>NC_087503.1:1510416-1812500 GCF_036417665.1 Passer domesticus | reverse complement strand
CTGGGTGTGCCAAGGGAGCTGTGAGTGTCCTTGGCAAAAGGGAGTACTGACACCTTGTCCAGAGACCCTGAGAGAGGGTGAGACACTCAGGGATCCCTCTGCTCTGGGCAGCGTCTGGTTTATCCCAGGCTGACCTGGGAGTGTGACTGTGCTCTGATTGCAGCCAAAGGTGCAAAGCCAGGGCAGTTGGGAACAAGCCCATCCAGCCCCTCACCTTCCCTCAGCCTCTCCCATCTCTCAGTGGCCAACTCAAAGTGCAGCAGAAATGCTGGGGATTTCTGACCTCAGAGATCCTGGAATGATGTGTGGGTAGGAAAACAATTCCTTATAGCAACTCCTGGCATCTATTTCCTTTAGAAGTGGGAGTGCAGATGCAACCAAGCCTTTCTGCATTAGGAGAGATTTTCCTGACAAATCCTGAAGATCCAGCCTTGTCCATCTGCCCCATGGCCACAAACCCAGGGCAGTGGGGCAGGGATGGCTCCTTGAGAGCCCCCATGCACAGCCCTGATTGCTCCTGGCACACTCTGCCAGCACAACTGGAGCTCAGGCAGGAACCTGGGTGAAGCTTTTCCCAGAGCAGGAACAAGGGTGGATGAGTCACAGCAGAAGAGGCTACAGGGAATGGCCCAGGTTTGGCTCCAAGCAGCCTCTCCTGACTTGTCACTGTCCTTTCTCCATGAACAGGTCCCCATGTGCAGCCCCAGCAAATGTCCAACAGCAGCTCCATCAGCCACTTCCTCCTGCTGGCATTGGCAGACACGCGGCAGCTGCAGCTCCTGCACTTCTGCCTCTTGCTGGGCATCTCCCTGGCTGCCCTCCTGGGCAACGGCCTCATCATCAGCACCGTAGCCTGCGGCCACCACCTGCACACGCCCATGTTCTTCTTCCTGCTCAACCTGGCCCTCAGTGACCTGGGCTCCATCTGCACCACTGTCCCCAAAGCCATGCACAATTCCCTCTGGGACACCACGACCATCTCCTACACAGGGTGTGCTACTCAGCTCTTTTTCTTTATGTTCTTCTTCTAAGCAGAGTATTTCCTCCTGACCATCATGTGCTACGACCGCTACGTGTCCATCTGCAAACCCCTGCACTATGGGACCCTCCTGGGCAGCAGAGCTTGTGCCCACATGGCAGCAGCTGCCTGGGCCAGTGCCTTTCTCACTGCTCTGCTGCACACAGCCAATACATTTTCCCTGCCCCTGTGCCATGGCAATGCCCTGGGCCAGTTCTTCTGTGAAATCCCACACAGCCTCAAGCTCTCCTGCTCCAAATCCTACCTCAGGGAACTTGGGCTTCTTGTGTTCTCCCTCTGTTTGGTATTTGGTTGTTTTGTGTTCATTGTTTTCTCCTATGTGCAGATCTTCAGGGCCGTGCTGAGGATCCCCTCTGAGCAGGGACAGCACAAAGCCTTTTCCACCTGCCTCCCTCACCTGGCTGTGGTCTCTCTGTTTATCAGCACTGCCTCATTCACCTACCTGAAGCCCCCCTCCATCTCCTCCCCATCCCTGGATCTGGCCCTGTCAGTTCTGTACTCGATGGTGCCTCCAGCCCTGAACCCCCTCATCTACAGCCTGAGGAACCAGGAGCTCAAGGGTACCCTGAGGAAAATGATGAATGTATCTTTTCAGAAATGTTAAACTTTTCTGCTCCAGAACCTTGTGAATGTAACTCTTTACAATCTAGGCCTTTTTTTCCTCTTTGTCCATTTTGTCACTGGGACCTTTTCTTATTATTATCCCGGTGTTAAAATGTTTTTTATAATATACTCTAGTACTACTCTGAGCATTTCTACATGAACTTCCACTTCTCTTTTGTAACACAAAGGCTTTTAGGTGGCTTGTTCCCTCTGTATTTGAATAAAAATAAGTGGCTGTCCTGACCTGTGTGTTCAAGGCATTTCCTCAGCCCTTCTCTGGCTCTGCAGGGGCAGTGCCTGTGTGCAGAGGTGGAGGGAAGGGGCTCCCAGCACAGCAGCACAGCCAGGGACAATGGCCCTGCCTCTTTCCACATCTGCTCCTCCCAGCTCCACACTCCCCTTCCCAGCCCTGCTGTGGGTGCCAGGCCGGAGTGCTCTGGCAGCTTGGTCACTGTCCTGCTGCGTGTCCGTGCTGTGCCCTCAGGCAGGGACAGGCCATGGGCACTGCTGGGACACAGCTGGGCTCCAGCACAGCAGCTCCACCAGCAAAGGGCATCTCCTGAGCGCAGGGCAGGAAGGCTTTGCTCCCCTCCAGAGGCACTCTCAGGACTCTCAAGAGGCTCCTCGTGTTCCTTGTGCTCCCAGGGCTCAGTGGGATGAGATCAGGGTCTCACTGGGGCCTTCAGGGGACTCAGGTCTGGGTCAGGTTTTGCTTGTTGGTGGCCAGTGCCCATCAGATGCTGAATGGTCTGAGCTGAACCTTCCTGCGGCTCTGCAGCTTGTGCCAGGGCTGATGGCAGGGGAAGGTTTGTCTGGAGGGCCTTGGGAGCTGCCAGGAGAACACAGGGGACCTGCAGGGACAGGGTGTGCCAGGGAGCAGCAGGGAGTGGAGCTGACTGGGCACAGGCCTGGCCAGGCTGGGGTCACCCCGAGATCAAGGACTGAATGTCTGCTGTGAGCCAGGAGAGCTCTGCAGCCCAGGGACACAGCAGGCCCAGGGAAAGGAGTTTGGGAACTGCCTGCTCTGAGCCTCAGGGAACTCCCCCAGGAGGATCCAGGGCAGCCCCAAGCCCCTCTGGCAGCCCTGGCACAAGGCAGGCACCTCTGAGCCCCCTGCATGGCCCCCAGAGCCTGTGTGGGAGGGGGTGAGTGCAGGGAGCAGCATCAGCTGCCTCTGTGTGCCAGGCTGAGCAGCAGAGCCCAGCAGAGGCAGCCCAGGGCCCCGGGCAGCACAGCCCCCGTGCTCTGCAGAGCAGCAGCCCCAGCTCGGGGCTCTGGGCAGCAGGGCAGGGGCTGCAGCAATGGCTGCTGGGGCCAGCACAGATGTGTTCCCCTGGGAAAGGCTCTGGTGGCAGCTGGCATGGGCCAGGAGCAGAGCAGGAGCCCGTGGGTGTGCAGAGGAGCCCTGGCAAGAGGCTGCCCTGTCCCTGGGCCAGCAGGAGCTGCCTGAGGAGCCCTGGGGCCAACACTGCTGCTGGGCTGGGCAGCAGGGCTGGCCCTGGGGCTGCAGGAGCTGCCCGAGCTGAGCATCTGCTGAGCATTCCAGACCCAGAGTGGCTGTCCCTGACCTCCAGTGCCTGCAGTTCCTGCTGCAGGGCTAGACCTGACTCTGCTGCTCTGCTGGGCTGGGGCAGGGGCAGGGAAAGGCTGAACTGGGCAGTGCCAGGGAGAGGAAAATAATGGAGCCTTGTCCCCATGAGTCCCCACAATGTCAGAATGGTCTCCATGGTTCCATGAGGGCCCAGTGTCACAATGGCCCCTTGGTTCCATTAAGCCCCACAGGGTCACCATGGTCCCCTGGTCACATAAGGCTCTGCAGTGTCACAAGGGCCCCTTGCTTCTGTGAAGCCCACAGGGTCAGTTTTCCCAGTGGCAGGGTCAGCACCAAAGCCACAGACACCAACTGAAGATATTGTGTAATTTATATAAGGTAAATCTGCAAAAATTACTAAAGTAAAGCACATAATAATTAGAAAATAGTTACAAAAGGAGCAGCTCAGCAATGCACTCAACCATGACCACCACAGATTGCCTGCAGTGATTAAGAAAGATCCAGCACCAGTTCCCCTCAGGCTGTGCCATCTCCCAGATCCACAGAGCAGCTGGGGGAAGCTGTCCCAGCCAAGGGCTGCAGAGCCACTCCTGGACACTGGGAATTCCTGCAGGTGCCTCCAGCCACAGGTGAGGCTCCAAGCCCGCTGTGAGAGGGCCCAGCTCTGACAGTGCTGAATGAACAAACTGACAGCACTTCCAGTGTGGCAACATCTGGTTTCATCCTCTTCTTGGGTTCCTCCCAAAGCCTGGCCAGGGCCCCAGGAGGAACCAAGGGAGCTGACTTTGACCATTCAGCCCCAATCAAGGCCGGATGGGGCCTTGTCTGATTTTTAGATACAGAAAGGTAAATCCACATTTCACCAATGAACACATGCAGAGATCATATTGCCCACAGTGATTCATTAATGAGTAGATACAAATATAACATTTGGTGGGAAAATTTATTTAGAGGTCAGCTTTGGCTCAGGGCCTGTTGTTCAGGCCTCAGACAGGGCCTGGTGCTGAGGCCTCAGGACTTCAATTGGTCCTTTAACCTGTAGAGGAACTACAACTCATAACAATTCTTTCAATAACACAGTTTAGATTTAGGCATTAGGCAGAAAGGCATTGTGTCTTGTTCTTCAATTAAGTGCTGTTCAAATTCATTACTCAGCTATAATTCACATTCCTTTTAAAACAGCCCTAAATAGTTATTATTCTCTGTTATTTTATCAAATGTCCCTTTTTTCTTGAGACTGTGTCTCTTTTTAGACATGTCTCAGTACTCCATTTCCAACACAGTGTAATGAATGAACGAGGCCAGTTTTCGAGAAAAAAGATGAAAAAGGCTCTCATTTATTGAAAAACAAGATGGAAGAAACAGAGGGTCCAAGATAAGCTTGGACCCCCTCACAACAGCTCAAAAAAAAATAACAACGTGCTGCGAACACATTGGGCTCTTTTCCACGTGAACTAATCCCACTGCCCACGAACCAGAAAGCACCACACCCAAACGAAAACCCCCCCATTTATAACTCCCTTTGGTCCAGGATTGGTGGGGTTTGGATCCGTGCACTGATTGGGGCAATTTAGGCACTCTGATAGGTCTTTAGTGAGGTTCATTCTGGGCCAATCATTTCTTCAGGGCATTGAATGATTACTTGGTGCACTGGCCCAATCACTCCTCGCCTCATCCACCTCCCGTCCCCACCAAGTCCTGGACACCTTTTCTCCTCACAAAAAACAACTTCCCATTCCTTCCCCAAAACCAATAGGACCAAACTTATAACAGCATGTGTGAGAGACACTCTGGAGTTCCCTCCCTTTGCCTCATGACCGTCTCAAGGACAGACATGGGGAGCCTGAGGACCCTGATGGGAATTGTGGGCTGCCAGTGGTGGATGAAGGCCAAATAATCCTGAGGCCCCTGAGCAGAGTTCTGCCCTGCCAAGCGATTGTTCACAGCTGTGTCTACAATGCCTGCTTCTGGCAGAGCCTGCCAAGGAGGTGACATGCCCTGTACACTGGCACCTGTTTGGTGACAATAGCTTGAGCATTTCCCCACCTCTTGGCCTGGTGGGACTTTTCTGGGGTAACCTTTGGTGGTCCCTCCCCTCACAGAAGAGCTATCCTCTGCTTTCCAACCACCGTGACAGACAGACTGAGATGGGAGAAGCCTCTCTCTCAAGGACTGAGACATGAAATCTCTCTATGGAGAAGCTCCCCCCTGACAAGGACTGAGACTGAAACCCCTAACACGGGGGAGGTGTGTGGGGGAGCCGACCTGACCAAAAGTGAGATGTTTGCCTGCAGGTGTGGCCATTGGACCAAGAAGACAATGGTTCTCACCTACTGCTGAGAACACAGACTGGCTGTACCTTCTTTTCCCCTCAGTGATTTCAAGGGACTTCTTCTTTATTGGATCTGTTCCCCCTCAGTGATTTCAAGACCTGTTCCCTCCTTAGGAATGGACTATACTAGAACCTTGAGTTAACCAGGTGTTCTGAGATTCTTCCTCACATGACAAAAGGGATGTATTAGCCGGACCATGAGGATTTTGTCTCTCTGTTGGTAGCAATATTCTGCCTCCTCTCTCTTTCTCTCTCTCTCTCTCTCTCTCTCTCTCCTTTCTAATCCTTCTATTGCACTCAATAAAAGGTGCATTTGTGTTGATGAATGCTGAAATCCCCTCGGTGTTGTTTGTGCACTCTGAGATCAGTTAATGAACCATCACGAGCCCCGCTTGTATGAGCGGATGGTGACAGCGTGTCACTGCAGCCCCGTGTCCCTTGGGAATTGTATGGGACACAGAGCATGCCCACTGTCTGCATTTTCCGTAAATCCCGTGCATTTCCCTGTCTCCTTGGGATGTTCCCTGTGGCACAGTGAGGTTACAGGGCTATGGGCAGAGAAGAAACCGGAAAGGCTTTCCTGGAGAAATGTCCTGGTCTTTCCAGCACCACTGGAGGCTATTTCCTCTTGTCCAAGCCTTTCCCTTGCTAGTAAAGACCAAGAAAATGGGGCTAAGTTAATCTTTCTGTATCTTGTTGTTTGGAACTTCTTGAGCACACTAACTCAATGTTGTAGTAATGCTGTCTTTGACTGCAATCCTGGATTGAAACTTCAAAGGAATTTCTAGATGAATGATAGAAGTAAGATGATGACGTAATCAATTAAAATCAACTATGCCTGAAAGGACTCCAGTGCTTTCTGAGGGAGATTGACATAATTGTATATATCCCCATGATGTGAAGACTGTGGCATGAATTCCATGGTTAGAGATGAACACCTCCTCATGTTTTGAGGGTGCTGGAGGATGTTTAGATTTGTAAGAACTTTATTCTTTTTTATACTCTAAGGACTTGCAGAAATCTGCTGGGATTATAGTCTGACAACATTCTGATTTCTCCTAATGGTGTTTTAAAGATCTGCAAAAGTTATGGCAAAATGCTTCTGTTTCTAACCTCACCTTCCAGTTTTTCTATGTGGAGTGAGTTGTGGTAGATCATAGTTTGAATGCTCAGTATATGAAAGAATGAAATCCTTTTGCTCTCACTGAAGGTTCACTGAAGAGATTGCTGTTAGAGCTGATCCACCAGTTCTGTAGAGCATTTCAAAATGACTGCATGGGACATAAAACTGTCTATAAATTTAGAATCAATATTTCTATATTGACAGAGTCCCTTATGTTTTCCAAGTAATTCCTAAAAAAAATGTAAGTCCTGGTTTGTGAAGATTTTAGAATGATTTTCCGGAATTTAGATGGAGTCATGGGGTGAGATGCCCATCCATGCACTCTAAATGCATTTATCAAGCCCAAAAAAGAAAGCCATTGTAGAATGGAGTTCAAACAGCCCCCACTGGAGGGCGGCGCTGACTGCCAGAATCACTGTCAGTGCTTGTGAACCCCGAGGGTTTCTGCAGCCCGGGCTCTGCAAAGCCTGGGGCTGACAGATGCAGGCAGGTGCCCCACATGCTTAGACCTCAGAGATAAGAATTGCTTTTCTTCCACTTCGGGAGGAACTTCCCTGGGAGTCTTGTCTTTGTTCACGGCAGTATCCAAAAGATTGTTGGGAAATGTGGCTGTGTAAGTCGCCACAGGCAGGCAGCTGGAGCAACCACAAAACCAAGAGGAACTTTATTTCAGTACGGCGCTAAGCTGTTCCTACATCATGAAATGATGTAGAAAAGGGAGATGTTCTTTCCTTTCATCACAATTGTTTTGGGATACTACTTTTATAAATGACTACTGCAATTCAATAATTAATTAAATTTATGAAGTTATCAAAGTATAAATTTGGAATAAAAAAGAAGCTAAAATTGACTCTAAGCCGGGTGATCAGAGTTGGGGAGATTTAGGATTTGGCCCTTTTGCACCACAGTCCCAATGGGTTTCCAAAGAGCATTTCTCAGAGGGTCCCTTTTATACAGTTCTTTGTGCCCTGGAAGGGTTTCTTCTTCAGCATATTATCACGGTTTCTGGAACTGGTGGATAATTCCCGGATTGCTGTGAGGTAAAAGGCTTTCTGGGGAAAACTTCTGATGATGCTTATCAATATGCCTCCTGCTGGAATCTGGTCAAAGGAAAAATCCCTTGGAATATACATTGGAATATATGTCTCTGGAGACAGTGTCTCCCTGCTATTTGAATTTCTATCGCTTAGTTTGTGGTTGCTGGTGATGCTTACCAAAATGCCTCCTGTCAGAGGAGAGAAATCCCCTGGAATGTACATTTCTGGGGACAGCTGCCTTCCTGTTTGAATCTCTATCATTTAGTCTGATCACTGCCTTTTTGGCCACTGGTTTTAGTACACATAATGCTGTGGGGTTTTTTATTTTATTTCCTTAACCACCAGTTATTTTATAGTGAATATTACACCATCCTTCTCTCCACATTTTTATCTTAATGGCTGATACCACAGCCCATCCCTTCTTTTGCAAGATAGAAAAGCATTACCCTCAAAAGTAACCAAAAGAACATACAACTGTATTTAAAACAAAACAAAACAAACAAACAAACAAAAAAAAGCAGGTGTTTTGCATTGAACAGTAAATAAAAAACAAAAGTGTTTGTAAGGTTTCGATAGACTAGAGAACTTGGAACTATTTACATCCTGGAGACCCAGTTAAGGCACTTGGTCACTGAACGTTCTGAATCATTCTCTGTGTGAGGTCAGGCTGGCTCTTGGTCCCCTCACTGGGCTTTGTTCAGCAGCAAACTCTGGAATAAAAGGAGCAAGAGAGAAAACATTTGGTTGCATTCATCCAACAGGCACACCTGGCAGAACACAATCAATGACTGGAGTGATTTTACTACAAGAGGAACTGCAAGACTTTTTGACTTTCAGCAGCTGCCTCTTTCTGCAGAGGATTTTTACAGCCTGCCAGCCACTCAGCCAGCCACATCATGTTTATTTTCTTTTGCAAGTTTGCCAGCAGATCATGGCAATGCATCCCTTTGCCCAGAGGGGCCCACAAAACTTGGTGTTTTATGGAAAATGACACTGCAAAGGCACCACGGGATGGCAGGTTACAGCTTTTCAGTATTCCCCACTGCTTGTACCACAGGACAATGCAACATTTGTAATGATTAAAGTGTACAATCAAAAACGGATCAGCAGCTCTAGGATTTCCTTCTGGTCCATACTGATCCAAGGCCCAGCAAGGAGTCAAAATTCAAGTGCTGTTCAGCTGTAGCAAAGCTACTCAGCAAGTGCTTCCCTGAGAGGGCAGCTCTGCCCCATCCCTCCCTCTCTCTTTGCTCCCAAAAGAAGTGCTCATGAGGAGGCAGAGGCCGGGGTGGCTGCAGGGCCAGCCCTGGCTGCTGTCTTCAGAAACTACAGGCAGGGCTGTAAAACAAACACTTACTGTCCTAACTTCAGGTCTTCTTGTCTTGGCTTCATGTGGCACAGAAGTCACTGGAAAAGGATTCTTCTCATCCCCTGCAGATCCCTGAAAAACCACCGAGAGAAAGCTGCTCAGAGAGAGATGCCTAAAGCAATTGCAAAGTCAGGCTTTCCTAAATTTCCAGAGAAAATGTCCATTTCTCCCAGGCATAGTCTATGCACCGGGCTCTCCCCCTCTTGCCTTCTTTCCCAGCAATCCCTCCAGTAACTGAAATGCCACCTTGGCTTCTCACCTGGCAGCTCACAGTGCTTTGCACCATTCAACTTCTCCCAAGCACAGAGAAATTCAGCAGCAGATTTCCTTGCTCAATAGCTGGGAGTGCAGTGAGGGCTGGAAGCAGGAAAATGATCAGGAAAAAGCAAGCAGTTAGAAGGCAGCTAATGCACTCTGCACAGTCTGGCCTAAGACAGAACACAGACACATGCTCCCTCACCCCCAAATATCATAGACCCCATGTCCCAAGCCATCATTAAACTGCCAAATTTTTTATAAAAAGCAAGTAAATTCTAATTTTTTAACCCATAAATGCAGCAATTTCCTCTGACTTATATACAACCTAAGGCCCAGATTGCAGTCCTTTTCTTTTTATAAATACACTCCTTTTTATACACACACTCCTTTTAGTTGCAGTCGCCTACAGTCAGAAATGGTGACTTATCTGAGAGGATGTTTCTGCAGTGCATCACACAGCACGCCTGGGTTGCAGGAATACTCCCACCAGCCCTCCTGGATACCAATGGTGATGGCCTGGGTTTGCTCCTCGGGGTCTTCCTCCACTTTCCTGTGCTTGGCAAAGAATCCATCCTGCTTCCTGGCAGGGTTATCCACGGCAGGCAGCTCCAGGTTGTCAGTCACAGCTCTGGGTCTCTTTTGCATGGTCATGGTGAACTTTGGTTCATGTTGTGCAGCAGTCATGGCTGGCAGTGGTGGCAGCAACACATTTGCCCTCTCAGTTTGGAATGAGTCTTCTGAGGCTCTGGACAAGAAAAGCAAATTCATGACTCTGATGTACATGGAATGTAGGCATTTCTTAAAAGCTTGGCTACATCCTGCCATTCATGGTGTTGTTTCAGCAATGCAACAAATTCAGAGACAAGAGGCTTCAAAGAAGAGGCAGTTTGAATTGGCAGAGACTTTCACATTCAGTAACAGAGTGGCCTAGCACATCTCTGATCATCTGAAATCAGGAGATCTACGGAATTCCGGCAACAAGAAGCAGCACCAAGTAGCTCTCAACTTTGTTTCACCACTGCTCATTTGCACCATTTGCAGTCAGCATTGCAAAGTTTCCAAGAACACACCAAGCAGAAATTCCCAGCTCATAGAATGCAACATCAAAAGAGCAGGAAATGAACTTAAATGCAGTGGGAATGCTCAGGTGTAAGGCTGCACCTCTTGCCTGACTCTGCTGTGCATGGCACAGTCCTCTCACCTCTTTCAGCAGCCACTTTTCCTGTGCTTTGGTCCCCACTCACTGCAGACGTGCTCCCCAGCTGCTCTGCCTTGGCTCAGCTGATGCTGTACCAAGGACCATTTGACACAGAGCACAGCACCATCCCCGACCTGCTCCAGAGCCCTCTCTGCCCAAAACTACCTCCCACCCTTGCCACTCCAAAAGCCAGCACATGACTAAGACAGCTGCTCATTTTCCCTGAGGGAAAGGGAGGAATTCCAGAATCAAAGCTCTTCCATTCCTAATGCCATTGGAACAGCCCTTCTCCCAGACAATCAACAGCCCTGACACCTCTGTGCTTTCAGAGAATGTCAGAAGGGAAAGGCTCCCTACCCTGACCCACCTACACCCTCAGAGCTGCTTTCTGCACTGGGTGCTTTGGTGGGGATTCTTAAAATCACAGAGTTTTAGGAAAGCTACAAAAAGCAAACCTCAGAGACAACAAAGCTACGATGAGAGCTAAGCAATGGCCCTAAGATTTATCAACAGAAAAATTACAGAAGAAGTAGAAAACTCAGAGAAATCAAACAATGCTCTGTACATTAACACTTGTCCCTAAGCTACAGAGAAGTATATCTAGCAAGATATTAAGAAGTTCTAGGCTTAATACTAGAGCTCTGTGCAGTGTCTTTTAAAGCTTATCAACAGGTATTATAGTCAAAAGAAGCAAACTTTTTTGAAACAAAAAGATATGTACATATAGTAGTTATATAGAACTACTGTCTAGATGATTTCCTTTGTGTGATTAGTCAAAAAAACTTTTAAACTAAGTTGTAACATTAAGTTCTTTATCTGCTACCAAAAATGTAAACTTCTTCTCATTGTCATAACCATGGAATAAGACTAATGCTAAAAAATAAACTTAAGACATGCTCCAACATGGGAACAACAATCCCATCCCATTCATCATTTCTACATAAACCCTCAACCAACAGCAGCTTCCAGCATGCAAAGGCCAATCTGCAGCAGCTGAAGTTGCAGAAGGCACACCATGTTAGAAGCAAACTCTGGAGTGTCTGGACAGGAGATCCAGTTCTTCATGCTACCCTTCTGAAGAAAGACTTAGATTTACACATCTTTCTTACATCCCATCACTGCATACTCACTTCAGTTGATTGGAGCCTTTGTTGGCTGAAAGCTGAAAGTATTTGGTTGGGAATGTTTTGTCTCATTCCTTTTTCTTCCTGGGAGTGTCCCCTTTGTCTTCCTTCTAGTAGGAAGAATAAAAAAAGGGAAAAAATTGACTCAGGTCTTAGAAGTTCACCTAAAGTACAGACCAATACAGCTCACTTTGATAGATTCTGGCTGAAAACATTAAAAATAACACACTGGAACTCCTTTGAGAAGAGAAGCATCATGGCTCCACTGCCAACCTATGAAGGGGAAACTCCACATGGGTTTTTCAAGCACCACCTTGCTCATTGTCCAAACCCACCTGCCCTGGCCCCTCTCACCTTCTTCTTTCCAGGGGACTCCTCAGGACTCCTCATGGCTTTCCTCTTCAAGTCTGCCTTCCTTGAAGGCAAGAACAACTTCTTCTCCCCAGGAGGCAAGGGCACTTTCTCCCTGTGCCATTCCCCAGGCCTGTGGCTACTGGGGATGAGGGCATCACATTCCTGAGCATATCTCAGGAGCCTGGCATCCAAAAAGCCTTTGGCCTTGGCCTGCTGGGAGCCCTTGTCCTTTCTCTCCTCAGAGGGCTTGTGAAGTGCCGGCTGCAGGGCTTTTTTAGTGATGGAGTTTAGCTCCTCTGTTTTCTTGACTCGAGGCTGGTGCTTGCAAGACTGGTCTGTGATCTGCAAAAGACCAGGCTCACTCTCCAGTTTCAGGACTTTTTTCCATTTGTCATGCACCAGGGGCTTGCTGGGCCTTTTGATACCCACAGTCTTCCTGGGCAAGGCCTCCTTGGTGTGCACAAGAGGCTTCAGAGAGCTGTGTGTGCTCATAACGTGAGATTCCTGAGGAGCCTGAGTCACTTGGCCAGAGGTCTTGTGAAAATGCTTGGCGGTTTGGCCAGAGGTCTTGTGAGTGTCCTCGGCCACTTGGCCACAGCTCTTGAGAGGAGGCTCCCTTGCCTTGGAGTGGTGCTGGCAGGAAGTGCTGCTGATGCCCTGCTCCTGCTTTGCACCCTCCTCACGTCCATTCCCACGGGCAATTTCCCTGGGACCCTCTCTTGGCATCAATCCTTGCTTTCTCTGGGTCACCAGGTTGTCAAGGCGCCACTTTTTAGCAGTTGATGGCTCAGGCTGCCAACAAAAGAGAAAAGAAGGATTCAAGACTGGTGCCTTTTGTGACTCTTTCTGTCCTAGCACAGCTCACCAGAGCCCAGGGACTCTTGCCCAGAGGTCATCAAGTCTGGCCTTTGGCCTGTGAAGAAATGACTCTAAACTAACCGGCAACAAACTTGCTCCTTGAGCACCATGGATGGATATGTGAGGAATAAAAAACCATAAACCAGTCAGTGGCAAATACCTAAGCCTTCATTGCAGTGAGAGGGGTCTTACAAATCACTATTTCCAGGGCAAATCTGGCAGAATTTGGTAACAAAGTACAACATCTGCTTCCTTCCTAAGACATGACACTGCAGTGGGCAAGGGGCTGTGGGAGCAGCCTCTCCATGGTCTCTGAATTCACCTCACACACTGACAGGTCCAGCACCCTTGGAAGGTTGTCCTCCTCACTGTCACTGCAGCTGATCTCTCTGTCACACACTGAGGAGCTGTGGACTCCCTGGTGCTCCCTGACTCCGAGCTGCTGGGCTGTGCTGCTGCCACCCTCTTGTGCTGGGACTGGAGAGCTCTGCAAGGCCACCAGGAGACAAAATTAGGAAGCAGCAGAGGGGAAGATTACTTACATATTCCACTGACATGGAAGCATTCAAACCTAAAACTGAACCCTGTGTTTGGGCACTGAGAGCAGACGGGAGAAGGCCAGAGGAATACATTGCCTTACTCAAAATACAAAGTACCAGAATGAAAAAATGCTTGCAAATTATCAAACCTCCAACTCACACCCATTCAGACAAACATAAACAGCTCCCAAAGCTTATAGAAATTTTATCTTTATCCCACTCTGCAACAAACAATATTATTAGCATATAAAGTGAGGTTCCTAAAAAGTCCATGTGAAATACTATATTTCTTTGTGTTTCTTTTGAAATAAAAGAACTCCAACACATTTTTGAAAACCTCTACTTGGGCAATTGAAGAAAGCTTTACAACAAAGGAACTTGAAAATGTAATCAGTAGATCTACACAGTTTAGGTAGCTGTAGCATTACTTGTCCTGCCAGGCACCAAAACCATAGCTAGGAATGATCCGATTCAGCTGGTATCCCTTGGCATTTATGTCAGCCTCAGCATTATCAGTAGGTTGACGAGTACCAAGTGGGACAAGATGTTAAGCACCACAGAGCTTAAAGGAAGACAAAAACTTCAGTCTGGTACACAAAGACTTAAGAGGTTTTTTCTTCACTTTTGTTATGTTTTGCTTTTTATCACAGCCATTGTAGTCATGACATGGTTTAGTGCACTTGGCATTGCTGGATTAACAATAGGACTTGATGACCTTCAAGTGCTTTTCAAACCTTAACAATTTAGTGAATCCATCATACAATAACATTTTTGCTGTTGGTGAAAATTCCCTGCAATCAAGTTTGCTGAGAAAAATTTACTGATAACCCAAACTGATTTGCATTCCAGGTTCTTGTAAGCAACTGCCCAGCAGAGATGAGAACAGAGCCTGGTTACTTACAATGCTCGTGGCTGAGAACTGGGCAATGTTTCTGAAGCTGTGCCAGCCTGCTCTGGAAAGCAGAAATGAAAACATTGCATTTATATGCCTCCCTCAGAGCGTATATTACCCTGTGGTCTCTCAGCACCAGATTAGAGAGTCACTTTCTTCTAGGGAGGGCTTTGCCACCAAGATTGTTCATCACTCCAGATGGGAATTCCCTAACTCAATACTGCTTGTCCTCTGCTGAACTGCTACATTGAGCTGAAGGTAATGAATGGTCAGAGTTTCCTAAGCCATTCCTAAATCCATCCCTGTTCAGCAAAGCAGAGGAAATCACCCTGCTTCACCAATAGGAACACTTGATGGTCTCTGCTACAGAGAACACACAAAATTACCTGACAGCACACAAAGAACTGTGTTTACTTTGCACGTCTACTTACTCTGCTTCTGTGCTGCAGATCCATCAGGTTGGGATTCCTAGAATAAAAGGACAAAGGAGCTTAGCATGGAGTCAAACAGCACATCTACTGACATCAAAACTGTGTTAATGGCACCTTATGGGCATGCGCATTTTTGAATAAATCTTTTGAAAACACTCTAAGAGCTGCCAAAGAGCTGAGCTGAATTTCTGCTCAGCAGAAAGATCTCTTGTCATTTCTCAGAAGGCCTGGCATAAATGGGCTGGGTCACCTTTGTTGCCAATGGAAGTTTGGAAGTCTCTGCTCTTGGAGGCGTCTGGAGATGGGGCAGGAGAGCTGGCAGTGAGCTGCTCATTTCCTGGAAAGAGAGGGAGAGAAGCAGCTCTCAAAATGGATTTTGCCCCCACCCGGTTTGTTAATGTATGTGAAACATTAGCAGACACAGAGATCTTCTATTTAAGAGCACTTACCGTGAAAATTTCTTCAATTGGTGGCACATCAGAGGGCTTCTTTGCCTGAAACAAGAACGAGGGAAACAGCAGGAGTTTGTTTGGGTTTGTTACTAATTGGCAGGAACTCAGCAAACCTTTGCTTACCAACAGCTCCATAAATGTATTGCAGATGTGTAAGAGTAAGAATGAAAAAGGCTGATCTAAAGGAGAGTTAACAACAGAGACCAGGCATGGACAGAGCTGAACCCAGCAATGTCAACTCCTCTTACTCTTCCTGCTCTGAGATGTCTGTCTTCCCTTTGCAATCTGGCAATCAGGGGGCACTGCTTTCATCTCTAAACTACTGCTCCTCCTCCTACTGATCTTTATTACTATTACTAATTTTTGAAATTATTATAATTGTTTTAGTTATTATTATCATTATCACCATCATCATAACTACCATATCCTTATTATCTGTAATGTTTAAATAAAGTATGTTTTTGTAATCTGCTCCCTTTATGAAACTGCACTTTCCCTAAGCTGCTGTTGAAGCAGTTGTTCCTTGCCTGCAAAGGCACAGGCTGCATGTAAGACTTGTGCATAAAGCCTCAGTAGTTTAAAAAAACACTAAAGCAGTTAGAAATAATAATTGCCAATTCTTCTAAGACAGTTCACAAGAGACAAGAATATTTGTCATTTCGACATATAAAATCAGAGTCTTTCTTTTACTGAAGTTAACAAAAAAACAAACCAAAACCACCTGGGTATAATGCAGCCCCACACAAGGTACAGCTTCTGCTTGGTTTCTAACTCTCAACACTGTTTATGGTCAGGGAACTCAGGCAGGTCTCCAGGCAGGCTCCTTCTGCCAAGACTGGATTTCTGCTCAGCAGCAAGATCTCTTGTCATTTATTGGAAGCCCCGTAATAAGTGGGCTGGGTTACCTTTGCCTGCACAGGAAATTTGGAAGTCTCTGTTCTCTCAGGTGACTGAAGGGAGGGCAGAAGAGGGGGCAGGGGGCTGCACATTTCCTGCAAAGAGAGGGAGAGAAGCAGCTCTCAGGACACAGAGGGAGTTTTACCCTTTCCAGAGTCAGAGGGATCCACCTCCCCATGGATCTGTACAGGCTTTCCCATGGAGATCTGCTACTGAAGAGTACCCACCTTCAATATTCCTTCAATGGACTGCACAGCAGTGTGCACCATGGGCTGGAACAAGAAAGAGGGAAGCACTGTCAGTTTGTTTGGGGATTTTCCTCATTGATAGCAAACAAGCATGCACTCAGTCAACATTTCCTGACCAGTAGCTCTAAAAATGTCATGCAAGTCCATTCATCATGAAATGCTAGTAAGGAATAACAGTTTCATCTGAAGGGCACTGAGGAAAAGAGACCAGGCACAGCAAGAGCTGAAACCACCAGTCACCTCCTGCAAGATCATTGTCTGGCTTCCCTGGCAGTCAGGAAACACCCTTTCCATCGCTGACTTTTTATTCATCTTATTAAGAAAGTATGTTTCTGCAGCGTCCTCCCTTTACTGAATATAATTTCCTTTACCTAGTAAAGTAGCAGCTAAGCTCTGCCTGCAAAGGCATAGGCAGCCACTGCAAGTGAAAGAGTTGAGCAAAAAGTTTCATTAGTTAAGAAAAACAGTTAGAAAATATAGTTTTCAATTCCAGAGAAATTCCCAGTTCAGTTCTAGAGAAGGAGTAATATTTGTCATTCACCCAAATAATACGAGACTCATTTTTCTGAAGTAAAAAACAAAACAAAAAAAAACCCCAACCAAACAAACCCCAAAAATCAAACGACCTTCATTGAAATGCAACCCTTGTAAGGTGCAGTTGGTTCTTGGCTTCCAGTTCAGAACACTCTTCCTACTCAGGTAACTTGGGCTGGCTCCAGGCTGGTTCCTCCTGCCAAGATTGAGCTTTTGCTTGGCAAAGCACTTGACCATCATCACTTGGCCTCCTGGAAAGGCATCCTACTACTTCTTACACACAGCACTTGAACACAGAAAAGGGTTCAGGCTTACAGGCACAGGAGCTTTTCTGAAGGACTAAAGCAGAGACCACAAACTTCACACTAAGCCCAGCTCATGGACCAGCTCTGCAAGGTTGCTTTGATTCTGGTGAGCATTTCTGGCACAAGAAAAGCACCCACACATGGAGCTCATGCAAGATAGAGCAGACTACTCATCTGTTTTCAGCCAGCTTCAAGGGAGAAATTATCCTATTTCCTGAGAATAGCAGTGACTTTAAGTTATCCTCAAATTCTGCTTCTTGCCTCCAGACTTTGTAAACTGCAGAGGAACACAGCTTGAATTGCCCTTTTTATTGTTTGGTTGGGATTGTTTTGACTCTCCTTTTTCAACACACTTCAAGGAAGATGTCACATTCCTGTTCCTTTCTGCACACTGACACTCCCTAATTCTTGGCCCTGCCATGAAGCCTCTGACACATCCCAGTCTGTCAGTGCAGGCAATACCAGGCTCCCGCTGGGGCTGAGGGGCTCCTAAAGACACGAACAAGGAGGTTGGCTTTACAAACAGCTTTGTTCATGTGCTGGGAGAAGAGGTGAAACCTGGCACTGGAGCACAAGAGATACATCTGAGCTTCATTGATGCACAATTTTCAAGGCTTCTCACAGCTCCTTTGGAAAAATGCCTTCAAGAGACTGGGGTGACGTAGGAAGCGAACGTTCTGCTTTGGGCAAGAGGAGAAAGAGCTGTTCAGTGTCTCTGTGAAGGCAAAGTGAGTCCCTGCATGGTTATCCCCTGTGGATTAAGTCACTCTGCACTGCATTCTGCTTGTCTGTTCCAGCTGGAAGCCTCAAGGTTTCAGTGCTGCCAGGAAAAGAAGCCATCAAGAAGGAATTCCCAGCTGCAGGTGACATGTGCCTTAGACGCTGAATGCACCAAA
This sequence comes from Passer domesticus, assembly GCF_036417665.1. Lineage (NCBI taxonomy): Eukaryota > Metazoa > Chordata > Aves > Passeriformes > Passeridae > Passer > Passer domesticus. Next base: position 1,794,459 of record NC_087503.1, on the reverse strand, counting down.
CTCCTGGCCTGGAGGAAATGGCTTTCTGAAGGGATGTCCAGGGATTTGCCAGGAAAAATCCTATTTGGCGTGTGGCTGTTCACTATAACTGAGGCCAAAGACTTTAATTCCAGTGGATTTCAAAGCAGGAGGAGGGAAGAACAGCAGAGTTTCTTCTGCTCTAGACCTCTTCACTGTCAGGTTCCCTGCAGGGCACGAGTCTCCCCACAGCTCTTGTTTCACCCAAAACAGCAGGGAGGGGTGACCTTTCATCCCAAGGCCCCCTTGATCAGCCTTGCCAAGATCCTTTCTCTGGCTGAATCTTTCTCCTGCATGCAGCACAGCTCACGGGATATTATCTGAGAGCCAAGGAGCCCAGCCCTGTTGCCCAATCACCTCTCCCATATTGAACACCCAGCACACAGGCCATAGATGCAGGGCTGCAGCCTCACTGTATCTTCCTCCTCCTCCCTCTCCAGGCTTCAGCACTGCAGGGCTGTATGATCAAAGACAGGTTCATCTTTCCGAGAAAGTCGAAGGAAGGAAATATGATATCAACAGAACTGAAACAAGCAGAAAATGAAAGATGGGACTTTTCCCTTACAGAGCCATTGTCCAAAACAACCATGAAGAGAAACCAGTGACTCAGGGGCCACAGTCAGTGATCCCTACTGCAGAGGAGGATCATTCAGCATATTCACTCCAAGTTTCATCTCTCAGCTCCTAAATGGACTCTTCCTGGAATGAAAACTCCAGAAGGGCTAGACAATGATGCCAAAGGACAAGTGGGAACACTGCCTGGTTTAGCACCCGAAGTCCAGGAAGGGTTTATAAAGGAGAAAATCTAGAAAGGAAGCAGAGGGCAAGAAATGTCTGATGCTGCTGCAGAGGTCTCAAGGGGACACCTGAAGAGTGACAGTATTTAAGGCCTCCTGTCCTGACTGCCCGCAGACAGCAGAGAGGGTGAGGCAAGGGGCTGTGGGAGCAGCCTCTACATTTGATTTGCATTCACCTCAGGTGCTGGTGCTCTTGGAAGTGCAGACACTGAGGAGCTGTGGCACTCCCTGGTGCTCCCTGACTCCGAGCTGCTGGGCTGTGCTGCTGCCACCCTCTTGTGCTGGGACTGGAGAGCTCTGCAAGGCCACCAGGAGACAAAATTAGGAAGCAGCAGTGAGGAAGGTTACTTACTTATTCCATTGACATGGCAGCATTCAAAACTAAAACTGAACTCTGTGTTTGGCCACTCAGAGCAGAGGGATGAAGGCCAGAGGAATACATTGCCATGCCAAAAATAAAGCATATATGAAAAACCACTCTGGGAATAATAAAACCTCCAACACCCACCCAGCCAGACAAGAATGTAAACAGATTTCACTGCTACATTATGAAGCTGCATTCAGCCAACTCAAGTTGATAAAAACTACCAAAACGGCCCAGTGCCTTTCTGAAAGCCCCAACCCCCAAAAGAAACACTTCCAATAGAGGGTAACAAATTTCAGGATGGATTCTTGGTCAATACAAAACCAGAGGATCTACAGACACACTGGGGGTGAGGAGGAGAATAGAATGGAGCACCAGGGGAAATACAAGTCTGGTTCATAGGCCAACTCCAGCATGCCTGGATTGTTCATTTCTAATGGCACCCTTCCTGAAACCCTCACAAGAATGAAACCAATTAACAACAGCAGCTCTGAGCAGCATCAAACCAAAGGCTGCAGCTTCAAGGGAAACCAGGAAGCCCTTCCCTCTCCCCCTCAAATGAAAAGTGGTTTGTTTGTTCTAGAGGGTAGTATGGGGACACAACTGTACCTTGGAGGAGCCAGTGAAGAAGATGGCTTTTCCACAACCTGTTTTGGTCACAAAAACAGAGAGGAGAGGAGGAGGCAAGGTTAGCTGAGGGAACTCAGCACAGTGCAACAAGTGGGGATGATTTCAAGGCATGTCTGTGTGCCTGGCGTAGGCACCACCTAAAAGCCACTTGGTCAGCAGCACTCTCAGCACTCCCACTTCTGGCTAACACTCTCAGATAATGCTTGTGCTGACAATCAAGATAAAATGGGCTTTGTGCTTCCACACAAATGACATGCTTCAAGTGTTCCAGAAAAACATCACATTGCAGATCACAACTGAAACACAAGTAGGAGTCCCTGAACCATTTTCCATTCCTCTGCCTCCTCTGGCTCAAACGTGTTACAGCTCTACCCATACAGAGCCTACTGAAAACAATGGAAAAGAGGCAAGAGAAGTTTGCTGCCACATTGGCCCACTCAGAAACACTCTGAGGCACAACGGCATCTGGTTCTCAGGAAGGCATGGGGCTGGATGCCCTTTGTTTCCCAAATGGAAATTTGGAAGCCCAGACATGAGGCAGCAGGTCCAGAGCCTTTGGACAAGGGGAGCTCATGAAAGGCAACCCCCAGCTTGAGGGAGGAGCAGCTCTGGCTGCCTGGCATGAGTTGTCAGTCTGGTCCTTGAACTGCTCTAGGCAGCGTTACGCTCACAGACTGAGAGGAAGGCTGATCTTACAACTCCAGCTTTTATCCCTACTTCTCCTCAGCCCAGCCCAAAACACACTTTCAGGGAGGGCAACGTCTACTGAGTCAGCAGGAGCTGAACAATGTATTTTTTCCCCAACCACTTCTTTCATGTATGCAAAACATGAGCAAATACAGAGATCTATTATGGAAGAGACCAAACTTCAACGTTTTTGCAGTGGATGGCACATCAATGGGCTTCTTTTTCTGAAACAAGAATGAGGGAGGCAGGAGGAGTTTGTTTGGCTTTTTTACTAATTGACCTGGACACAGCAGCATTTGGTTACCAACAATTCTAGAAATGGCATGCAATTCCGTTCATAATCCAGTGCTACTAAGGATCAAAAGGCCCATCTGAAGGGGAATTGAGAATGGAGGCCAAGCGGAAAAGCAGCTGAAATTCCCAAAGTCATCTCTTCTGCCACTGAGGAAAAGAGGAAATCCCTTTGGAACCTGGCAGGCTGGAAATATTCTTTCCATTTGAAAACTACTGCTGCTGCTACTACTACTGCTACTACTACTACTACTACTACTACTACTACTGCTGCTGCTGCGGCTATTTATCATTACTGTGATTATGATGATGTAAGTATGTCTGTGCAGTTTTCTCCCTTTATGGAATTCTACTATTATACTATCAAGCAACAAACTTTGTCTTCAAAGGCACAGGCTGCCTCAGCATTTAAAAAGTTCTGCAAGAAGCTTCCTTAGTTAAAAGAAAAACAGCCAGAAATAATAGATCCCAATTCTTCTAAGCCATTTCTAGAGAAAGGGGAATATTTCTTATTCACCCAAACAAAAGGAGACTCCTTATTCTTCTGAAGGCAACAGCAGTCTGGACAAGACACTGACTTCTGATGTTTCTGGAATGATGCCCCACAGTTTATGCAAGTTCTGGCTGACTTTAGGCATCCACTTGTTGCCCCTGCAGGATTTGCAAATCCCCGACTACCACTTCTCACTCTTCCCTTGCTTGGCAAAGTGATGGATTTAGCAGCCAAATTTGGAGCAGTGGAGGTTCTCCAGGGGTGCTCAGAGACACACTATGGAGAGAAGTTGGCTTTGAGCTACTCCAAAGAGCTGAGTCCATGTCCAGATGATGGCAGAAGCTGGCAGGGACTCCAGCCCTCCCTCAGAAACACTTTGTCTGACAGAAAAACACTCCTTCCCCTCCCTCACTGCACTCTCCAAGGAAGATGCAGCATCCCTGCTCCTTTCTTCACACTCCCTCAACTGGGCTTGCAAGCAGCAAGGAAAAACACCGCCCATTGCTGGGAGCCTCAGGGCTGATTGCAGCACTCTGCACTTTCAAGGGCTGGAGATCCACACTGCTGCTTCATCTTTTTGGCATGAAGCATGGCTCCTGCAGAAGGCAAGGCCCTGCAGTGCTCTGCTTCTCTCAGCTGCCTCCCGTTTTCCACATGATGTTGCCTCCAGTCCTTTGCAGCTGATCAACAGCTTTTTCCAGGAAAAGCTGGCTGCAGTCTCCAGCTCTTCCTTCTCATTCCAAAGCCAAACACAATTTGAAAACCATCTCCATGGCCATCCTACACCAACTGCTGTGCTTCAGCACTGTGGGCTCCTACATTCCATAGGGCACAGCAACATCCCAGTGCTGATGGATCAGCCTGGCAAAACCCCAAATTGCACTGGGCAACCAAGTGCCTTTGACCTCTGGGGAGGCTGAGCCACAAACCAGGCAGGGCCTGTGTGCTGCTCCCGTGGCCTTGAGGGACTGCAACAACAGAGGACCCCAACAATGGAACTCACCTTGACAGGCTCAGGAAGGATTTCGGGTTGTGGAGCTTTGGTTTCTGACCTCCCATTTGAGAGACCTTCACTGCTGACACCGTAGCTCTGTTCAGGCTTAGGTCTGGTGCTCAGTGATTCTGGTGAGGATTCTCTCCATATGTCCTCACATGGATTTGTCTTACTGGAGGCTGGCCTGTGACTGGAGGCCTGGGAGTTGGATTGGGGCTTTTTTGGGATCCATCTGGGATTCAGAGGGGACTCATTGCTCAGGAGCACCTTGGAGTCCACATCGCCCAGCAAGTTCTTGATGCGCCTTGACAGCTCATCTTCTTTATCTGTCTGCAGCACAAGAACAGAGAGGGGGAAATGTCAGAAACAGCCCAAGCAAGAGATCCAGCTCAGCAAGAGACATTGCTCAGCATCTTCATGGAATCACCATGCATCCCCACAAGGGCAGTTAGGCAAGCTCAGTGCAGCAGACGGGAAGATGCCGTGTTTGCAGGAATCAGGCTCTAGGCTGCTACAGCCCATGCAGAAGGCACAGCTCTCCTCTCCCACCCCAAGCCTCCTTCCTTCTCTCCTTCCAGCCTGCACTCCTCTCCCATTACCTTGTAGGGCTTGGCAAAGAGGGGAGTCTTCTCCAAAAATGGATCTTTCTCCTCTGGAGCCACCTGCCTCCTCCGCCTCTCTTGCTCCAGAATACGGAGCAAGTCTCTGTTGTTCTTCCACCTTTCACACAGAGACACAGAAAAGAGACTTAACACTCCAGGCCCTGTTTATACTCCCTGCAGAAACGGGGCCTTTCCCACAAGGGCACATGGCCAGCAGCAAAGCAATGTTGAAATCCTCAGCATGCTGACAGTGGACAGATCAGTTCTGTCCACTGTGTGCTGTGCCCCAGAGCCATGAGACACACAGGGGACAGCACAATCCTTCTCAGGGAATGCTACTCCTGATCCCAGCCTCCAAGAAGGCTGGGAAGGGAAAGACTCTCCCCCCATTTCCTTGTGAAAGGCAGAACCAGTCACTGGGCTGATCAGCACATGAGCTGGCAAATCCACTTGCAATGATTAATGGGAGAAAGCGCCAGTCTTGTTCTCCTTCAGACCTCTCACCCCAGTCTCCCCCTTTGCGAGTCAAACAGAATCTTCTGTTCTGAAGGTGTTTCAACTCTCAAGGCATGAACTTTGCCCACTTTATTAACAACCTTGGAAATTCATTCTCGACTTCAAACATACATTTGGAAAGCTGCTTCCCTAGGAAATCATGGAGCTGCATTTAAAGCCATCCTATCAGCGTAATTAGAAAGGAGTTCTCAGGAATTCAGAAAACACCAGGTCAAATCCCCCTGTTCCTTCTCAGCCACATATGTATGTACTCAATCACGGCTGAGAAAACACAAGAAAACAACAATAAAGTGTCCCAGCATGGAAAGCCAGATCCTTTAAACTGTCCCTGGCCTTTGAAAGACTACTGCAAAATGGGGCAAACTCTGGCTCTGATATTTATGGACATCAGGGAAGGAAAAGCATGCAGGCACAGCGGATGCAGGTATCTCTATCTACTCTACTGCAAAGTCTTTGTACATACAATTCATAAAGTCTTCTTTGCAAATGAAATTCCCTAGTGTCCCGGGTTGCAAGGGGGGAGCTTTGTCTGCTCCAGCAGTGACATTTACTCCAATACCACACCAATAATCAGCTCCTGAAAGTTTAATCATTCCTAGAGCCGAGGCACAGCTGCCTTATCTCATCCTGAGGGGCTGCCACTTACAATCAACAGGTTTTTGCACTGGATGGCATTCCTAATTCAGAGTCTATGAGTCTGCTGTCTACTGAAATGCCCAGACTTTTTAGATAAGCCTGTAGATCTCCCAGTCTCCCCAGCCCTGGAGACACCTTTGCTGCCCATGTCTGGCCTGCCCTTGAAGGTGTTTGTCCAGATGCTCTTCAAACCCTTTGCAAACCTGAGCTCTGCACCCACTCAGAACCCTGCACATTTCCCTTAAGGTCAGGGAACACTGGAAGCTTTGGGAACTGCACCTCCAGGCTTTGCACCAACACGCCCAGCACCTGGGAGCCTTGGTGCAGGGAGACTGCACAGTCCCAAGCCCTCCATCTCCAGGGCGAAAACAGCTCAGCACTGCAGATTTACAAATAGTCCTGTACTTGCTGCAGCTGCTCCTCACTTGATGTGTCACCAGGAAAACCCCAACAACCTGACTGCTCAAAGAAGCAGATGAAACTGAATGCCTGCCATGAAACATCACCTCAGTCCTCATCATCTTCAAATATCTTTTGACACAAGAAGTAAAAATTCACACAATTCGCCCCCATCCCAAAAAAACGCAACTCGTGCTTTGCTACAGACTGAAACAGGAAAATACTCCTAGGCCAAAAGCATCCTCAACTGCAGAGGGGAGTGCCCTGGCTCCAGCAATAAGAGATTGGCTTCAGAAATTTCAGCAGAGAATCTGTCCTGACCCAGGATCTCATCCAGGCCTGGGTCTGTAACAGAAGCTCTTAAAATACCAATGTGCTCTGAAGCCACTCTCACTGGCAGGCAATCCTTACTTCATTTCTCCCACTCTGGAATGCTGATTCTTGCATAGCAGGGGGAATTCTTTTTCTAAACCATCACAACATTCAGCACAGCACCCGGGAAGCCAAGATTACATCAAATTAATTCCTACTTGTTGTCTCTCTTCTGCTTGTCTGTTGGTTCCATTAGGAAGCCTCAGTTGGAGTCAGCTTCTCTGGAAGAGAACAAACAGATATTCACCATCTGCACGAGTTCATGCCTAAAGGGGAGGTCAAGATCTCCAGGGACTTGCTGCACTCAGAGCCTGGAGTGCCCGACTGGGACTCATTCCAGTGCTCCTAAACAGAAACCATCCAAACACAAGGATGAGAATGGGAGAACCAAGAGATCCATTTTCCCCTTCCCCCAGCAGGGATGCTGCATTTCAAGTGAGCACTGAACTCCAGATTTGGCCAAGAGCATAACAAACCAGGCCACTGCTACAGGCTCCAGGAAATTTAGTTCCATGTTCAGAACAAAAGTGCCCTAAGAACCCTGCCTGTAGACAATTAAATGGGCCCCACATGAATGGCAGCATTTGTGGAAAGAGAAAGGAAAGAAATGGAGGGTAAAAAAAAGCCATAAAAAGACAGTTCTAGATGAAAAGATAACAATATTCCCTCAACAGATGCAAGAGGGAATCTTGCAATGCAGGATCTCAAAAAGCCACAAAAAGGACTGAAAACATTTACATTTCAATTGGTGATATTCACTTGCAGCACTGCAAACTCTGGAGGGAGCAGAATCATTTCTCTCTGGGGAGGAGGCTACAGGAGCATCCTGTGATGGCTTCTGAACCACCCCACTGGCACAACTGGTGTGAAACAGACACTTGTCCAACCTATCCTTGAATGATTCAAATATTCTGGTGGCCACTGTTCTTATAGACACATGATTACAAATATAGATACAAACAAGGCCACTGTCATTATAATGGCCTTGAGTCTTCAAACTGGAAAAATTATCAGTCAACAGCTTTGGTTTCACTTTGGCATGTGGCTGTTTCCACATGGGCTTTGCAGCCTCCCTCTGGAGTCCCCGGCTGTGACCGTTCAACTGCAAGAGCGGCCCCTGGCAGCTGCTCCCACTCCCAACGGGGCAATCCCAGGCCCCAGCTGGAGCACCTGCTGCAGGCAGTGCCCAGGAAAAGCCCAGAGTTCCCCCTGGCACCCATCTGCTGCCTCTGCCCTCAAGCCTCTCCCTCTCCGTGCTGGCACCTTTTGGCAGCACGTGGGGCAGAAGCCAGGGGCCTTTGGGCTTCCCCTGTCACCCTCCTTTCCCAGGGATTGCCTGGCTCTCCTGCTCTTCAGAGACACTTAGCATTCAAGCTGAATCTGCAGCAGCAAGCCCTCCTGCAACCTTGCCCTCTGCACTTGCAAGGGATTTGTCCCGCTGCAAGCTGGAGGAGAATAATGCTAAATATTTGCATCCAGAAGGCCTTGAAGGCCATTTGGCCGGTCAGTGACTCTTTCCCAGCAAAGTGCTGTCAGCTGGCAGAGGCAGGAGCAAGAGCCTGGCTTTGAAGCCGTTCCTGCTGGTGCTCAGCGCTGCAATGCAGCAGAGACAGCCGCGGCTGCTGTGTTCGCCCCCTGGCAGCAGAGCGCAGAATTACCTGGCACAAGCCTGCGGGCTTGCGGGCGAGGACTGTCTCCCGAGCGGCAGGAAAGGCGCTGGAACAGGCTTTCAGGCCGAGCAGCGCTCCCCGAGTGGAGCTGCGCTCGCTCCGCGCTGCTGCAGCCCGCGGGCGCTGCCCACAGGCGGCTCTGCCGTTGGCAGGGCCCGGGTGCCGGCGGAACGTGCCCGGCCCGGCCGGGCGGTGTCCCGGTGCCACGGGGGCTCAGCGGGCACGGAACCCTGCTGCAGCCTGCCCGCAGCCCCGGCTGCACTGCGGGAACCCAGGCCTGCCAGGCAGCAGCACACGGGCTCTCCCCACGGCGGGGCCAGCAGGGCCCTGTGCCACCGAGCCCCCGGGCCCTGCCGGCACCGAGGGAGCCCTCAGGGACCTGAGGTGACAAAGGCTCTCCTCACAGACAGGACACCTATTGCCAGCCTCTGTCCCACCTAACCCAATGGCTCCATGTGACCTTCTGCACTCTGTGGAAATAAAAGCACAGCTTTCATTCCATTTCACATTTCTTTTGTTTTTATTACAAAATTGTCTACTTCATCCTCTTTAAATGCACAGTTTGGTTTTAAAGGATATAAAATCCCATGTTCATTTTTCCATGCTTAATGCTGGTGTTCAAGAGAAAATTTAGGGGTATTTCCCTCTGGCCTTGCAGCTCTTGAATAAAAGGTCTCCTTGGTGTGCAAAGGAGGCTTCTAGCTGTTGCATTTCTGTGGGCAGAGGAGTGTCCTGAGGAGCTCTGGCCACTTGGCTCTTGTGAGGAGGCTCCCTTGGCTCGCTGTGCTGCTGTGAGGAATTGCTGCAGATGGACCGCTCCTGCTTCTTGCCCTGCTCCTATCCATCCCCACAGGCAATTTCCCTGAGACTCTCTCATGGCACTGTGGTCTCTTCTCTGGCTGCAATCTAGGCAGTTCTTTTTTTTTTTTCCTTCATAACTATTTTATCCCAGATGCATTACTGCCATCCATCATTGATGGCCTCCATGACTGTGAGGGGAGGGAATATCTCGGTGTTATTTTTAAAGGAACTATTTCATTTCTACTCAAGAAAAGGAAAGTGACAAATGCTATAAAGCAATCACATAAAGCCAAGTTTTAAAATGATGGAAAGCAGTATGTAAATAAATTAGGTTTATTGCTTTGCAACCTGTTTCTTCATCCAATTTGATTAATTCAGGCAGTTTGATGCTCTGATACCGAAAACGTCTTCCTTTCTTCTGCTGCTCTCTACATTTGAACACCACTGGGAGAATTCTTGGCATCCTTTAGGATCTATCCTCGTGGATCCCTTCCAGCTCAGAATATTCTGTGATTTTGGACCAATGTCCCAGTACTTGCCACTGCTGCGGGTGCATCTGGAATGGTGGGCTCAGGTTTGGGACCACACTGTGAGGCTGGGGCACGTGCAGAGATGGCACTGGAGCTGGTGAGGGGCAGCTGAGGGAGGCCGGGCGGGTTCAGCCTGGAGCAAAGGAGGCTCGGGAGGCAGCTGCGGGAGGCTGCAGCTGCTGCAAGAGGCTGCTGCTGTTCTCCCTGGCAGCCTGAGGGCAGCTGCAGCCCCCAGGCTCAGAAGGGCTGAGCAGCTTTGCCAAGAGCTCCCTGCCACATCCTCTGTGGGAATGCTCAGAGCCAGAGGATTTTGGGAAAGCTGTAAAAGGCAGGCCTCAGAGACAGCAGAACTGTGATTAGAGCTAAGTGGTAGCCCTAAGGTTTGTCAGCAGAAAAGTAATGTAAGTAGTAGAAATATAAGGACAAAGAGAACAATGGTCAGTGTATTAACGCTTGGCTAGAAGAACTCCCTAAGCTACAGAAAAGTATATCTAGAAAGAGATTAGGAAGTTCTAAGCTTAATTCTGGAGCTCTGTGCATTGTATTTTAAGGCTTACAAACAGGTATTGTATTCAAAATCAGCAAGCATTATTTTACCCAAAGGTACGTGTTTTTCTAGTGGTTGGATAGAGCTACTGTCAATATGCTTTTGCTTTGTGTGATTGGCCAAAAAACTCTGGAGTTGTAACACTGGGTTCTTGGTCTGCTGTCAGGGACATGAGCTGCTGCAATCTTCCCGTTGTCATAAACATGTAATGAGACTGATGCTGGCAAATAAACAGCTCGAGGTGTGTTCCACAGCAGTCCCATCCTGTTGGTGATTTGTACATAGACCCCCAGCAGGCAATATTCCCAAGGGGGCCGGAGGACAGGGGCTGCTGCCATCCTTTTGGGTAGAATGGGGTTCAGGGTGCCCTGGAAGAGGCTGGCAGATCCCAGGGCTCAGGAAGGCAAGCCGGGTGCCACTGGTGCCACTCAGCGTGAGGGAATTGTGCGTGGCCAAAGGGGGAAAGCTGCCAGTGGCGTCTGGCTCTGGGCAAGGCCTGTGGCCAACATGGAGCTGGGAAAGGGGCCAGGGGCAGCTGTCCTGGGCCTGGAGCTCTGCCAGCCTGGGGCTGAGGGCACCTGGGTGACACCAAATCCTGCCTGGCACATGGCATGTGTGAGAGACAGTCTGGAGTTCCCTTCCTTTGCCTCACAACCGTCTGTGAGAGTCTGTCCGAAACTTCCCTCATTTTTTGCCTCTCGATCGTCATGAAAGCCAAGACCACCGGGGAAAGGGAAAGATCCTGTTCTGAAAATCCAGGTCTGTCTGGTCCACCAAGCCAGATTATTGCCTACGGGTGTGTTTGCTCAACTCATGGAACACTGCACCCAAGAAGGGGCAGTGTGCTCTCCTTCGCCTGCATCACCTAGCAACACTAGTGCTGGAATTTCTCCACCCTTCTGACTTGCCTGGACTTTCTCTCTGGAATGACCTTCCCAGAGATCACCACTAAAAGACCCTCCATTCCCCATACATCATCCACCGTGACAGATGGACTGAGATGGGAGAGGTTTCTCCCTCAAGGACTGAGACATGCGACCCCTACATGAAAAGCTCCCCTCTTCTTCCCAAAAGGATTGAGAGTGAAATCCCCACCGTAGGGTGAGGAAAGGCGTGCGTGGGGACCGGAGCAAGTTTTGCAAGCGACCACTGGACTGAGAAGACAATGATTCCTGCCTACGACATCTGCTGCTGATGACACCTGCTCCTGATGGACTGCTGATGGACTCCTTGTACCCTTTATCAATAGACTATTTTGAAATGGGTCCCCTTCCCCCATTTCAAAAGGACTATAAAAGAGGTTAGAGCTGACTGATACCTTTGAGATCTCCCCTGACGTGAAGACAACTCTTGCCATGATATTTTAGTGAAAAAGCCTCTGCTAGGATTTTTCCTGTCCTGAGGAGCTGAGAGCCTCAGGAAAGAAATGTAAACAATAACTATCTGCTGCTGTGGAATGCCACAGGTGCATCTTCCATTGGTCCATGTGGACTGTTTTAAATCAGTGACCAATCACAGCCACCTGTGCCAAGGCTGTGAGCAGTCACAGGATTTTTGTTATTCATTCCTATTCTATTCTTGTCTTTGTAGCCTTCTGATCTCTTCTCTCTGTTCTTTTAGTATAGTTGTAATGTAGTATTTTAGTATAATATATAACATAATAAATCAGCCTTCTGATGAAAATGGAGTCAAGCCTCGTGTCCTCACACAAGGGGTTCTTGCTGAAACAAGAATGAAGAATGAACTAGGCATTCTGGAGTGGCTGCCAACCACAATACCCTTGAACCCAGAGGCGGAAGAACACCGATGGAAAAGAATAAGACACCTTCTTAGTCAGTGGGAATGGCCTGAAAGGGGGGGAGTGGTGGGGCAGATTGGGTGGCCAGCTGATCCAGTTGACACCCCCTCTCTTGTGGCCATGGCAAGAGCTGGGTGGGATGGCCCTGGCAGAAAGGTCTCCTAGGATTCCCACAGATCCAGGCTCTGACCATGGCTCTGTTCCTCTCCCTTCCAGCCCTTCAAGCCCTGAGGAGAGATGACAGCCCTTCCCAGACAAACATAGTAATTCAACAGATCAGTGGGAGAGCTGCAGAACTGGCTCAGAAGAACCAGTGTTTGTAGAAGACCTGCAAATGCCATGGAAGATGAGACTGCCTTGAGACCAGAAGAGACCAGCTGGAGCTCCAGGCACAGTTCGTGATTGGCACAGCTGAGCCTGTGGGAAACTTGCATGGCTTCAGCCCTCTCCCTGCTTATAGATAGCTCCCTCCCTCCAGTCCTCAGACTCTGCCCATCCCTTCTTTTTCCCTCCATTCTCCCTCCCTGTTCATGGCTCTTTCCCTCTAGTCCTCAAATCCAGCCCTTCCCCTTTTCCCCACCCAGCTCATTCCTTTGCTTCCCCTGCCATTACTAAACAGTTTGGCTCCTTCACTTTGCCTGCATCCCTGTGGAGCTGCAGCAGAACAAATCCGGGGCCCTGGGACACACAGGCCCCTGCTGCCGCTCTCTGCCACGCCGTGTTTTGTGCACAGAGCCAGAGGAACGAGGGCAGCTCAGGCTGGCACGGTCCCTGTGCTGAAGGTGCAGTTCCACAACCCTGTGCAGGTACAGATCCTGCTGAGCACACGGAAGGGCAGCAGTGGCACAAGGAGCCCGTGTGTCAGGAGCCAAGTCGTGTCTAGAGGCCCAGCCACATTTGATCCGCTGTTGAGCACGTCAGCAAGATAATGAAGAACAGACAGTGAAGGAAACCTTATGGTTGAACTGGTGGGAATGTGACCCTTGAGAGAAACAATGGATTGGTCAGTTGATGGGAAGTTAACCTGTGAAGGAGGAACAGCACACAGTGGAGCTGTGGTTGGCATGGAGATGGTATCAGAAGCCATTGCGGCCTCATCTGATGCGCTGGCCAAGCGTGAGATGACGTCCTAAGTGGAAAAACTGCAGAGGAGGAGATGTCAGGCCTGGTTCTGGTGTGGAGGGATGAAAATGACAAAGTGCACGCCCTGTTGATGCAGGGGATGCCCTGAAGGTGGGTGGCCTGCCTGCCCCTCCCACTGCAGCACCACGCTGAGATACCCTGAGAGCTGCCCAGTGCTCCTTGCTCCTCTCTGCTGACACGTGAGCCTTTGTCTGGTTTCGGGGTGGCCCTGGCTGTGTGAGGGGGGCTACGTGGGCACGAGACAGCCGGTCCTGTCCCGCTGGGTCCCAGCAGTGCCTGGCAGCTGTCCTGCATCCACGTCAGGATGCTGGCCAAGAGCGGCCCTGGAAGCTGAGGCACAGGTCAGGGCCCATGGTGTTCCCTCAGGATACAGCAGTCCCGAGGGGTCTCCCTCATTCAAAGAAATCTGCAGACAAATGCATTGTCCACCAAAAGCCCTTTTATTGAGCTGACGGGAGGGCAGGGGTCTGCACCCCACCAAAATGTTTTTTCTGCCATGTATAGATTTCAGTCGGTTGATGTAGGAATTGTATCAAAAATACCATCCATCTTTACCCTGCTGAGGTGATTGCATAGGCAGGGGGTTAGAAATACATTCTGTCAGATTCCTGTACTTGAAGCTGATGTCCAGGTGCTGGCCAGAGCTGTCTCCATGCCCTAAAGCAGCAATTCTTCCTCATGCCTTCCCTGCCCAAGGCTCATTCCCTACTTGCCCTTCCTTCTTCTGGTAGAATGTGTCTAAAGCTTTTTTCAAGTCCCTCTCCTGTCAAGTTAGGCCCCCCAGGTTTTTCTTATGCTAACTGCTGCTAAGTACTTACCTGTGTCTGTGCTAAGTACTTGTTTGCTTATGTGAATTGCTTGTGCTTGTGTCAAACAAAGGCCTTGTTTCATCCTCCCCTTCTCTTTATCCTGATGCAAATTCTTTTGCAAGATTCCCTCCACAGTCCACAGGACATATGTACTGTTATGCTGCTCTTTTAATTTTCTACCACATCCATAGGTTCATGATGGTTAAGAGGAGGGTTCATTTCTTTTTTTTTTTAATTAGAACTGGTTTGCTGAGGAAGGTAAAACTCGGAGGAGCTGTTGGTGATTGCAGATTTGTCCATCACAAGAAGACATCTGACTCATGATGTTCTCTTTATTTCTCTATTTTGGTGATGATTTTGGTAACTTCTTTGATACCAATTTCAGTGTCCATAAGGCTCTGTGAGATGCATTTTTGACTTCTGCCACTGGTCATTCTATATTAGGCTGGTACAGCATTTGTTTTAGAACATCAATGTTCCTTCCAGTTCGGAATTTTGGGTGCTTCATGATACACATCGTACGCATTCTGCATAATCTCAAGAGAAGTTATTGTGTGGTGCAGCTGAAGTCACATCCACTTTTGTTTGTGAATTACAAATACAGAAGTCAGTACTATTAGCAGTTTCATTTAATGAATCTGTTGTAATAGTTGTGCAAGCAGATCTCACCCAGGCACACCCCATTCGCACATAACATACCTGTGACTGTGCATGGGTTACTGGGCTCATTTCACAAATACAAGGGCTGCCCTCAGTGTGCAGACACCAATCCTCTCTGTCAAGCCCTGCATTTTTGCACACAAAATTCAGTGCATCCCTTGGCACACATGCTTTGATACTAAGAATTTGCCACTTTCCAGTTTTCTTGTTGAAAATGGCCCACACATTATGCTGAATGGGACTGAGAGTTACATGAGTTCTTATAGCTCCAAGGGCCAAAATTGGAATTACACAGTATTTTGTTGCATTCTTAATGGTTAATGTAAAAGACTGCAGGGTTCTGTTCATTCTATGTGAAACGGACCAATTGCCACCAAGTGTGGAAGTCTTTTTCAAATTCCTTTGTGGTTTCATTTTTAGGCACGATTTAGTTAATTCTCATGGCAATTTCCCCAGCTCTCCTTTTTCTATGTTTTCCTGAGATTACAAACGGTAGCCACAGCTGAGCTTGTCTACACTGAAATGCTAAAGAAATGTTACCCTGTAGTTTTCCCATAAAGCCAACGACTGCTGGAAACAATCCTGCTGTGCATTGTTGGCCAGGGTGGTTAATAGGTTAGCTGCCAGGCTGTGGGTTTGGGCAAGTGTTAGCAGGGCTGATCTGAGAGGATTTTGTGTCTGTCCAATATAAAAACTCACAGTGCTTCATTTATTGGCTAAGACTTCTTGATCAATAGAATTTCATATTCCCAGTTCAGACCCAAACCATCCCCTTAAGCCTTTTTTAGACCTATGATTTGGTGAATGGGAATGTATCCATGTTTTCCAGACTTTTAGGCTTTGCTGTATGAATGGGTAGTATTGCTGTTTAATTTTGGATCTTTTAACCTCTATCTTTACATCCAGCTTTTTCAGAGAGTACTGTGGATCTAAAAGCAACAATTGTTCATTTGTTTTTTTTACCACAGAGTGAAAGACTATATTATTTCACGTATGGGTCCCGTACTATGCCATTGTTTGCTAATGTAAAGCTGTTTGTTTTAATTTTAAATGCGTATTGTGTGACCCGTTCTGTTTCACTCCTTGTCGAGTACCCAAGGCATGGTAACTGGTTTCTTCAGATACATTGCCTGCCTTTAGGCAAGCGTTTCAGAAACCTTCAGAAACCTTACACTGGCCCCTGGTAGTGTTACACAGGACACTTACTTTACTAAAGTTCCCACTACAAATGGCTGAGTATTCTGAGTACCTCAGCCCATAAGAGGATGTAGTTGTGCTGTCAGGATTCCATGCATATCTGGGTTGCCATCACACGGTCATGACATTGGGCATGATATACCCTAAAAGGATGATTGTGCTCCCGGCTTCCCCTCCAACTTGACTGGTTACTGTTTCTGATGGCCTGGAATATGCCAAGAATGAAATTCAATTCTCAAAAGCAAATCCTCTGTGAGACCTGTTCCACGTACTAAGCATACCAGCAGGATGGTTTATTATTCTAGTGGCACAAGAGCTGCCTGCTGGAAACAATATTTGTTGGGTCGCATTCCTGGCAGGCTCAATTCCTGTATCTCTGTGTGATGATGGTCCTCCCACCCCACCTGTGCCCCACAGAAGAAGGGAACTATCTTGTGCTAGGTTATAGTCTCCCCTTTTAATTTGCATAGCACAAAAATCCTGATAGAATCACATGAGAATGGATTCACATGCTGCTTGTTAGAAAGGTCACGGATGCACATGGTCACTGCAGTAATCTCATCTAAAAGAGGTTTGTGAGTTTCAAATTTACACGCCATAGAGGTCCTGCTTTCAGGTGGGAAAAGAAAGGCCAGCATGGAGTCAGGTTTTCCTCAATCTTCAACTGCTCGGTCATTAATCCTTAAAATGGTGTAAAGTGTTTTTACCTTATTAATCCCCTTTAGCCAATTAGGTCCTGAATAGTTTTGAGTGCCCCATCTACCAGGACCTTGAAGGCCAAGGAGATCATGATGGTAGTGACAGTCATCTACTGTGCCTTGGATTCTAATCAGAAATATCGGGAAGATGATGATGGTGTGAAGTGCATCTTGGTTTCTTCTGTTCTTTCTGAGGTCCAGTTGTGGACTCCACTTGCCTTTTGCAGAAGTCTTTTAATTCTGGAATAGTGTAGCCAAGAGGTTAACACTTCAAGCCTTAAAGGCTGTATAAGTGATTAAAAGTACTAATTAGAGTCCTTTCCATTTTGGGATAAGAGGCTTTCCCCCAGGGGATTTGACATATACCTGGTCCCCAGGCTGGATTTGTGGAGAGGAGCATCCTCTTGCTCCTCTGCTCAAAATGTGTTGATTTATTTGCTGCAGCTGTTGTGTTAGTTGCACAGCATGGTTCTGCAGATACCCCTCCCCAACTTGTACAGTATCTTCCCCTTCATAGTTATGCTTATATGGTCTTCTGTACAGTATTTCCAAGGGATTCAGATTTTCTTTTGTTCTTAGTCTCCTGGAATCCGTAATAAAGCCAAATGTAGGGCCTGGGGCCAAGGTATGTTGGCCCCTTGTCCAGTTTTGACTATTTGTTGTTTTAGCAGATAATTCATCTTTTCCTCTTGGCTGCTGGCCTGCGGCCAATACAGCATGTGTAGGTGCCAGTTGATTTGGAGATTATTGCAAAGTTGCTGTGCAATATTTGCTAGGAAACGTGGCCCTCGATCAGAGGAGATGTCTAAAGGCACTCTGAACCAGGTCATTATGTTGTTTAACAAAATCTTGACAACTCCTTTGGCTTTATTTGTTTGGGTTGGGAATGCCTTAGGTCACGCTGAGAAGGTATCAGTGAAAGGTAAAAGGTATTTATAGTCCCCTTCTCTTGGCAATTCAGAAAACTCAACTTGCCAGTGCTGTCCAGGATGTTGTCCCTTGTCTACTGTGCCAAGGTCAACTCTAGTCCTATTTTGTGGATTGGTTCTGAGACATTATTTCACACCCTTGGCTTGCCTGCTTTCCACTAGAGTACAGGTTGCATCTTACACTTGTCCTCATCAAATAATTATGTAAGGCATCCCCTTCCCACTGTATACAATTATGTTCATCTGTAATTAATTTTCACAATGCTCTTTCAGGTATAACTGTCTATCCCTGAGGAGTTGCAAAAAGAATATGTTTCCGTTCTGCTCATAAATTCCTTGCTAATTCTAGATCTTCCTGATTCTACGACATACATCATTGTCATATTCTTCCTTACCTTTGGGAATTAGTGCCCAAAACTCAGCATGGCTTTGTTCTGCTGCTCGTTTTGCAACCTGTTACCCCTTTTGGGGTCTGTTTCTCCTTTCTGATGTCCTTTGCAGTGCATAACTGCAACCACTTGAGGTACTAGTACTGCCTCCAGCAATTTTAGCATTTCTTCCAAATGCTTAATTTGCTTTCCTTGAGCTGTCAATAGTCCTTTTCTTTCCAAACTGCTTCATGGCACATATTACTCTGAAGGCATTCTTGGAATCTGTTCATATATTGATCCTTTTTCATCCGGCTGGTCAGAAGGTACGGGTTCAAGTGATTATCTCTGCCTTCTGAGCTGACTTGCTCTGTGCTAATTGTATATCCTGATTTTCACTGATCTGCTCTTACAAAGACACTCCCATCTGTGTACTGAGATTCTGCTCCTGGATTTGGGGTTTCTTTAAGATCTGGGCAGCTGGAATAAAGTGACTTCATGGTTTTGATACAGCCATGCTACAGAGGTTCCTTGTCTGTCTGGTGAGTGACCACGAATGCTGCTGGATTAACTAGAGAAGAGATTAGTTTGGTAATACCACATTGTTCCACCAAAATTGCCTGATGTTTAAGCAATCTGGAGGGTGAAAGCCAACGCCCACCCTTTTGCTCAAGAATTGCCGCTACTGAATGTGAGATAAATACAATTATTTGTTGACCTCGAGTGAATTCTCAGGCTTCTTGGATGTTTGAAACAAGAGCAGCAACTGCTCACACTCAGGCTGTCCCCTACTCACTTCATCCAGTTGTTTTGAGAGTAGGCTATTGCTCTCTTCTATGGGCCAATTGTTTGAGCCGCTACAAGGACTACAATCTCTACACCCCCTACACAACAAACAAGGGATCAGAGGGTTACAAGGAGCATAGGGCATCAGTCACTTTGCTTTCCCTGCCACTCCCGTCATCAGAAAATGGAAATGCAGGTAGAGCTACTGCACTTGGTTCCTGTCAGACTGTAAGTCTCATTCGTGTCAGAGTCACTCTGGCCTTTCTCACCATCTACTTCTTCCTTGTCCCTCACCTGCCAAGCCCCTCTGGGTGACAATGCAAATGCAGTTCCACATATTCACACTCTTTCATACAACACAAAAGGGTACTTAGGGGCTTTCCCACAAACTAGAAAATTGTCTGAGCGCTTAAGGTGCTCTGAGCATCCAAAAGATATCATCCTGTTGCTGGAAAAAATTCCCAGCTAGGCTGCCAGGGACCTATGTCCTCCAGAACCTCCTGAGAGTATTTTAAGTTCTCTAGACAATCAATTTCAATTTCCAATCTGCAAGAACATTGTCCTGGTTCGGGGCTTGTTTGGGACATAACCCCCAAAGGGGCTTCTCTACAAAAGCAGCTCCAATTGCCCCTCCCCCCTCCAACCGGTTCGGGAGAAAATATCTCCTTGGAGAAAAAGTGGAAAGAAACCTGTTTATTAAACAATAGAACCCAAACAATATTAAACAATAAAACTTCTCACTACTCAAAAAAAAAAAAAAAAAAAAAAAAGGCAAACTCAGAACAGTCCCCTCCCCGGGTTGCAGCTCGGCTCACTCAGTCTCTGATCAGTCCCTGCGGTGCTGGAAACGCCGCGGCCCAGGCCTGGCCAGGGGGGCCACAGGTGGAGCTGCCGGTGCTCTTCTGGGTGTTCAGTGCAGAGCAAGCTTGAACAGGTCCAAGAAAAAGGAAAAATCACAGTCCAGGGAACTTCTTTGCCTCAGCTAGCTAAAATTAACTAAAAGCAAAAAAAAAAAAAAAAAAAAAAAAAAAAGGGAAAAAAGGAGCTCTGTCCGGCTGTCTGTCCATCCGCAGACAACACAGTCCAGGAGCAGGAATGTGGAGGAGTGAGAGCAGTCTGAAAACAAACTGCGCGCTTCTTCCCTCCCCTCTTCACTGTCTGGAAGAGAGTCTTACAGGAGTAAAACTTATTATTCAGTATAAACAGAACAAGACCACTGGGGATAAAAGCATCATATAGTCAACCCAGGATAACCATACAACGCTGTTTCCCTCTGAGACTGTGTCTCCACTTCTTGCATTCTTAGCGATGAACCTTGGAACGCACACTCAATTTTCTGACTACTTCTACTCCAATTAATAGCATTCCATCCCCAAAGGAAAAAGGTAACAGTGTTGAGCACATTCCCTTCCTTATCTTCACATAAACAAAGAATAAACGATGTTGCATTGACAGATTTAACACATGGACACACACATGATATTATACCAGACTTAATAAATTCTCTAAACCAGCTCCCAATCCAAATTCCAGCCACATTTAATCAATGCCAGTTAGCATACCACTCCTGAACTCTGGGACTCTAACCCACCAAGGGGACGCTCACCCCTGACCCGGGACCGTGTAGGTGGGACTCCCTGTGCCACCTGTGCAAGGCAAGACTTGAACCCACATGGTGTGAGTGAGCTGTGTAGGCGGGGGCCTCTGTGTATGACAAACGAGTGAGTATTGCTTTATACCACGGGTAACAAAGGAACAGAGAGAACAAATGCGAGCGGTTAGTGATAAAGAGTTTTTCCATATGACATACTTCACATCCTTGTCTGTCCCAGCATGGATCCAGGGTCTGTGGAGGCACCAGTTTCTTGCCTGTGGAATGTTCTTCCTCCCCCAAGAGGAAAGA
This sequence comes from Passer domesticus, assembly GCF_036417665.1. Taxonomy (NCBI): domain Eukaryota; kingdom Metazoa; phylum Chordata; class Aves; order Passeriformes; family Passeridae; genus Passer; species Passer domesticus. The sequence continues at coordinate 1,773,821 of NC_087503.1, read as the reverse complement.
GGCAGCTGGAGGAAGAGCTTGCCAGGCTGCTCTCGATCCTTTAGCAGAAGCCCTGGGTGAGTGGAGAAGTCCCAGCCAAGCGCAAATGTGCCAAGGGAACAGCCGTGCACAGGAAGGCTCGGTGGGAAGGATGATCCAGGAACCATGGGCCTGGCAGCCTGAGCTTGCTCCCGGGAAAGGCCTTGGAGCAGATCCTCCTGAGGGCCATCCCACAGCACGTGCAGGGAACCAGGGGGTCTGCTGGAGGCTGGGAAAGCTCTGCGGAGGGACAGGGACAGCTGGGGGTGCTGGTGGGGTGTTGAGGGCTCCTGTGTGGGTGGTTTGGAGGGGTTGGTGTTGGGGGGCAGGTTGGGAAAGGAGTTGTCTGGAAGGTGAGAGGTCTTGGCCGGAATTGGGAGTCAGTTTGAAGGCAGCATCTGTGGTTTGGTGCAACGCTGGTTATGGAGGGCAGAAAGGACAGCTGTGACTATTTCTGTTCATGGTCCTGATTCTCCTGCAGGGGAGAAGAGGGGAGAGCTGTACTTTATTGGCCAGTTAGATATCTCTACCAGGGGGACGATTGGCCCTTTTGCCATCTATTCATTTCATTGGGCTACTTTTGTAACACTGAGTGGACTTTCATTCTTTTAGAGCTTCTATTCCTTAAGTGAATGAGGATATTATCATCCATTCATTGAAAATCATTTGAAAGCAAAGAATGGCCTTCTGTTTGCCTCTGTGTAGTGTTATGTTTGTAAAGTGACTCCCAATGAATGACATTAAGGCACATGAGATGCTGCTTTGAGATGGGAAGCCAATTTCCAACTGTCATGTTCTCAGTCGATTGCAATTGATTGAGGGAGTTTGCAACTTTTTGTAATTACTTGAGTTGAGAAATGGAAAGTAAAGCTTTCCTGAACTGAGGAGTCTTTAATGCCAGATTTTTCCATGTTGTCATGGTAAAGATGCTTTTGTGCTGAAGGAAATTACTTCAATAAGAAAATAATTTCAGCATGTAGTAAGAGCTTCTGACAGCAAGTGTTGCAGCAGTGCTCCAGGTGCTGCTGCCAACAGCCCCTGCAGGGAGGAGCACAGCCCCCAGTGCACGTGGGCTTTGGCTCCCTGTGGCACACAAGCCCCCCGGGGCACAGGTCTCTGGGGCAGGAGAGGGGCAGCAGCGCTGCCAGGGCTCGGGGGGTGGCAGCTCTGCTTGGGCGCGGACTCTGCCACACCTGCTGATGGCAGCGCTGCCTGGGCCCCAGGGTTCAGAGCAGCATTGGTGCCCTGGCCCACACGTTCCTTGTGCCTGGCACAGCCGCGGCTTTAGGATGGCCAGCAGCCAGGACGTGTCCCAAGGAGGCCATGCCAGCTTCCGTGGAAGGCCCCGTGCCCTTGCCAGCGCGGCTGCCTCGGCAGCCCTGGGGGCTCCTTCTGCTGCCCTGAGCCCGCAGAGCAGGGCAGCGTTTGCTGATGGGCTGAGCCCTTCCTAAAGATCCTGTCGGGCTGCCTTAGACACTTGGGGCCAGGGATTCCTGCCAACCGGGGCCACTTTGGGTGGGCTGGGGGCGGCCCCAGGGCAGGTGGCAGTGTGTGCAAGGGCCCTTTGTGACACACTGCAGCACGGTCACCGTGGCATGGAATGGAGGAGTGTGTCCTTTGTGACACGTGGTGACAAAGGAGCTGGTGGTGACAAGAACACTCCACAGCGCTCGGAGCAGGCGACGGGACAGGACGGAACAGAGTGGTGCTGTGAGGAGCCCCCACACAGTGCACTCGTTCCTGTCTGACCGGGAGCTGTTCTGAGGTGTTGTTCCTGCAGCTGACCTCGAGGTCAGAGCAGAGGACCTGGTGACCTGTGGCCTTCCGAGGCTTCTGTTTGGCAGTGCCCTCGAGGGCAGAGCGCGGGACTTAGTGCCCCGGAGCTTTTCCAAGGCATCTGTCCTGCAACTAGCTCCAGTCACTGACATGGAGCAGAGACCCCCGAGAGTACCCAAGCTGCCCTGGGTGGAGGAGGAGGAAGAAGGCCCTGGAGCTGACCCAGGACAGGAGACAGAAGAGGTGGTGCCGTTCCATCCACCACAGGAGGGTGAGTGGCAGAGCTGGGCCGTAGGACTGGAGACTGCAGCCAGCTTGGCCCCATCCCGTCCCGTCCTATCCCATCCCGTCCCATCCCATCCCATCCCATCCCATCCCATCCCATCCCATCCCATCCCATCCCATCCCATCCCATCCCATCCCATCCCCTGAGGCCATGCCCATGGACAGGATGGAAGAGGGCCCAGGCAGACACCCCGCAGTGGCCGTGCTCCATCCCCCTGGGGCATCCCGGGGCTGTCCCTGCCTGGGGAGCGCAGGGCTGGGCTGTGTTCTCCGGCCTCTCCCACAGCCCCTCAGCTCTGGCTGTGCTCGCTCTTTGCCAGATGCAGCCGTAGAGCGCACACAAGAGCAGCAATCCAGCCGTGGCCGCTTCCGCAGAACAGTGCAGGTACCTGCAGCCATGCCTACCTGGGCTGGGCCTGCTGTCCCTGCTCGGCCAAGCACCGTGTGTGGAGCACTCCATGGAACATCCCTGGTTCTTGCCCTTCTCCTACAGCTCGTTTGCGAATTCATTAAGAGTGTTCGGCAGGAAGAGGCCAGGGCCATGGGCACTGGGCTCCGAGCTCACTCAGAGGTCCTCAGACAGGAGACCAGTGCCACCCTGCTGCATTTGCTTGTGGAGAATGGTGTTTCCAGGCTAGATCAAGTAAGCAGCCTGTGGCCAGGCTTCCATTCCCCCATGAGTCACATGGCGACCCAAGCCATGTCAGCTGGTCCCTGTGAGCCTTTGAGGCCATGGCATTGCGGTGGGAATGGAAGCACTTCTCTGGGTGCACTGGGGACATTGCTCCCTCTGGCATCTCTCCAAGTCTTGCCGTGCCTTCTCCAGGTGCACTACCACGCTGAGATGTCTCCCAGCTCTCTGCCCTCTCATAGGTCCTGCCTGGGACCTGTGCTGCTGCCTGGGCCCAGCCCTGTGCGGTTCCGGGCTCCTGCTGGCCGGGTGCCCTGTCACTGCCTTCTGCCTTTCAGGTCCTCGAGTGCCTGGACTTGAGGGAATGCAGAGACAGTGTTCTGGAGATCATGTCGAAGAACCTGCAGAGCAAATACAGGGAGAGGCGTCACTTGGCACTCCGAGGAGTCACAGTGGCGAGCAAGAATCCCTTGATGGTGAGAAGGGGGCAGTGGCTGAAGCCCTGCCGGCAGCGTGGGGCTGGAAAACGCTGTCACTTGGGCTTGGCTGAGCTTTGGGCCCTGGGGCAGCTGCTCCCAGCTCTCCTGCCTCCCACTTCAGCTGCCCGAGTGCTTCGGGAAAGGCTTTGGCCTCTAGGCCCTGCTGCAGCAGGGTGGCATTTCACAAACTTGTGTTCCACACAGGCTGACAAAATGTGGAGCCTGACTGAAAGTCTTGTGGAGCTCCTGCAGGAAAAAGAGAGCGACATGATCAGGATGACCATTCTTCTACTCAGATATTTATTTCTGGATAATGGTGCCCCAATACCCACCTCCATCGCCCTGCAGCTGGCTGAGGCGCTCCTGCCACTCTTTGACCGCGTAAGGCTCTGTGCCCACAGCCACGGCCACTGGTTGCTGCCCGGGCACTTGGTGCCCTGTGGAGATGCAGGCCTGTGCCCTGCTGGGCCCGAAGCAGCTGATGCTGAGCTCTTTTGTTCTTGCTTTCCTACAGGATGATAGCCAGGTGCAGCTGAGCTCCATGACTCTATTTCAAGAGATGCTGGAGTTATTAATGGAAGATGGAAAAAAGGCCCTGAAGTCACACGTGCTCCAGAGCCTGCTGCCACTCTCCTTCCACTGCCATGATGAGAATCAGATTGTTGCTGAGGTGAGGACTTGTGGCCGGCTGCTGTCTCCCTGGGAGGGGGCTGGGCTGCCTCCTGTCCTGGCGCCTTGCAGGCTGCAGCCTCCCCCAGGCTGTGGCTTTGGGATGCTCCGGTGCCCTGGGCTGTGGGGCCATCTCCACGTCTCTGCTGCTCTCCAGGCTTCCCGGGAAACACTGCATTCTTCAGCCAGATTCCTGAAGAGGAGGGATATTGAACAAATGCTACAGGTGGATCAGACATGGAGGTTTGGCGAGGCCCTGGTAAGGACGACCGAGAATCCCCAGCCTCAGCCTGGAGAAGGCCCCTGAGCGCGGTGCTCAGTGTGCGGGGCTGGCAGCTGTGCCCCTGCCCGCTGCTGCACCCAGAGGCGGCGCGGGGTCTTCTCCAGGCTGCTGTGGGCCCGAGCCGGGTGCCCATGGAGCCCCGGCGCGGCGGGGCTGCGGGGCGGCCCCGCGGCTCCCCGGGCGGCAGCCGGCCCTCTGCCCCCTGCGGAGCCCGGCGCCAGCGGCTGCTGGCCGCGCCTCAGGGCTGTGCGGGCAGGGGAGGCCGGGGCTGGGCGCAGGGAGCGCCCGCCACAGGGGCTGAGCCCGCGCCAAGCCTTCCCTGCTGCCGCTCTCTGCAGCTGGCGGAGGACACGAGCCGAGCGGCCGAGCAGCTGCGCCGGGCCCTGCGCTACCTGGAGAGCCCCCAGGAGCCCCTGCGAGAAGCGGCCATCAGGTTCATGGGTGAGCCCCGAGGCCGGGCTCCCTCCCCGGCCCGCCGCAGCTCGGCCCCAGCCCCGCCCACTGCCCCGGCAGCGCCATCCGGGCCCGGCGCCGTGGAGCCCCGCCTGGCCCGGGCGCTGCTGCCGCCCTCCGGCAGCCGTGCCCTTGGGCGGCAGCGTGCGGCAAGGGCCCGGGCTGAGCCCTGCCGGGCCAGCAGGGCGTGTGGCCGCAGCGCTGGCAGCGCCGCTGGCAGGGAGCTGTGCCGCTGCCGCCGTGACAGGCTCTGTGTTCACAGGGATGGCCGGGCGGCACCTCAGGGGGAAGATGGAAGAGCTCCAGGTCATCTGTGATGGTGAGTGAGGGCAGTGGGCTGACAACTTGAGCTGGCCATGGGGGATCTGCAGGGTCTGCCCCATCTGCAGAGGTCTCTGGTGCCTGTGCGGATGAGGGGTGGTGTGGGCAGAGCACACTGAGATTTCAAGGGCACATGGGGTTTCATGGCCAGCAGCTTTGGCCTGATCCCTCCTGGACATGGAAATTGCCGCCCGGGATGACCTTCGCAGGGGGCTCTCCTCCGCTCCCCACAGATGCAGGATCTGACCTTGGTTCTGTTGCTCTCTCTTGCAGCCCTTGAAGAAATGGCATTTGACAGCAATCCCGCCATCAGAAACCTTGCAATTGAAACTGGGTTCGTTCTCCAGGCCATACAGAGAGCTCCCTCCTTCACATGGCGTAAAGTGCAAGATCAATTCCTCAGTGCATGGAAGAAACGGCCTCGTCTCTGCCGCAGAGCCTTGCTGTGCTGCTGGAGCTCTGTGGAGGGCTGATTTGGAAGGCTCTGTCTGCTGGGGCCATTTGAGAAGGATTTTCTTTTTCTTCAAGATTTTTGTTTTCTTTTTCTTTTTTTTTTTTTGTTTTTGTTCAATGTGGCATTCACAATCTCTGAACAGAGAGGGACATAATTTTCTCTCACAGGATTTTTTTTGGAGAAGCAGAGAAGAAGAGAAAAGAATTTTTGTCTCTACTTGCTGCTCCAGTTGTTTTTGGACATATGGAATAGTTTAGGAAGATTTTTTTACCTGAAGTGATTTTTCAGTTGGATCCTGATGAGGTTTATTTTTCCTTGGCAGTTGGGAAAAAGCTGTGTCCTGACTGTCTGGAGACAGTCACGGGTTTTTCTTTAGTCTCTTTTAGTATCTCTTTAATATAGTCTAGTATAATGTAATGTAGTTTAGTTTTAATAAAGCAATTGTTCAGTCTTCTGAAACAATGGAGTCAAATACCAATCATTTGCCGCGTTGGGGGCTCTCTGCATTCGATAAGTGGTGACTTCTGACGTTGGCTGAAGAACCAGGAGCTGGATGGATCCAATTGGGTTTGCAGGTGAGGCTGAACACGAAAAGGTTTGCTGAACACTGACGGAGAGTGTCCGGTGTTCCTTTGGTGAGTCACGAGATGGGAGATGCCACTTAGACCTTCTCTTGGACCCTGCGGGACCCTGCACAGCCCGTTGTGGCCAGTCACTTTGGCTTCCTGGAGAAGGTACTGTTAACCCTTCTCCTCCTGACAATAGCATTGCCCTCCACGAGAAATTGAGTGACGGTTGGGAAGAGATGCCTTCAGAAATGGAAGTTCAATTTTCTCCATTAGAGGAGGACACTATTGGAGTGTGGAGGTTTCTGCCTCTGCACTACAGAATTCCTGTGTTGGAGGAAGATGTCTATGAGTTTTTCAGATGGGCAAAAGCTCATGGGTTTTCGTGGATTTGCAGTTCTCGCTGGATTCCAGGGCTTGGCAACCCCTGGATCTTGACTTTTGGAGGAACACATGCAGGCTGAGGAAATTTCTCGGGAGTTCCCGCTCAGTGCATCACTTTCCTCCATTGGGAGGAAGAGAACCTCATTGAAGAAGCGCCTTACCCCAGGCTGGTGGCCATCAGGCCCCTCGCCACAGCTGGACCAAATTGTCCAGGGACAGTCTCCACTGGTTTTCCCCACCTGCATGGGGCGGGGGGAGCAGCTTTGCGCATGGCTCAGAAACAGCTTTTTTCTGTCTCCCTGGAGCATGCACATGAAGGACCAAAGCCTTCAGCAGCTGCGCTTTATGGGTCAACAATTATTTTGACTGGAGTAGCGGTCATCCCTTCTTCATCACTTTCACCAGAGCTGGAGGGACTTTTGCCATCTCCATCCCCTCCTTTTTCCCTCAGAGTGGCGTGTGGATCTGCCCCGCCGCTGGATTCCCCCGCCTCTGTGCCCCAGGAGGGTGCAAAGCCGCCCCCGCCCCCGACAAGAGAGCAGCCGGCTCTGCGACGGCAGCCGGCAGCCCCATGCTGGAGAGCACATCCAGTCCCCCTGCATCGCGGCCAGCAATTGATTTCATGACCTGGGAGCCTGCAGTGCCGGCAGGAACACCCGCCGCAGGCCCCGCCGATTCCGCCGCCTCCGCCACTCCCGGCACTGCTCCCCGCTGTTGCCCTCGGGTTGCCAGCAACGCTCCGGCAGTGGCGAAGGCTCTGCCAGCGCCGCCCTCCCTGAACCAGGAAAATCTGCAGCGGCGATTCCTCGCGCCTGTGTCCGCTGCACTGGCGGCGGCTGCCGCTCTCTCCGAACACCACGCTGCAGGGGAAAAACCCCTGCAACCAGTGGATGCTGCAACCTCCACTCCATGATCTGCCCCTTCAGCGGCTGCTCTCTGACCCCCACCGCGTTCAAGCGGAGGCGCTGCTCCGCAGCTGTTTGTCCGTGCCTCCAGACTGACAACTCTGGCACTCAGTGCTTTTCTGGGAACAGCATTTTTCTCTGACCAGTACTTGCTTGGTCGGGGGGTTCCCTGATCTGTGGGGTGCCCACCGGGGCTCAGGACGCCTCACCCCTCCGGCAGAGAAAGCTGCCAGCTCGTACTGGAGTTCCAGCACGTGTGCCACAGCAGAGCTCAGTGGTGGATTCACTTCATTCAAGGCACGATAGTCCACAGTCAATCTCCATTCTCTGTCAGACTTTTGTACAGGCCAGATGGGACTGTTGAAGGGTGAGTTGGTTTTGCTGACCACCCCTTGGCTCTCCGGTTCACGGATCATTTTGTGCATGGGGATCACAGCATCTCGATTGGTTCAATACTCCCGGCAGTGCACCATCGAGGTGGCAATTGGTACTTGTTGCTCTTCCACCTTCAGGAGTCCTTCTGCAGATGGGTTTTCTGATATCCAGGCAAGGTGTTCAACTGCTTAATGTTCTCAGCCTCTACAGCAGCTATTCCAAAAGCCCACCTGCGTCCCTTTGGGTCTTTGTGATAGCCCTTCCGGAGGAAGTCTATGCCCAGAATACACGGGGCCTCTGGGCCGGTCACAATAGGATGTTTCTGCCACTCCTTTCCAGTCAGGCTCACCTCATCTTCTAACAGGATCACCTGCTGTGATCCCCCCCGTCACCCCAGCAGTGGAAACGGGTTCTGCCCCCACATGGCCTGATGGGATTAGAGTACACCGTGCACCAGTGCTGACAAAAGCCTCTTATTTCTATGGCTCTGGTGTGCTAGGGATCCACACAGCCCAAAAGCCTGCTGTGTTCTGAGTAATTTCTAAAGGGCAGATAGAGATAATTATGGGACCAAACCTGAGATAAATGTTAGGGGAAAGAAAGAAAGAAAGAACACTTGGGGGGGTAAAATCTCAGGTTATCTGCCTTCCCACCACCTTGTCCCTTGCCCCAGCAGGGGAGCTTTGCCCTCCCTGTCCCCAGCCAGCCCAGCCTGGGCAGCTCAGGGCTGTCCCCAGCCTCCTGCTGAGGCCCGGCCTCGAGGGCTTCTGCTGCAGGCCTGGCAGATGCTGTGGGGAAGCGCCAGAGCAGCCGGGTGCCAGGAACAAGGTGGCTGCCTGGGGGCTGCTTGTGGCCTCTGACACCCAATTCCTCAGAGCTTCCCAGTGCTCCAGCCCCTCAGGAGCCTTCTGTTGTTCTGCCAATTGACAGAGGCGATTTAAAGGACACCTCACGGGAAATCATGTTCTTATTTTACTGTGAATATTAAGGAACCACAGTGAAAGATGATACATTCAATAAAAATGTGCACTTGGTTTTAGTGAGAAGCAAAAACAAGCAAGGCAGTGCACCTCAATCAGTACTGTAAGAGAGAAAGGAGAGTGATTTAGAAAGATGCATCATCAATTGCCTGAATTGTTTATCATCTTGTAGATCCTCAGTTGCTGGGGTGCCCTGTTTTGCACCAAGGACCTGGAGAACCATTCCCAGCAATTGGGAAAATCCTAGGTGGTCCATCCACCCATAAATGAGGTCTCCAAATTTGCTCTGAAAGTGGGTCAAGCTTTTATAGGCCAAAAAGAGCAAGTCCAAGTGACTTGATTATATTTTTAGCCCAGAAACACCTGGAGCTGATGGCACACTTCACAACCAGCAGGGGACACAGCTCGGCCAAAGGCCAGACCTCTGCTGTGAGGGTTTCCCCTAAACTGCCCTTCAAACCAACCTCCATTCATGTCTGTTGCGAAAATTTCTTAAAACGATGCATTTCTGCCACATAATTACACAGGGTTATGTGACAGTTTCTAAAGCAGCTGGTTTGGAGTCAAACAGCCAGAATTAAGAGTCCTTGTCATCTATTTGTAGCTACATCACACTTAGGGGGATTTGAAGGAGTTTGGAATGAGTTAGAGACTGGACCTCTGAGTTTTTTAGATGATGCCATTTCTTTTTCTTATCTTTGACACAGACAGGAAGGGTGAGTTTGGATCACATCTCCACATGGCCCACAAGGTCACAAGACTTCTTGTTACAAGACCTTTTAAGCTTTACTTGATCAATAAAACACTGCCAACAAGGATATGTATGTTTTGGACCCAATCCTTCAACATTTCGTCTTACGGATTCATGCTACATTGTAAGCTTCCTTAGCCAATCATGTTATGGCACACAAACCTACAGCACTGCATTCTCCACTTCTTGTTTACCTTTGTAAATACTTTTATTTTTTCTACATCTTAAAGTCTATAACTTTAAACTTTCCTCCACTGAGCTTCATGTGTCACTGCTATGAACTCTAAATCTACATTCTTGCTTCCAGCACCTAAATTTGGAAGCCTTTTCCAAGGTCTCAGATCAAATCCTCTGTTAAATTCTAAGCTTTGCTTACAAGACCAAAGGTCTGAGAATTCCCTACATTTCGGGTTCCAACAGCACTGATGCAGTGAGTTACAGAGTGCCCAGGACCTGTCTTGTAAGTCAACTCCGTCAGGAACAAGGCGGCTGCCAGGGGGCTGCTCATGGCCTCTGACACCCAATTGCTCAGGGCTTCCCAGTGCCCCAGCCCCTCAGGCTCTCCCCCAGCCCGGCCAAGCTGCCCGGCAGCAGCGCCGCAGCCCCACAGGAGCTCCAGAGGAGCTCCAGCCAGAGGCACCTGGGAGCCCTCAGCAATGCAGCCAGCAGCACACGGCCAGGAGGACACGGATGGCGCTTCCTGCCTGCCACAGGCCTTGTGGCCATCTCCAGGCACCGCTCCAGCAGGGATCCCCGCAGCTCTGGCCCTGCCCACCCGCTCTGGCGGCAGCACAAAGGCTTCAGCAGAACCACCACAGGCCAAGGGGCTTCTGGCCATTGTCCCTGCAGCACTGCACGCCTGGGCAGCTGGCTGAGTGCAAGCACCATTTTCCCCCTTCAGGGACCCCTCAGCTTGCTCTGCTGCTGAGCACAAGCATCTTTTTCACCGTTTCCTCTCTCTTGCCCTGCAGATCCTGGGCAGCAAAGAAAAGCTCCTGGGAGTCTGTGAATTATAACACATTCTATATTTACAGAAATTCAAAAGAGGAAAAAAAAAGAAAAAAGAAAAATCTTAAAAGATAAAGGAAAATTCCCACTGGCTAGGGTTGCCCCCACCAAGTGTGCCTTGCCCATCAGTTCTCCTCAGAGCTCCGACAATGCAGCCAGCCGAGCCCTGACAGACGAGGCCGACTCTTCCATGCCCTGCGCAGCTGATCTTGCAGCCTCTGGAAGATGGAATAGTGCCCACGCTGAATTGCCTGGAGGACATGCAGTGTTTGGAGTGCCAGCTCTGACACGGCACTGCTCATATCCTCCGTCAGGAGTTCAAGGGCTGCATGAGAGAGGAACAGAGCCACAGTCGGATCCCGGATCTGCACGGAGACGAGGAGAGCCCCCTGCCAGAGCCATCCCAGCCGGCTCTTGCCATGGCCAGGAGGGAGCAGGGACCAAGGGCATCAGCCCAAAGTTGCTGGCCAGGAATGCCCCACATGGCCCTGAAACCTCTGTGCGTTCAGCCCACAGGAGCAGAGCCCTCCACAGCCGGGGCAGGGCTTGCAGGTCTCCATGCCAGTCCCTGCTGTCAGCCCGCTGCCCTCACTCACCGCTGCAGATCATCAGGAGCTCTCCTGGCTGCCCCCTCAGGTGCCGCCCGGCCATCCCTGTGAACACAGAGCCTGTCACGGCGGCAGCGGCACAGCTCCCTGCCAGCGGCGCTGCCAGCGCTGCGGCCACACGCCCTGCTGGCCCGGCAGGGCTCAGCCCGGGCCCTTGCCGCACGCTGCCGCCCAAGGGCACGGCTGCCAGAGGGCGGCAGCAGCGCCCGGGCCAGGCGGGGCTCCACGGCGCCGGGCCCGGATGGCGCTGCCGGGGCAGCGGGCGGGGCTGGGGCCGAGCTGCGGCGGGCCGGGGAGGGAGCCCGGCCTCGGGGCTCACCCATGAACCTGACGGCCGCCTCTCGCAGGGGCTCCTGGGGGCTCTCCAGGTAGCGCAGGGCCCGGCGCAGCTGCTCGGCCGCTCGGCTCGTGTCCTCTGCCAGCTGCAGAGAGCGGCAGCAGGGAAGGCTCGGCGCGGGCTCAGCCCCTGTGGCGGGCGCTCCCTGCGCCCAGCCCCGGCCTCCCCTGCCCGCACAGCCCTGAGGCGCGGCCAGCAGCCGCTGGCGCCGGGCTCCGCAGGGGGCAGAGGGCCGGCTGCTGCCCGGGGAGCCGCGGGGCCGCCCCGCAGCGCCGCCGGTTCTTAAGGCTGTTCTTACCAACACCTCGGCAAACGCCAACAGCTTCTCTGCCTCCACCAGCTCTTTGAGATCCCTCCTCTTCAGGAACCCAGCCGCACAATGCAGCGTTTCCCGAGAAGCCTGGAGAGCAGCAGAGACCCAGAGATAGCCCCACAGCCCAGGGCACAGGACTGACATCCCTGTGCCACAGCCTGGAGGAGGCTGCAGCTCGGGATGTGAGCAGGGCAGCCGGCAGCCCAGCCCCCTGCCAGGGGGACACCAGCAGCCCACGAGTCCTCACCTCGGCCACATGCTGATTCTCATCGTGGCAGTGGAAGAAGAGTGCAGGAAGGCTCTGGCACACCACTGACTTAAGAGGCTTTTTTCCCTCCTCTGCTACCAAATCCATCACCTTGAAGAAGAGGTCAAGGGAGAGCAGCTGCACATGGCTGTTGTCCTGAATGAAAGAAAAAAACTCAGCGCCATCTACTCCAGGCCCACCTGAAGAGTACAAAAATCCACAGTGCACAAAGTTTCAGGGCAGCACCCAGTGCCCGAGGCTGGGGATACAAAGCCTTACGTGGTCGAAGAGCAGCAGGAGAGCCTCAGCCAGCTTCGGGGCAGTGGTGCTGGATACCAGCATGTCTTTGCTCTTGAGCAAATTAGTGAACACAGAGAGCGTCATGCCAACCAGCTCTCCGTCTGCATCACCCAGCAGCTCCAGAAGGCTTGGAGACAGAGTGCCCATTCTCCTGGCCTGTGTGGAACACAAGGCTGTGCTGGGAAGCCATGGACGGCTGCAGCGCCAGCACCACCCTGACACTGCAACCCCACCCTGCTGCTGCAGGGCCCACAGGCCAAAGGCCTGCCCCAAAGCAGTGGGGCAGGTGAGGCAGGAGAGCTGGGAGCAGCTGCCTCAGCTGCCTCAGCCCTGCCAGCCCATGGGGCTGCTTTCCCCAGCGCAGCTTCAGCCGCTGCCCCTTCTCACCATCGAGGGATCCTTGCTGAGCACCACGAGGCCTCTGAGCGCCAGGCGACGCCTCTCCCTGCACTCGTTCCTCAGGTGCCTTGACATGATCTCCAGGATGATGTCAGCACATTCCCTCAAGTCCAGGCACTCGAGGACCTGAAAGGCACAGGGCAGTGACAGGGCACCCGGCCAGCAGCAGCCCGGAACCGCACAGGGCTGGGCCCAGGCAGCAGCACAGGGTACGGGCACCGTCCCAGGCAGCTGCGGCTACGAGAGGGCAGAGAGCTGGGAGGCAGCTCAGCCAGGCAGCGCTGGCCTTCAGGCTCACCTCCACAAGGAACGCCAGGCCGGGCAGATCCCAGTGTGGCTCCTCCCTGCTGAGCAGCCCAAGCAGGCGGAGAGCAATCCCAGAACACAAGGAGAGAGAGACACGGCGCATCTCTCTGGAAGGGGAAAAAAGACACCAAGAGCCTGAGGTGGGGGGACCAAACCTTGCCCAGGACTGACTCACAGAGGTCTGGTCTTTGCCCAGCATCCCTGGAGAGGATGTGAGCGCTGTGGGAGGTGGCCCCTTCTGGGCACCCTCCTGTCCCAGCCTTTTCCAGTCTCCTTGGCCGTCCCTTGGTGACAAGGCCCTCTGGCCCATGACCACAGGGACTGTGTGGGGCACCCGGGCACAGGGCACAAATGCTGGGGGCAGTGTGGAGGAGAAGGGGGTCTCACCTGGCCAGCAGACCCACGGCATAGTGCTGGGTGTGAGCACACAGCAGCGTGTCCCAGCCACACTTACGCTCCATAGCCATCACCTCCTGGTCACACTCCAGTCGACAGAGCAGAGCCTTCATGGCCTGCACTGCAAACCTGTGTGCAGAGCAAAGCCCAGGTCACACTGGGAGCACTGGCACTGGCCACACGGGCAGGGGAAGGGCAGGAGGACTGGGACCTGCTGGGCTTGCTGGGAAGGCGGTGTTCCTCCTGGCATGCTCTCCAGAAGTTTTCAACTTCCTCTGGTGGCATCTGCTTCTGTGTGGTGATGACAACATGGAAGAGCAGAGCCACAAACAGGCGGGAGGAATGAAGGATCATGGCCTCATGGCATTTAGGCACAATGACCCAGATCACCAGAGTTGCCTGCAGAAGAAGCAGCCCAAGACAGCGCTCAGTGCCCTGGTGTCCATGGGGCAGGGCCCAGGGGCAGATGCAGGGGGAGCAGTGGGCCTAGTGCCCCCTGAGTCTGCCCCTAGACCAAGTTTCATCCCAGCGACTGAGGCAGGGAGAGGATGGAGAGCTGCTGGAGAGGCAACCAGGTGGCAAGCAAAGGCCAGTTCCAGAAACTCACAGCCAGGGCAAAAACGTCCTTGTTGTCCCCATCGGAGATGCATGTGCTGTGCACAGGCCAATCCTCCATCACACAGAGCAGTGTTGCCAGCACCTTCTCCATTGTTGGTTGTGATGAGCCTATGGCTCTCCACATCATTGCAGCAGCTCTGTGGGATCAGGGCTCTGTGTCAGGGGAATCGCAGTCACAGTACCATGCCCTGTGCAGCTGTGGGGGCACAGGTGACTGAGCCCCGGTGCCCTGAGGGGCAGGGAGGGAGCATTGGCAGCAGGCTGGGCAAAGAGAGGGGCCCGAGGGTCCTGGAGCTCTCTACCTGTCTGGCAGAGCCCATTGGACAGGCTGTGATGGGCCACGGGCCCTAAAGGCTGGTGAGCCCTGAGCTCTCAAGGCACGTGGGCCCCGTACCTGTCACACGTTGGGGCACAGTGCAGGAGGGTCAGCGCCACGTCTGCAGGGTGTTCCTCAGCCAGCCTCACAATGTCACTGTGCAGCCTGGCATCCACAGTGACGTGGGACATGAGATTCTGGTGGATGTTCTTCACCATGGCTGGCACCTGGAGGAGGCATGGGGAAGACCTGGAGCGCTGTCTATGGGAGCAACTTCCCCAGTTTCCCCCCAAGAAGTGCCTCCTTTCCCGTCACAATCTACTGGCCTCAAAGGCTGAGGGGGCCCAGTGACCGAGGCTTGAGGGGACACACGGCCCTGGGAGGCCTCCAGTCCTAGCCCCAGGCTGCTTACCTGCTGCTGATAAGGAACAGCACTGTCCTGGAAAAAATCCAAAATGGAAGCACAAATCTCAGGGGGAGTGGGCATGGCTCCAGTATTTTTCAAGGCCTCAATCTCTTCATTGTCAGTGTTTTTTATGACTCCATCCTCAGTCACTGATGTGGGAAGAGCCTGTGGCCAGGTTTCAGTCCCTGAGGTGTCCAAGTCTTGCGAGAGCCCAGCTGAATCTGGGCTGACATCAGGCTCTGCTTGGAGCTGGGTCAGCCCCGAGTCAGGCTCAGCTGGGCCCTCAGCTGCTGCGGTGTTGGTCTTTCTACGCCAAATGTGCGGGAATTTTCGGAACATCTGCCAAAGAATAAAGGACAGGGAAGCCAGGAATGCTCCAAGTGTAGTGCTTGGCTGAGCAGGGACAGCAGGCCCAGCCCAGGTGGGCATGGCTGCAGGTACCTGCGCTGTTCTGCGGAAGTGGCCACGGCTGGATTGCTGCTCTTGTGTGCGCTCCACGGCTGCATCTGGCAAAAAGCGAGCACAGCCAGAGCTGAGGGGCTGCGGGAGAGGCCGGAGAACACAGCCCAGCCCTGCGCTCCCCAGGCAGGGACAGCCCCGGGATGCCCCAGGGGGATGGAGCACGGCCACTGCGGGGTGTCTGCCTGGGCCCTCTTCCGTCCTGTCCATGGGCATGGCCCCAGGGGATGGGATGGGATGGGATGGGATGGGATGGGATGGGATGGGATGGGATGGGATGGGATGGGACGGGATGGGGCCAGGCTGGCTGCAGGCTCCAGTCCTACGGCCCAGCTCTGCCACTCACCGTCCTGCAGTGTCTGGATCTGCTCTGGCTCTTCAAGTTGCTCTCCTGAAGCAGCTCCAGGGCCTTTCTTATTTTTCCCCCGGAAGCATTTGAACAGGCTGAAAAATCTGCCTGCCATTCCACCTTCCAGCCTTGAAGGCACCTTCTAGAGAGATGCCTCAGGATATTGCCAAGTCAGCAATTTCAGTTGTGCCTTGAAGATTTCTGAGACAGAGAGGTCTCAGGATAGCTGCAGGACAGCAAGTCCTGCACTCTAGTCTTGGGCGCTCCTGCCACAATGACAGGAGATTCCTGGTAAATGACTCAGGTCAGCAAGTCCCACAGTCTGGCCTCGAGGTCAGCTGCAGGAACAACACCTCAGAACAGCTCCGGGTCAGACAGGAACGAGTGCGCTGTGCGGGGGCTCCTCACAGCACCGCTCTGTCCCGTCCTGTCCCGTCGCCTGCTCCGAGTGCTGTGGAGTGTTCTTGTCACCACCAGCTCCTATGTCACCAGGTGTCACAAAGGACACACTCCTCCATTCCATGCCACGGTGACCGTGCTGCAGCGTGTCACAAAGGAACCTTGCACACACTGCCACCTGCCCTGGGGCCCTGCCCAGCCCACCCAAAGTGGCCCCGGTTGGAAGGAATCCCTGGCCCCAAGTGTCTAAGGCAGCCCGACAGGATCTTTAGGAAGGGCTCAGCCCATCAGCAAATGCTGCCCTGCTCTGCGGGCTCAGGGCAGCAGAAGGAGCCCCCAGGGCTGCCGAGGCAGCCGCGCTGGCAAGGGCACGGGGCCTTCCACGGAAGCTGGCACGGCTTCCTTGGGACACGTCCCGGCTGCTGGCCATCCTAAACCCGCGGCTGTGACAGGCACAGGGAACGTGTGGGCCAGGGCACCAATGCTGCTCTGAGCCCTGGGGCCCGGGCAGCGCTGCCATCAGCAGGTGTGGCAGAGTGCCCGCCCAAGCAGAGCTGCCACCCCCCGAGCCCTGGCAGCGCTGCTGCCCCTCTCCTGCCCCAGAGACCTGTGCCCTGGGGGGCTTGTGTGCCACAGGGAGCCAAAGCCCACGTGCACTGGGGGCTGTGCTCCTCCCTGCAGGGGCTGTTGGCAGCAGCACCTGGAGCACTGCTGCACCACTTGGTGTCTGTGAGAAGGCAGAGGCTGTTAGTCAGTCCTGAAATGATTTGCTCATGGAAGGAATTGGCAGTAGCACCACAACACCATCAGCTGCTGAGTTTCCCTGGACAATTGGATTGTTCAGGGGCACTGTAGTATTTCATTGTGATCTTCTGTCAGTTCTTCTGGGGAAAACACTAGCCCAGTCTGTGATGTTCAGTGCTCCATTTGCTGTGTGTCTGTCTATGTCTTAGCTGATGCAAAGCAAATATTTCCTCCAGATCCAAAGAGCTGTGCCTGAAAATTCACAGAGCTACATCCATTTCTGATTTTTTTAAAAAGTTTTCCAGAGCCCACTGATAATTTTCAAGGTTTTCAGAGAACCACAGAATAATGAGGTTGGAAGACATGTCTAGGATCATCAAGTCCAACCTATGCCCCAACACCTCAATTAGACTATAGCACCAAATGCCATATTCCACCATTTTTGAAACACATCCAAAGATACTGATTCCACCACCTCCCTGGGAAGAACATTCCAGTACTTTATTATTCTTTTGGTTAACTTTTTTTTCCTAATATCCAAACTGTACCTTCCCTGACGTATCTTGAGACTGTGTCCTCTTGTTCTGTCAGTCGCTGCCCGGTGGAAGAGACTGACCCCCACCTGTCTACAACCTCCCTTCAGGAAGTTGTAGAGAGCAATAAGGTCACCTCTAAGCCTCCGTTTCTCCAGGCTAAACAACCCCAGTTCCTTCAAACATTCCTCATAGGGCTTGTGTTCCAAGGCCCTCACCAGCCTTGTTGCCCTCCTCTGGACGTGCTCAAGCATCTCAACATCCTTCCTAAACTGAGGGGCCCAGAACTGGACACAGCACTCAAGGTGCGGCCTCACCAGCGCCGAGTACAGGGCAAGAATGACCTCCCTGCTCCTGCTGGCCACACAATTCCTACTGCAGGCCGGGATGCCATTGGCCTTCTTGGCCACCAAGGCACATTGCTGGCTCATATTCAACCGGCTGTCAACCAGCACCCCCAGGTCCCTTTCTGCCTGAACACTGTCCAGCCACACTGTCGCCAGCTTGTAACATTGTAGGGGATTTTTGTGGCCAAAACGTAGAACTCGGCACTTAGACTTATTAAACTTCATGCTGCTGGACTCTGCCCATCCATCCAACTGATCCAAGTCTCTCTGCAGAGCCCTCCTTCCTTCCAGGAGATCAACACAAGCTCCCAGCTTAGTGTCAGCTGCAAATTTACTAATGAAGGACTCGATGCCCTCATCCATGTTGTCTATAAAAATATGAAATAGGACTGGTCCCAGCACAGAGCCCTGAGGGACAGCACTGGTGACTGGCCGCCAGCTGGATGCAGCACCGTTCACCATCACTCTCTGGCCCGGCCATCCAGCCAGTTCCTAACCCAGCCAAGAGTGCTCCTGTCCAAGCCGTGGGCTGCCAGCTTCTCCAGGAGTGTGCTGTGGGAGACAGTATCAAAGGCCTTGCTGAAGTCTAAATAGACCACATGCACAGCCTTTCCTGCGTCCACCAGGCGGGTCAGCTGGTCACAGAAGGAGACCAGGCTGGTCACACATGGCCTACCCTTCGTAACCCCTGCTGACTGGCTCTGATACCCTGGCCATGCTGTAAGTGCTGTGTGATAGCACTCAGTGTGAACTGTTCCATCTTACCTGGTACTGAGGTCAGGCTAACTGGCCTGTAATTGCCAGGATCCTCCTTACCACCTTTTTTGTAAACAGGTGTCACATTGGCCAGTTTCCAATCATCTGGAACCTCACCAGTGAGCCACGACTCCTGGTAAATGATGGAGAGCGGCTTGGCAACCTCATCTGCCAGCTCCCTCATCACCCTAGGGTGAATCCCATCTGGTCCCATTGATTTTTAAATATCCAAGTGTCCCAGCAGCTCTCTGACTGCCTCCTCTTGGATAATAAGAGGACCATTCTGATCCCTGGCACCACCTACCAACCCTTGAGGACAGTTGTCATGAGGATAAGCTGTCTTACCACTAAAGACTGAGGTGAAGAAAACATTAAGCACTTCCGCCTTTTCCTCATCTTTAGTAACTACTTTGCCTGCTCCATCCAATAAGGAACCGAGGTTGGTTATACCCTTCCTTTTACCATTAATATATTTGTAAAAACTTTTTTTATTATTTTTAACAGAAGTTGCCAAGTTGAGTTCAAACTGAGCTTTGGCCTCCCTAATTTTTTTTCTACATGCCCTGGCAGCACCCTTAAATAATTCCTCAGAAATCACTCCCTCCTTAAAAAGATGATACATCTTTTTCTTATTTCTAAGTTCCTTCAAAACCTCATTACTCATCCAGACTGGACGTTTGCCTCGTCTACTCATCTTTTGGCACACAGGGACAGTCTGTTCTTGTGCCCTCAAGATCTCTGCTTTGAAGCACACCCATCTCTCCTGGACTCCTTTGTTTTTAAAGGCTGTTTCCCAAGGAATTCTCTGGACAAGTCTTTTAAATAGGCCAAAATCTGCCCTCCGGAAGTCCAGTGTAGAGATCTTATTGATATTCCTCCTTATTTCACCAATTATTGAGAATGCTATAGTTTCATGATCACTATGCCCCAAGCGGCCTACAACCTCCACATCACCTACCAGTCCATCTCTATTTGTAAACAATAGGTCTAAAATAGCCCCTCCCCTGGTGGGTTTGCCCACCAGTTGTGACAAAAAGTTATCCTCCACACATTCTAAAAACCTTCTGATTGCTGGTTTTTTGCTGTATTGAGTTCCCAGCAGATGTCTGGTAGGTTGAAGTCACCTACAAGAACAAGGGCTGATGATCCTGAGACTTTGTTCAGTTGTTTATAGAATAAGTTGTCCACCTCTTCATCCTGGTTGGGTGGACGATAGCAGACTCCCAGTAGGATGTCAGCCTTGTTGGCCTTCCTCTTAATTTTTACCCATAGGGACTCAACTTCATCATCATTAGTCTCAATTCCTGTGACATCCAAAACCTCCCTAATATAAAGGGCCACCCCTCCACCTCTTCTCCCTTTTCTGTCTTTTCTGAAGAGCTTGTAGCCATCCAGTGCAGTGCTCCAACTATGTGAGTCATCCCACCACGTTTCTGTGATGGCAACTACATCATAGTCCTGCTGATGCACCATGGCCTCCAGCTCTTCTTGTTTGTTACCCATGCTGCGTGCATTGGTATACATGCATCTCAGCTGGGCTGCTGATTTCTCCCCTAACACAGTCTTACCACCCCTGGGCCTGCTTCCAAACAGCCCAGCTGCATCCCCTTCCCCCTTCAAACCTAGTTTAAAGCCCTCTCAATAAGGTCTGCCAGTTCATGAGCTAAAAACCTCCTACCCTTAACAGAGAGATGGAGCCCATCTGATTCCAATAGAGCAGGTGCCATAAAGGTTGCTCCATGATCAAAGAATCCAAAATTTTGCCGATAACACCAACCCTTGAGCCATTTGTTAATGATATAAATTTTCCTATTCCTTTCATTATTTTTCTCTGCCACCAAAGGGACTGAGCAGAACACTACCTGTGCACCTGTCCTATCAACCACTTGACCCAGTGCCCTAAACTCCCTTTTAATCACCTTGACACTCCTCTTTTCAATCTCATCACTGCCAGCTTGGAGTATCAGCAGTGGGTAATAATCAGAGGACTGAATCAGCCTAGGAAGTTTCTCAGTGATGTTTCGTACCTGGGCCCCAGGGAGGCAGCAGACCTCCCTGTGGGATGGGTCAGGTCGACATACGGGGCCCTCTGTCCCCCTCAGAAGGGAATCACCCATCACGATTACCCTTCTTTTTTTCTTGACATTAGAGGTGGTAATCCTCTTTTTAGGCAAGTCATAATTGGGAGGCTCACTGGGTAGATGATTTTCCTCTAAATCATCTCTCTGGCTGTCTAGATCCAGTGCCTCATACCTATTCTGAAGTGGCACCTGGCTAGGGGATGGGGGGCAGGAGGGGTTTTTTGTTATTACCACCCCGAGCAGGGACCCATTTCCACTCCCCTTCATCTACCAGGTGCCCCTCTATTGCCTGAGAGTGAAAGACACATGAGCCCTCTGACTCCTGATGGGCCTCCCTTAAAGATGTAAGGGCTGAACTCCACCAGTCTATTTCCTTTTCACTATCCCTGATACTCCTTAACCTTTCAACTTCTTCCCTAAGCTCAGCCACTAGCGAAAGGAGGTCATTCACTTGTTCACACCTCAGGCAGGCCTTCTCCATAACATCCCCTGAAGCCACTGATAAGCTCAAACACTCCGGGCAGGAATGGGTCTGTACGGACACATCCTTTTTGGAGGGCTCTACTTGGTCATATACACTTGTACCAACCACGGATTTTGACCGGGTTAAAACCATTGCTTAGGAGAAAGCCCAAGATCAATCAACCAATAAAACAATACTTCACCAAACTAGCTGGAACCTGCAGCCCTGCCTGCTTGCCCTGCCTGCGCGAACGGCTGTGACCCTGTTTGCCTGCTCCTGTTCACCGCACTCCGCGTCGCCGCGCTCCCCAGAGGTCTCTTATAATGGGTCACTCCGGAACAAGGAAGCTCCACCTCCTGCTCCTGAGTGGCTCACAAAGCAATTAAGGTCATTAAAGTCCTGCTGCTGTGTCTGTGCTGCTGAGCTGGGCTGGGTTCCTGGCACTGAGGCAGCTCCTGGTAAGCAAGAAGAGCTTCAAAAGCACATTTCTCTTGATGAGCAGCTCTTGTGGCAGCCCAGCAGGGCTGGGGCACTGCCTGCAGCCAGCCCGGGCACAGCCCAGAGGCACAGAGAGCTTCAATCAGTCAGGGCTGGGAAGGTGCTGAGAAGTGCCTGGGGCAGAATCACTGCCAGCCCTTGGCACAGGAACCTCTGGCTGCAGGACAATGCAGCTGCAGCTCCTGGAGCCATCTCCTAAAGCTGGAACATCCCAATGCCTACAGACCCTGTGAGTACATTCTCTGATTGTCTCTTGTGCAGAGCAGCCAGGGGTGCCCAGGGCTGTCCTGCAGAGCAGGCTCCTGCAGCCCAGGGCGCTGTGCTGGGGCAGGGACTCTGCTGCCTGCCAGGGACAGCTCTCAGCCGGCCCGGGGAGCTGCTCCCAGCACTGGGGGACAAGATCTGGGGGGAAGGAGACAGCTGGTAAGGCTTTGAAGTGTTCTCCTTGTGTGGTGAGGATGCTGCATTGGTCAGGATTGCTCCCAGCATAACATTTAACTGCCGAACATCTACAAGTAGATTATACAGCTAACACAGCTAGTCAGGGGCTGGATAAAAAGGAAAATCCTGCTTTTTAAATCTACTGCTGTTGGTTGCCTGGATCGGAAATTCCATATAGATGTTAATCTCAGTTCAGATGAAGAAAAATAAAAACAATTTTCTCAAATCTGAACAAACCAGGCAGTGACAGCAATCACCACAGTTCACTTTAAAGGCAGCATCAGTGTCGATTTTCCAGCCTGCTCAGGGTTGCTCTGATGTTGCCATCAGAGCCTGCAGAGCCAGAGCTGCCCCTGGGTAGTGCCAGAGCTGGGAGGGGCCTGCAGGGCAGAGCTGAGCCCCCAGGGCTGGGCTGGGCTCTGGCAGCACTGGCAGGGCCCAGCCCTGAGCACAGGGACCAGCTGCTGGTAGGGACAGCTCCAGGCAGCAGAGCCCTGGGCAGGCAGAGGCAGGGAAAGTGCCCCCAGCCTGTGCTGGGATATTTAAAATCGTCTCCTAATGCAACTATTCTATGATTAATTTTTATACAGATCCCCATGCCAAGGCACCACAAATGTCCAACAGCAGCTCCATCAGCCACTTCCTCCTGCTGGCATTGGCAGACACGCGGCAGCTGCAGCTCCTGCACTTCTGCCTCTTGCTGGGCATCTCCCTGGCTGCCCTCCTGGGCAACGGCCTCATCATCAGCGCCGTAGCCTGCGGCCAGCACCTGCACACGCCCATGTTCTTCTTCCTGCTCAACCTGGCCCTCAGCGACCTGGGCTCCATCTGCACCACTGTCCCCAAAGCCATGCACAATTCCCTCTGGGACACCACCACCATCTCCTACACAGGATGTGCTGCACAGCTCTTTTCATTTCTGTTCTTCATCTCAGCAGAGTATTTCCTCCTGACCATCGTGTGCTACGACCGCTACGTGTCCATCTGCAAACCCCTGCACTACGGGACCCTCCTGGGCAGCAGAGCTTGTGCCCACATGGCAGCAGCTGCCTGGGCCAGTGCCTTTCTCACTGCTCTGCTGCACACAGCCAATACATTTTCCCTGCCCCTGTGCCATGGCAATGTTCTGGGCCAGCTCTTCTGTGAAATCCCCCAGATCCTCAAACTCTCCTGTTCACACTCAAACCTCAAGGAACTTGGGCTCATTGCTATTAGTGCCTGTTTAGCACTTGGCTGTTTTGTGTTCATTGTTTTTTCCTATGTGCAGATCTTCAGGGCTGTGCTGAGGATCCCCTCTGAGCAGGGATGGCACAAAGCCTTTTCCACCTGCCTCCCTCACCTGGCTGTGGTCTCTCTGTTCTTCAGCACTGTCATGTTTGCTCACCTGAAGTCCCCCTCCATGTCCTCCCCATGCCTGGATCTGGCCCTGTCAGTTCTGTACTCGGTGGTGCCTCCAGCCCTGAACCCCCTCATCTACAGCCTGAGGAACCAGGAGCTCAAGGCTGCAGTGTGGAGACTGATGACTGGATGCTTTCACAAACATTAAACTGCTGGCCAGTGTCTGCAAATGACTTGTAATAAAAGTCATCTTTGATACTTTTTATTGGTATAGTTGTTGGGATTTTTTCCTTTGTTTTATATTTTTCACATTGACTACAAATAAATGTCATTGTCTGTGCCATTTCACATTTTGTTTCTCTCCATCTCCCCTGTGGCATTGACACAGACTGTGTCAATGACAGGCTGCATTCCTGGTGGCTATAAAGGAAATAAAAGATCTCCCAGCAGAGTTTCCTGCAGAGATGCCCTTTTGTTGCCTTCTCTGGAGCTGCAGCAGCAATGTCTGTGTGCAGAGCTGAGGCAGATCAGTGCTGGCACAGCAGCTGTGCCCAGCAGCAGCAGCAGCAGCAGCACTTGGTGTTGCCAGTGCTGCTGCCGTGGCCCTGCCCCGCTGCCCTGGTGGCCCTGGTGTTGCTGCAGGGCCTGAGTGCTCTCGGGGCCGGGCACAGTCCTGGGGGTGGCAGTGCCGGGGCTGCAGCAGGGACAGGCCATGGGCACTGCTGGGGCAGTGCTGACGCCTCAGGCCAGGGCCTGGGGGCTGCAGGCTCCTTGCCCAGGCTCTCTCAAGAACACGGCCAGGCCAATGCTCAGCACAGAAAAGCCCCAGGGTGAGCAGCCCCAGGCTGGCCGTGGGCAGGCTGGGGGCAAACAGCATGGCTGGGGCTCTGCAAGGGCCCTGGGGGAGACGGGAAGGAGCAGCAGAGCAGGGGCTGATCCATCCCCAGTGTGCTGCACAGCCCAGGGCAGCGTCCCAGAGCGTCCTCATGGAGCTGCCAACAACATCCCCCTCTGCAGCCCTGGCCTCTCCCCCAGCTCACACAGGTGCCGCATCCTTGCAGGCACAGACACGGCAGCACTGGCTCAGGAGCCCCTGTTTGCATTGCACAGAGCAGGCGGGAGCACCCCCATGCTGTTGATGTGGGGACATGAACCTGAGGGAGCACAAATGCCATCAGCCCCTGGGGCCAGCAAGGGCTGGGGGACACCAGGGAAACCACTCAGCTTTGTCCTGGCCTCTGCAGTCAGCCAGAAAGTTTCTTCCCATCAGCTGGGAGTTTCCTGTGCCACTGCAGGCGCTGTTGCTCAGAGCAGGGCAGCCTGGCAGCCACCCCCAAACGGCCCTCAGGATTTCCTTTGCTTCACTTTTTCTTCTTTACTCCTAGCAGTACAAATTTCTTCCTATTACCCATCCCTGTCCCCTCCTCTGCAAACAGCCCATCCCTGTTTGCCCTTTCCTCTCTGGCCCCACTCCCCATTTCAGTTCCTGACTTGGCACCATGGGTAGAATCACTGCCCTGCTCCTGCTGGCCACACCATTCCTGATCCAGGCCAGGAGCCACTGGCCTTCTTGGCCACCTGGGCACACTGCTGCCTCATGTCCAGCCTGCTGTCCATCAGTCCCTGCAGGTCCCTTTCTGCCTGGCTGCTCTCTAGCCATTCTGTCCCCAGCCTGTAGTGCTGCAGGGGTTGTTGTGGCCAAAGTGCAGGACCCGGCACTGGGACTTGTTAAACCTCACCTTGTTGGATTTGGGCCCTGGATCCAGCCTGTCCAGGGCCCTGTGCAGAGCCCTCCTCCCCTCCAGCAGATCCACACTCACACCCAGATGGTGTCATCTGCAAATTTGCTGATGCTAGACTCAATTCCCTCACCCAGATCATCCGTGCAGATATTGAAATCCACCCTGGCTGGCTCTGATCCCTCAGCCATCCTGTGGGTGCCCTGTGATGGCTCTCAGGGTGATCTGTTCCATAATCTTGCCAGGCACCCAGGTCAGGCTGACAGGCCTGGAGTTCCCCAGATCCTCCTTCCAGCCCTTCTTGGGGATGGGCTCACACTGGCACCTCCACTCCTCTGGAACCTCCCTGCTGAGCCAGGACTGATGGTAAATGATGGAGAGCAGTTTGGGGAGCTCATCCACCAGCTCCCTCATCCCCCTGGGATGGATCCCATCTATTCCCAGAGACACCTGTGAGCACCTGAGTGGCTCAGCAGGTCCCCAGCTGCTTCCTCCTGGATTCCAGGGGCTGTTCAGCTCCCTGTGCCCATCTACCAGCTCAGGAGAACATTTGTCCTGAGGATGGCCTGTCTTACTGTTGAAAACTGAGGCAAAGAAGGGGTGAAGTACCTCAGCCCATTCTTCATCTTTGGTAACCATATCCCTCACAATAAGAAATGCAGGTTATCCTTACCCCTCCTTTTGCCATTAATGTGCTTATAAATACATAATAATTATCCTTCACAGAAGTATCCAAGTTAAGTCCTAATTGATCTTTCACCTCTCTAATTTTTTCTATCTGCACAACCTAACAACATCCTTAAACATTTCTTGATTTACCTGCCTCTATGTCCAAAGGTGCTGCACCCTCTTTTTAACCCCTAAATTCCTGCAAAAGCTCCATGCCCAGCCAGGCCAGTCATTTCCCCCTCTGGGTCATCTTTCTGCACAAAGGGACAGCCTACTCTTGCTCCATCAAGGTTTCTTTGCTGAAGTGTGTCCATCCTTCCTGGAACCCTGTGTTTTTAAGGGCTGTTTCCCTTAAAAGAATCAGTTCCTGATTTGGTACTCCCCAAATCTGCATCCTTAATAGGCCAAAGTCTGCCCTTAAAAGTCCAGTGTAGAAGATTTATTGATGCCCCTCCTTCTTTCATGAAATATTTTAAAACTTAATAATTTCATGGTCTTCATGGTGACTGTACCCCAAACAGCCTCTGACCAGCACTTCTCTCACCAGCCCTTCTCTGTTTGTGAGCAGCAGGAGACAGAGCTTTCCTTGGGAGTGGGAATTGCAGGAAACCTCCCCAAAATGCAGCTTGGAAGGTTCAGGCTGGAGCTGAGGAGAAAGCAAATTCCCTGCCAGGGTAGAATTGTGGTGCTCGAGGTGTGGCAGCGTGAGGCTGGGTCATGGCCGGCTCTGTGTGCCAGGAGCCGGCAGCACTGGGTGCAGGGAGCCCAGGGAGGGCACAGAAACGCTGGCTGAGAAATGCTGGGGCACAGCGAGAGGGGCGAGTGCAGCCGGCCAGGGCACAGGAGCAGCACGCGCAGGGGGCACAGCCTGCAGGACAGATGGCCGAGGGCTGGGCAGGGCTGGCAGGGCCACAGGCACCCAGGCCTTTGTGCCCTGGGCTCGGGCAGCGCCTCTGGAGGCCCCACAGCAGGAACTTTCCTGGCAGGGGCTGCACTTTGGCTCTCCCTCGGCCTCCCTGGCCAGGCTGGCAGGGGCTGCAGGTTTATGGCATTTGTCCTTGCTGCCCCTCACATCCCCCTGCCCCACAGAGAGCCCCGAGCCACCCGTGAGGGACAGGCCCTGCTGGCCCAGGCTGGGCTCAGGGCTTGGCCTTTCTGCTTCCCCCAGCCAGCCCAGGCCTTGCTCAGCATTGCAGTTCCCTGCCCAGAGCCTTGGGCTCCCCGCACTCCTGGCCTCAAGGATCTGCTCTCACCAGTCCCTGGGGAGCCTTTGGCTCTCCCTGCCCTCACTGGGGCCCAGCCATGCTCCACGGCACTTGGAGTTTTGCTGCTGACTCCTTGAGCAGCTTCTTCATCCTTCCCTCAGTGCCTGAGGCTCCTGGACCCAGCCCCAAATCCACTGTGGGGCTGATTAAAACACAGAAAACCCTCAGGAGCTCTTTGTCTCCCTTCAATTGTCTTCAAGTCTCCAGGGCTTGTGCAGTGATTGGAGTCACTTTGGAGTTCTGTTAAGGAGGAAGATGTCAAAGTGCACCTCATAATTTTTGTTTTTTTAATCACATGTGTGGGTTTGGTTTGTTTTTTTTTTTCATTGCAGAGAAGAGATGATAGAAGCATTCCTCAAGTGATCTTGATGCTGAATGTCTCCTTAGGAGGTCTGGGCACAGAGAAGAACAAGCCCCTTTTGGGCTGACCCTGTTTCCACAACCTGCTCCTCACCCCCAGCCTCACCATATCTGTAATAACCCACCTGGGACTGACATCCCAAACTATCAAAAAATGTTAATGTAATTTATTCTTTTATTTTATTCTGTAACACATTATTTTGTGTGATTATTTAATTATGTATATATTTATTTTCATTTATAATATTAACAATGGTTTTTCTTACCTAGTTTTTATATTTGCATAAAAATCTATACATTTTTACTAGCCAAGAACATTAATGTTCTTTGGTTCTATGTAGCACAATCCCCTTCCTTAATTAATTAAGGTCTATTGGCTATTTATTTCTTCCTCTTTATGGTAATTAGTAATATGTCCAGTCATTTTGTCATCATTTTTATCATCTTTTTCTCAGACAGGGGCATGGGAGAGCCCTTTGGTGTCCAGGGAGACATTTCTGGGGCACATTTGAGGCAGTTGTGGGTCTGGGGAGGGAATTTAGAAAGAACTTGAGGGTATGGACTACACCTGGGGGAGCTGGGTGGGCACTTGGAGGGGCACTCAGGAATTCTGAGGGACAGTTCGGGGTCCAGGGCAGCACCTGGGGGTCCAGGGGGGCCCTTGCTGGAGGTCAGGGAGGGGAATTTGGGGCCCTTCGGGGTCCGGGCAGGCCCTTGGAGGGCTCGAACGGGGCTCTCTGGGGCGCGGGGGGTGATGGGAGCTGTAGGCGCGGGTATAATACGGTTAAACGGGGCCGCAGAGCATCACGGGAGTTGTAGGCGCAGCTGCAATGGCTTTTGGTGATGGCGGGGCATGACGGGAGATGAAGTCCCGGCTTGAAGAGCGCTGTACGTGCGCCGCTGGGCATGATGGGAGCTGTAGTCCCGGAAGTGGCTGGACCACGGCGTTTGGGGGTTCAGGAAGGCACTTGGGGAACACTTCAGGGTCCGAGCCGCGACTTGAGGTCCTCGGGGGGAACGTAAATGCTTCGGTAATACCTGGGGGGCGCTTGGGGAGCTCCAACTGGGCTCTGTAGGGCGCGGGGCACGGCACGAGTTTTAGGTGCGGGACTGTGCTCTGAGGGGCTCCGGGCCCTGGGGGATGAGAGGAGATGAATTCCCACAAGCGGCTGTACCGGGCATCTGTGGGGTTGGGAGCACTCAGGGGATCCGGGGACGCTTTTGGGTGGTCCCGAATGGGCGCTGAGGGGCACTGAGGGATCCTGGAGGGTCTGGGGGACACTTACGGGACAGATGGGGGGCTGATGCCGGGGTGGGGTCTGTGGAGCGCGGGGCATGACGGGCGTTGTAGTCCCGGCTCCAATGGGGCGCTATCGGGCCGCAGGGCATGATGGGAGTTGTAGGCAAAAATAAAAGATGGCGCTGACACCAGGCACTGCTCCCAAGGCCTCACTCCCTGTGCTGATTGGCTGTTGGCTTTGATTGGCAGGACCATTGGCAAATGGGAGACAGTGGAGGCGGGAACAGCCCTTTCAACTCCTCCAGTCCCTCCCAGCACAGCCCAGTTCATCCCCAGTACAGACCAGTACGACCCCAGTGCCTCTCCAGTCCCTTCCAATACACCTGAGTTCATTCCTAGTCCCTTCCAGTTCCTCCCACTGTCATCCACAGTATGCCCCAAGGCCTTCCAGTCTTCTACACTGTGTCCCCAGTGATCCCAGTTTGTCCCAGTATCCCGCAATGTCACTCCCAGTGTGTCTCAGTGTCTCCCACAGCGTTCCCAGTGTTCCCCAGTATGTCCCAGTCCTCCCCAGTGTTTCCAAGCACAGTTTAATGTCTCACGGTTGCCGTGGCAGCCAAACCCAGCAGTGGGGTCAGGGCAGTGTCCATGGCCACAGCCCCTTGCAGTGGCCCAGTGCAGCTTGGGCTGATGATCCACCCTCACAGCTGGCCCAGGGCAGCTCTGCAGTGGTTTTGGTGGCACCTTGGGCTGGCACACACCTGAGGAGTGTGTCTGTGTTCAGTGGGGAACTCAGGAGTTTTAGATTGCTTCAAAAAATACAAAAAGGGAAAACCCCTCTTAGGCTGAGTGCAGCCAGCTCTGCAAGCCCAACAGGTCCCAGGTGAGTGAGGACAGACAGGATGGGGCTGGGGAATGTGGAGCAAGGTTGTCCACACTGGGTCAGAGCTCAAGGCACAGCTTCTCTGAGCAGGCCAGAGCTCCTGAGGAGAGACCCTGGATCAATATCAATCACAGAATGCTGCAATCACCTCTGATCTAAAGAGAAATGTAATAAAATAAACCCTTTAAAATAGGTATGTGTATGTCTTACAAGCTCTTTGAAATATTTCTCCATAATTGGACTTGGAAAACTTTAATGACCCTCTCAGGGCTTTGGTGTTGTTTACATCAGACTCAGTCCCTGAGAGAGTCTTCAAAGAACTTTTCAAGAACTCAAGGTTAAATTGAAACTCTGAACTTTCTTAAAGTTTTAATGGGTCCCACTGAGGGACACAACTAAGAAACTGTCCCCAGGTTCCAGGTAGAGCAGAGAACTGCAGGCAGTGATGAGAGGTGGGGATAAACAAGGCAAAGGTGTCTCTGTTGCTGAGCAAACCTGGATGTGTTTCAGGAATGCAAAGGGCCAAGGCCTGAGCCCCAGCCCCTGGCCAGGCAGATCCTGTCCCTCCCTCATTGCTCAGGGCTCTTCCCTGGATGGGCACTGGCATGTGGGGATGTGCAATGCCAAGGACGGGACCATGGGGCGGCCCCTGCCAGGCTGCTGAGCAGGGACAAGGAGGCAATGAGGCCCCAGGGCTGCCAGGGTCACTTGTCCCCTCGTGGCCTCAGGCCCAGGGCCAGCAGCCATGGCCAAAGTGCTGCCCAGGTTGGCTCTGTCAGGGCCTTGCAGCTGCTGCCCATCCCTGTGCCCTGTGCAGCCCAGGCTGTCCTACGGTGTCCCTGCCCTGCGCCTCTGTCCCTGCAGGCTGTCGTCATCCCCCGGCTGCCCCACCTGGCTGGCCCCTTCCTTTGCTGACAGCTCTGCCCCTGCCTGCCTCTGCCTGCCCACACAAAGCCTTGGCCTGACCCAGACCCATTCTGGGGGATGTGTTGCACCACAGCCCTGCCCTGGGAGAGAAAATCCTTTCTCCTTGCGTCCAGTCTGGACCTCCCCAGGTGACTCTCTGTGGCATGATTTTTTCTCAGGCTTTTTCATCCAATGAAGAAGAGCTCTACCATTTCTGAAACCACCCTTCAAGCCCTCTCAGGCTACTCCTGTTCTGTCATCAGTCTTCACACCACTGAGCCCTGGGCCATCAGTCTCTGGGTCATGTGCTTGAGGCCTCCCAATCCCATCTTGGAAGATTTTTGTGTCCTTTCAAGGTCTTTTCAGATTAAAACATTGTGGTCATAATCCAATAAAAATTGAAATATTTTTATACGCCTGTAGTGGCAGAGAAAGGGACATAGCCTTTAGAATGCTCAAGGGTATTTTTAGATTTGATATAAGAAAGAAATATTTTGTGATAAGGTTGAGAATTTGTAAACAGGTCATCCATAGACATGAATACCCCATTCCAAAATGTGTTCAAGGTCAGGATCTTTGACCATCTGTTCCAGTGGTAGTTGTGCCTTCCCACAGAAACGGGGCTGCAGTAGATGATATTTTAATGCCATTCCAATTTGAAAAACAGAAGATAAAAAACAAATTTATGAAAGTTCTGACACCTCCTCATGAAAGACTCACCAAGGGGGTCAATGGCAGAGCTTTCCAGCATGACCTTGCCAGTTGAGCATGGGGGGTTCTGCACTGAGTCTGAGATTCATGACGGAAATCCACAAGGGGCATTTGGGGAATGTGCAGCATTTCCCATGTGATGCCTAAGAAAGGCCCACAGGAAGGGAAAGGGTGGCACCATGGTGCTTTGTGAAAGAACAAACATGAATCAGCAGGGAAAAGGGGATGAAAGAGCTGGTCATGAGCAAACGTGGGTCCCTGGCTACACCCTACAGCTGATCCCCACAGCCTGTGGCATTTTCCTAAACCCCCATTGCCAGGAACTGTCTGGAACAAGGGAGCTCTCTCTGCTCTGGGTACCAAGAGATGTCCAAGTGCCAGATACTGGAGTGGGGACCACAAATCATCAGGTCCTGTGTCCTTTGGGGGCCCAGGCACTGGTGAAACTGGTGTGTGCACACAGCACTGGTGTGGGGGGCTGGTGTAACCACCAGGGAACATCAAACCAGAGCAACCAGTGAGCAGCAGAGGCCTGAGAGATGCTGTGTGAGATCCACTCCTGCAGGGATCCACATGGTCTGGGTGTCTCTGCAGCTCTGCCTCTCCTCCTGCCATGGCGGAGCACACAAACAGCCCATCCCTGTGTGCCTTCTCCACTGACTGTGCTTTGGCCTGGCCTGGAAACTACCCGAGGTCTCTCCCAGGAGGAGTCCCTGTGCATTTCCCTCCCCCATGCCTCTGCCCTTCCTGATCCAGCAGTGGCGGGGCAGGGAGAGGGCTGGCTCTGACAGGGCTGTTGTGGTTTAGGAATGGTGCTCTCCAATTTCCTACTCCCACTACAAAGACCACGTGTCTCCCCAGATTGATATTCCCACCATTGTCCCCACACCACAGGGGCTTTGCCTGCCTGGCCCTGCTTGATCTCAGACACGTTTCACAGTCAGGGATAACCTGGAGATGGTGTCCATGGTTAAACCTACCCCTTGCTCATGAGCCCATCTGGAGGTTGCATCTCTGCCCTGATGACCTGAGGTGTCCAGAAATAACTCACCCTTGTGTGGCCAGTCCAGACCCAGCTGAGACACTTTAATCCTGGCAGCCCCATCCTCCTCTCTGTTGTTTCGATGCTCTTCAGTGCCTGACTCTTGGGCACGTGAGCATCCATAGGAGGGACTTTAACAGCCAACTTCTCCCCTGGGCAAGGATGTCTTGCCCCGGTCCAGCAGCCCAGATGGGTTTCCCTCTGCACTGCCAATTGTCCCTTTTCCATCATTCCAGCCACCCCACAGAGCATTTCCCACCATCCCTGAGTCAGTGCAGAGGTGCAGCGCTGGCCATTTCTCTCCCTCAGAGCTGCGGGTATGGTCCCAGTGCTGCAGTGACTGCAGGAAAGAGGACCCCACAATAGGTCATTTGTTGGTCAAATACAGACAGAAAGAGTGAGAAACTGTCTGTGACTTGGGTTTTGGCCTCGCAGCCCCTGCCGTGGTTTGCAGGGAGCTGCAGTGTGGCACAGCCCTGGCTGTGCCCTGCAGTGCTGGCCTGGGAGAAGGTGTCGGTGCCAGCTGGCGCAGGGAGCTGCAGCGTGTGGGGAACGAATCCCTCCTGGCCTCCTGCCCCCGGGTGACACTGCAGGGCCTCATGGAGCCAAGGGGCCATTGCAGCACTTCAGGGCCCCATGGAATTAAGGGGACTGTTTGGACATTGCAGGGCCTTGTGGGACTGAGGCCATTGTGACACTTCAGAACCAAAGGGCCACTGTGAAACTACGGGGCCTTGTGGAACTGATACTGAAATTGTCCAAATAGATGCTTTCTAACACAGTTTGGGTATTAGAAAGCAGCCATTCTTTATGCAGTGCTGGTCACTTGGGGGATCATTCATCCATGTGAGTGCCCCAAACATCAAGTAAGCAGAGGTTTTATCACACACAGTGATTACATATTCACAAGCTGTTCCTCTGTGGTGGCCTGCAGGTCTCACAGTATAAATAATTCCAACTTTATAACTGAAATATGTGATTGATTTTGTAATTACCTTACTTATGTAATGAGGATTAACGTCGTGGGCTTTCTTATCTATATAAGGAAGTGAGCTGGCTGTTGCTGCATGAACACGGAGTGTCAAGTCACCTGTCTCCGAAACTGAAACGATTGGTGACTCCAATGTGATCACGACAGCTTCCACCAATAGCACAGGGAACAGGCAGGGCAGCCAAGAGGAGCTGCCCACATCTTTGAACTGTGAAAAGTGGCGTCCAGTGCTGCGGGGCAACCAGGAGGAGTTGCCTTTGCAGGCTTTGCAGCCTTTGAGCTGCAAAGAATGGTGTAGAGAGCCGTGATCAGTCTGGATCCCCCCCCTTTTCCCCCCTCTTATTCTTTTTCTTTTTGTAAGTGGAAGACACCACCAGCATGGGAGCAGGGGCTTTGACAACAGAGGACCCCCTCCTGCAGGTATGGACTCCTATTTTAAAGAAAATATTTGAAAAATATGATGAACGGACTTTATTAGTCCTAATAACATGACGTGAGAGCCACGGACTGGACGTGTTGGAAGGGGCTGCCCTAGATTTAAAAACTTGGGAGTGGGCTGGCTGATATATCCTCGCAACTGCCTTTACAGGAGACGACTCTGCCATTAATGCTGTTAAACATTGGAGACTTGTAATGGACATGATAAAATAGCTGCAGAGCAAGCGGGTGGTTAGGAGAGCAGAGGCATGGCAGCTGGTGAACGGCGAAAGCAGGGCAGGAGGGAGAGGGGGAGGTGGCAAGGAGAGCAGATGCTGTGCTGGGTGAGTGAGGCAAGAGGATGAATGCAGAAAACACAGGGTGCTGGGAGGCCACTGGGCAGCTGTGGACCCTCCCCAGGCGAGGGTGACCTGCCTGAGGAGCACCCTTATGCCCCCTGGGACCAGGCTGCTGCCCCAGCAGGGGTATTTGCCCAGTGGGATGTCGCCCAGTTGCCCGGTGCCGTGCCATGCCCCAGGCGGGAGCGTGTTGTCAGCAGAGTGCGCCGTCCCTGGGGCCGGCAGCAGAGATGCCCCAAGCAGCCGTGCTGTGTTGAATGGGCACCCTGCAGCCCCTCTGTGCCCTGCCATGGCTGCTGAGACCCCTGCAATGCCTGGCTGTTTTGCTGCTCTGTGCTCTGCTGCCCCTTGTTCTGCCGGCTGGCAGAAACCTGCACAACCACCCAAGACCAGTGCGTGTTGTCAACCAAGCATGGTGCTGCCAATCCAGAGGGTAGAGAGACGCTGTGCTGCAGACTCGCACTGAACAGGCACTCTGCTGCTCCCCCATGCCCTGCTGCACCAGCTGGGACCCCAGAAGTGGTGCTTGGGAGTGGCAGGGAGGCGCTTTGCCACTGCGGCCACTGCAAGGCACCCAGCCATCCCTGCTGTGAGATGCCTTGCCCCTGTGGTAGGATGCCTGGCTGTGGATCAGGGCTTGCTGCCACTCCGCCAAGCCCTGCCACACTGGCTGATATCACAGAAGCAGTGCCCAGCCCCTGTGAGATTCCAGCTCCTCTGTTATATGCTGCAATGGTTGAAACCCCTGTAGCTGTCTCTGCCTGTGGCAGAGCCACCTCTGCATGCTTTGCTGGGCCTGAAAACACCCCTACGGCCATGCCTAGCCATGGTGAGACCATGCCTGGCCATGGTGGGATGGTACCCTTGTCTTTGTAAAAAAATCCTGAGGGTCAAACAGCTACCATTAGATCTTACATCACGGCACCACCACTGAACCTGTGGGGAAGGAATATTTTATCTGCTTGGGGAGTCAGGGTGGGGATGAATTTTTAATGGCAACCACTGTCCTAAAGACTGTGAAACATCCCACGCCAGCCTTAAAATGGCTTAACACTCAGCCTGTCTGGGTGCCACAGTGGCCCCTTGAGAAACAGAAGCTACATGCCCTTAAGAATTTGGTGCAGGAACAACTGGCTCAAGGGCACATAGAATCATCCATAAGCCCTTGGAACACCCCTGTGTTTGTTATAAAAAAGAAGTCTGGGAAATGGAGGCTGCTCGACATTTTAAGAAAGATCAATGCAGTCATGGAGAGCACAGGAGCCTTACAGGCAGATATGCCATCTCCCACAATGTTTCCTGCCAATTGGGATATCCTAATTGTGTATCTAAAAGATTGCTTCTCTACCGCTCCACTGCATCCAAATGATATCC
The DNA here is from genome assembly GCF_036417665.1 of Passer domesticus. Classification (NCBI taxonomy): domain Eukaryota; kingdom Metazoa; phylum Chordata; class Aves; order Passeriformes; family Passeridae; genus Passer; species Passer domesticus. Next base: position 1,738,873 of record NC_087503.1, on the reverse strand, counting down.
CAAAGTTTGCCTTCACTGTGCCATCCATTAATAACGCTGCACCAGTGGAGCGTTATCAATGCAAAGTTCTTCCTCAAGTTTAAAAAACAGCCCCATAATTTGCCAATGGTATGTTGCTCATGTTCTTTCATCAGTAAGGGAACAATTCCCAGAGCCATACTGTTACCATTTTATGGATGATATTTTAATAGCGATTCCAACTAAAGAAGATCTTTCACTCATTTGGCCAAGCCTGATGCAAGCAGTAAAAGCATTTGGGCTGCAAGTGGCACCAGAAAAGATACAGCAGCAACCACCTTGGAAGTACCTTGGACTCCAAAGTGTGATTCATACAGCCCCAGACAATTCAATTTTCAACAAAAATTAGAAATGTAAATGATGCTCAAAACTTTTGGGTACCATAAACTGGCTCAGACCCTATATCAGATTGACCACTCTGCAATTAGCACCCTTGTTCAACCTTCTAAAGGGTGATCCTAATTTAACATCTCCCTGGACACTGACCCCAGAGGCAAAAGATCCTCTTCAAATAGCAGAGCAGCTCTCACAGACAGGTTCACCAAGTGTGCCTGGGAGTGTGTATCACTGTGTTTATTTTCAGTGTTAATTTCCATACTACCGCTGTCATTGGACAATGGGATACTCAGTGGTCTGACCTCTTTGCATGTTTTACAGTGGGTGTTCTTGCCCCATCAACCAAAAAAGACAGCCCCTACCATCTACAAATGAATTGTCTGCTTAATTATTAAATGACCTCAAAGATGTTTAGAACTGAATGCAAAAGATCCATCTAAAATAATTTTCCCTGTAAAGCAGGAAGAATTTGAATGGTGCTGTGCCAACAGAACATCTCTACAACGTGCTTTACAAAATTTCAAGGGACAAATTGGCTACCATTTACCACTGCTGCAAATGAGTAAGACCACTGAGCTATCCCTAGAACCCCTGAGCAGTCGAACACCCTTAAAAGGAATTGCTGTATTCACTGACGGGTCTGGGAAAATGGTAAAGTCCATTGTGACATGGAAGGAAGGCAAATATTGGAAGGACATGAGATTGGGTCACCTCAGTTAGTAGAGCTATGTGCTGTAGCTATGGCTTTTCAGTGTTTTCTCCACACTCCTTTGAATGTAGTTACTGACTCTGCACATGTTGCAGATAGAAGACAAAAATTGGACTGAGCTCTATTAAAGGAAGTTAACAACGCACAATTATTTGGCTTGCTAAAAACCTTGTGGCACGCCATTCTGGCCAGAACTTGCCCTTATTACATCCTTCATATTAGAAGTCATACACATCTCCCAGGTTTCATTACAGAGGGCAATGCACAAGCAGATCACCTGGCTGGCCCTGCCTGGACAGCACCACAGCCAGATATGCTGGCTCAGGCAAAGGCATCACGTGCCTTCTCTCACCAAGGCAATCAAGCCCTACGGGGACATTTTCTGCTTTCCAGCACAGAGGCTTGCAACGTAGTAAACACACGTGCTGATCGCCAGGGCCACACTGCTCCATTACAGATGGGGGTTAATCCCTGTGGATTAAAAGCATTACAAATCTGGCAAACTGACGTCACATATATTCAAGAATTTGGAAAATTAAAATATGTGCATGGAGATCAATTGATACTTTTTCTTCTGCCATATGGGCATCAGTACATTCAGGGCAGAAAGGTCGGGATGCAATTGCACATCGGCAATTAGCCTTTGCTGCTTTGGGTATCCCTCGTGATATTAAAACAGATAATGGACCTGCATAAGAATGAAAGTGATTGGCTGAATTCAGGCTCAAACAAGGGGACCCCAGCCAATTCCTTTGAGCCAGGCATGCAACCAGTGGGCTCGGCGGAGTTGAAACCTTTGTCGTCACTTCTGCATGAGTGGGAAATTTGAATCCCCTACAAAAGGGGCTGCCCTTCAATAAACATTGGCTGTTGCTGCATGGAGTGTCAAGTTGCCTGTCTGTCCCAAAACTGTGACAGGCACAGGCTTTTCCAGCCCTGCCTAGAAGAGGGTTGGGATGCACCTCCTCCACACCACACCCCTGTCATGGTGGCGCAGCTGGGATTTCCTGCAGTGGCTGTGGCACATCTTGGAACACCTGAGCTGCTCCCTGCAGCTGAAACGCTTTGACCACTTTGTCATAGGCAACAAGAGGGTTCCTGTGAAGTTTGTCCTTCAGCTTCTCCCAGGTATGTGAATGGTTGAACCATTTAATCTCTTCCAGCCTCTGGTGCGGGATCCAGCTGCCCACAAAGAGGCCATGCAAGCTCAGGGTCATTGGCAATTTTGGCTCTGGAAACACTCCCTACATGGCGTATTTAATTTTAATTTAATTTTACATAACAAAATATGTAGGTTAATTCCAGCTATCAATATTGTGGCTGTTCCTGTTTGTTCCTTATCTTGCCGCTGTTCGCAGTAAACTGTTCTTAGCTCAGCCCAGGATCTTTGCCTTTTCTGCTCTCCATGGGTGGTGGGAAAGGGAACGAGCGGTTTTAGCAAGAGCACAGAACTGGGGAATCCCATTCCTAAACCCAGTCTGTGGAAATCGAGCATCCCAGCTGGTCCCAGCCCTGGTGGCCATGGCAGCAGCCTTGGGAGCAGGTCCCTGGCTGGGGCTGTGGGAACCTCTTCCCTCTGGTGCCCAGGGACAGGAGGGAACGGCTGCAGCTGAGTCGGGGCAGGCTCAGGTTGGATCTCAGGAAAAGGTTTTTCCCCAGAGGCTGCTGGGGCAGTGCCCAGGCTCCCCAGGGAAGGGTCCCAGCTCCAGGGCTCTCTGAGCTCCAGCAGTGTTTGCACATCGCTGCCAGGCCCTGGCTGGCATTGTTGGGGTGTCCTGTGCAGGGCCAGCAGTTGGACTCCAGGATCCTGATGGGTCCCTCCCAGCTCAGCCAATTCTGTGGATCGGGGGGGAACAGGGGCCTGGTGATGGTTGCCATGGAAACTGACCATAGGAATGGGGCTGGTGATGGTTGCCCACTAAGGATCAGATTTGTCACAGGCCCTCAGAGGGGTTCCATGGGGACTTTCTAAGAGTCTCCAGGCTGTTCAAGAGCTGGAATGTCACAGGCAGAGACAGGGGCTCCATGGACACCTCCCAGGGGTTTCTGGGGTTGGTCAAGAGCCCTGTGCTCAGAGGCAGTCACAGCCATTCCATGGTGACATCCCAGGGCACCTTGGGCTGCAAAGGCACCGATCTGTCACAGGTACTCACAGGGGCTCCACGGTGACATCCCAGGAGTCCTCAGGCTGCCAAAGAGCCGGGATGTCCCAGACACTGACAGGGGTTCCTGTCATGGGCACAGTGGGAGCTTCAGGCAAAAGCTTTATTTCTTTATTGGAGAAATTTCTGTTGAGACATGAGGTGGAGAAATGACCCCCAACAGCCACCATGGATCCTCAAACCCCTGCAGGGCCCCTAGACTTCTAAAATTCCTTTTAATACAGGAGACTGGGAGTGGTTGGATCCCATCCCAGCCCCAGACTTTTTCAAAGGTGTAAAGATTAGACAGGTGGAATTGAACCTTAATGCAATTTGTCCCACAGGATTAATGATGGAATGACAGATAAATTTACCTAAATACAGCCCTGATGGATTGTGATCATGATTAGTCAGAAAGATCTTAACCACCGTTATTTCACCATAGTACTGGAATTATAACAATTATTTTTACATAGTGCTGTAGGAAGCAATTTTGCAGTCAACAGGGCCTGGCTGGAGTTGTTGGAGCCCATGGCAGGCAGAGCCTCCTGCTCCAGCAGGAACTGCCTTTCCTGTGCCAGGAGCAGGGCAGGTCCCGCTGCAGGAAAAGCCCCAGGCCAGCCCCAGCACAGGGAAGGGCTCGGGCACAAGGGCAGAGTGCCGTGCTGGGAGCTGTGCCAGGCAGAGCCTGAGGCACCAAAGGCACCTTGGCAGCAGCAGCTGCTTGCAGGGCATGGCCAGAAGCCTCCCTTGGCAGCCCGGCCTGGTGGCCAGCACTGCAGAGCTGCTGCCTCAGGGCTCATTTCTGCCCGGGCTCTGAAAAGCCACTTCTGCTCCAGGACCCTGCCTGGGAAGCCATTGGCCCCAGCACCTTGGGGACAAGATATGAATGACAAAATTCTTCATGCCAGCAGAGACAAGGCAGGGGCAGAGGAAAGGGCAGAGCCAGGCCCAGGGCACAGGGCTGCCATGGTGATGGCTGTGAGGTCACTGCCCCTGCAGCAGCTTGGCTGCCCTCAGCAGACATTCTGGCCAGAAGCGTTGTGAGGGCACCCAGCACATCAGAGAACCCACACAACAGGAATTCTGTCCTTGGGGAGGGGACAGGGTTTCACTGGGTCAGGTTGCACAAAGCTCCTGATCTTGGAGCATTCCCGAGATGGGGAATCCAATTCTGTGGAAGAACACAGTTGCAGTTTGGTGCACTCTCATCCTTGTAGAATATTTCCTCCTTCTAACAAATGTAAATCCACCCTCATTCAGTTGAAAGATATTGACCCTTGTTCTGTCACTGCAAGATTTGGGAGAATATCATTTCGACCACTATTCTTCTATTTTCACAGACCTTGGAGAGGACTCAAAAATCTCCCAAGATGGGGTTTGGAGGCCTCATCACATAACCAGTGGGAGGAGGCTGATGGCTCTGGGCTCAATGGCAGGAGACTGAGGACAGAACAAGTGTATTCCGGGAGGGAGTGAAGGGTGGTTTCAGAGAGACTGGAGCTTTTCTTCATAGTGGGAATGAGCCTGAAGAAGAAATAATTGTGGTAAGGGTAGCTGGGGAGGCCCAGACTGGATGCAAGGAGAAAGGAATTTCCCTGCCAGGCCAGGGCTGTGGTGCAACACATCCCCCAGAAGGCGCCTGGAGCAGCCCAAGGCTTTGTGTGGGCAGGCAGAGGCAGGCAGAGGCAGAGCTGTCAGCAAAGGAAGAGGCCAGCCAGGTGGGGCAGCCGGGGGATGACGACAGCCTGCAGGGACAGAGGCGCAGGTTTGCTCAGCATGAGAGATGTCTTTTCCTCGCTTCTCCCCACCTGTCATCACCGCCTCCAGTGTTGTTCTCTGGCTTCAACCTGGGGACACTTTCTCAGTCCTGTCCCTCAGAAGGATCGGTTTAAAGTATGAGAAACTTCTGTGTTTCACTCTCTTTTTGAGTCCCTGAGAAGTTCTCTGAGCACACTCTGAGGGACTGAGTCTGATGCAAAGTGCACCCAAGCCCCAGAGGGTCATTAAAGTCCTGCTGCTGTGTTTGTGCTGCTGAGCTGGGCCAGGCTCCTGGCCCAGAGGCAGCTCCTGGCAAGGGCAGCGCTGCAGAGAGACAGCTCTGGCCAGGAGCAGCTCCTGTGCACAGCCCAGCAGGGCTGGGGCATTGCCAGGGCAGCTCAGGGACAGCAGCAGGGCACAGACAGAGCTGACAGGGGCTCAGCACTGGCAGGGGCTGGGGGATGTCCCAGAGGGGGCTGTGTCACAGCGGCACCTCTGTGGCTGTGTCCTAGAGGCACAGAGCAGCTGTGATGTCAGCAAGGGGCTGTGTGACAGCACGGAGTGGGCTGTGTGAGGTCACAGGTTGGGCTATGACATCAGAGTTTGTTGTGTGAGGTCACTGAGCAACTACAGCATCATAGAGGGGATTCTGTGACATCACAGAGCAGGCGGTGACATCATGGCATGGCTGTATGACATCATAGAGCAGGCTGTGAGGTGAAAGTGTGTGCTGTGACATTACAGAGTGGCAGTATGGTATCACAGAGAGGGTTTTTTGACATCACTGAGGGGGTTGTGACATCACAGAGCTGTCTGTAATGTCATAGAGTAGGGTGTGAGGCCATGGAGCACACTCTGTTGTCATGGAAGGTGGCTCTGTGACATCAGAGAGTGGGTTGTGACATCACTAGGTGACTAAGTAGCATCATAGAGCCAGATGTGACATTACAGAACAGACTGTGACATCACATGGTGACTTTGTGACATCACCAAATTTTCTGTGACATCACAGAGCAGCTTTATGGTATCACAGAGTGATATTCTAGCACTGGCCCTTGTGATATCATGAAGGGGCTTTGTGACATCACAGAGCAGCCTGTGACATCACAGAGCAGTAGTGTGTCATCACAGAGTTGCCTATGACATCATAGAGTAGGCTTTGTGACATCATAGAATGGATTCTGCCATCACAGGGCACCTGTGTGACATCACACAGGGGTTGTGACATCACAGAATGGCTGTGTGACATCCCAGGGGAGGATGTGTAATATCACAAGATTAACTGTGACATCATAATGAGGGCTGTGGCATCACAAATGGGCTGTGTGCCATCACAGGGGCTGGGTGACATCACAGGGGGCACTGTGAGGTCACTGGGGAGGTCACTCTGCCCCAGCCCCCTCACAGTTCCCCCAGAGCAGTCCAACCCTGCTCGTGCACAGAGGGGTCCCCTGTCCCCCCGGGTCCCCCCGCCCCTGGCGCCGCAGCCTCCCCCAGAGGATGTTCCATGAGATCGACCCCAGAGCCTGACACGGGGACGGGGGCCTGGGGCCCTGGGGGTGGGACAGGGGGACAGGGACCCCCCGGCAGCATCCCCGTGTCCCCCAGGGACAGAGCCTGGGCCAGGGCTCCTTCACCCTGTTCTGAACGAGGGCTTGAGAGCACTGAAAAAATCCCCAGCAAGGGATCAGCAACGACCACAGTTAGTGGTAAGCAACAGCACCACAAAGTTCCTTCGGAAGAGAAACTCTTGACTGGACACTTCAGACACAACAAAGAAACAAACCAACAACAAAACCAGACAAAATCCAGGCAATCAAACCAGAAATGAACAGAGAACTCTCCTTATGTGTGTGTGTGTGACAACAGGACAGTGAGGGCAAGCATAAAAGAAATACGGCCTAAAAGCTGAACAGAGCTCAAACTTAACAGGACATAACTTATATTTTTACCTAAACTGACATTGTCAACTTCACAATTTAGCAAAAGAACACAGCTTAACAGTATTTAACCTAACTGAAAACCTCTGACTTAGCAATTTAAAAGAGGAATAACACTTAACAGTATTTAACTTACTTTATAACTTATATTAAACTTAGCAAAAGAACAACTCTTAGCAGCATTTAAATTCTTTTAGACCTTGTGACTTAACCTGACTTACAGGCCTGACTGACTCAGCTATCCAAAGCACTCCAACCCCTCTGAGAGCAGCATTTCTGCCACATTTCCCCAGCACAGGCACTCCTGTGTGCACACAGACACAAAGAGTCAGTGCAAGGCACCTGTGAGAAATTCCCCTGAGGGCAGGACATTCTCCCTGTGGATCCTTTGGCATCTCCCCAGCGGGTGAAGGGTTGAGCCTGGAGGAGTGGGGGGATCGGCCCAGGCTCCCTCGTAGTTCGGGAATCCCTGAGTGCAGCAAACGGGAGAGTTCCCGGCTGGGAGAGGCCCCACTCAGAGGGAGTCGCTGGCCCAGGAGAGCTCCAAGGGGCTCCTTTTGCAGCACTGTTTGTAGGGCCCCAAGAGAGGGGCTGCAGTCACAGCAATGGTTCATCCTGGCCGCACTTGGCATCAACAGCTTTCTTTGGCACTGTGAGAACAGGGATGTTGTACCACTGAGGGAACAAAACCATTCCCAGGGCTGCTCCTACAGCAACCAGGAGCTGGTTGGGCACAGCAGTGCCTGGAGCAGAGAGTGTTTGTGCTGAGCTGCAGAAGAGCTGAGCCCAGGGGCTGTTGGCCAAGGCCGAGGCCCAAGGAGCATTTCTGAGCTGGCAGGGCGGCCTGAGAAGGGGAGGGGGGAATGCAGCAGCACAGGGCCCATGGAAGCAAGGGACCATGGTGACACTGTGGGGCCCTGTGAGACCAAGGGACCATTGTGACACTGTGGGGCCCTATAGTGCCAAAGGTCCATTGTGACATTGCAAGGCCTCATGTAACAATGGAGAGACCATTAAGAGACTTCACAGTCTCATGGAACCAAGGGGCCATTGTGACACACAATGGAGTCATGGGATCATGGAGACCATTGTGACACTATGAGGCCCCATGGCATAAGCAAAGCATTGTGACTCTGAGAGGCCTCATGGAACCAGTGAGACCATTGTGACCCTGGGGTTCCCCACAGAACCAAGAAAACCATTGTGATGCTGTGGGGCCTTGTGAAAACAAGAGGCCTTTGTGACATTGCAGGGCTGCATGGAACCAAAGGTCCATTGGACATTGTGGGGCCTGGTGTCATTAGTGGTCCATTGTGACACTGTGGAGCCAAAGGAGACCATTGTGACACTGCAAAACCCCATGGTCCAAAGGTCCATTGTGACATTGCAGGGCTCATGGAACAGAGGAGTCACATGTCATTGTGGGGCCTGGGGAATGACGGAGACCATTGTGACACTGCAAGGCCTCATGGAATCATTGGGACCATTGTGACACAGTGGGGCCTTCTGGAACCAAAGGTGCCATTGTGACATTGTGTGACCCCATTGAATCAAAGCACCATTGTGACACTCCTGGACCCCATGGAACCAAGGGGACCATGGTGATACTGCAGGGCTGCTTAAAACCACGGCAACACAGAACAGGTCTGGCTGGTTTGGCCTTCCGTGGACTGCCTGACTTGTCCAAATGACCATGGCATGTTGAAGGTCTCTTCTCATCTGCTGTTGAAACACTGGTGCTCCATACTTTGTTTCATATGGAAAAGATCTCTCCTTCACCTGCAGGCACCCATGGCCAGAATTGGGATTTCATCTCCAGACTTCCTTATATCCAGGGATTATTTCCATAGCAATATTGCCAGGACAAGACTGGCTGACAGCGGTTTAATGAGGGTCACCTCTCATCAGTCCCCAAATCTCTGGGGAAGGGTCCATGCTTTTCTTCTTGTGGAAAGAACTGTCCTGCTTCTCCAGACACCCATGGCTGAGATTTGGCTTCCACCTCCAAAATTCCCTAAATTCAAAGACTACTCCCAAACAAAATCTGCCATTCCTGACAAGTCTGGCTCGCCTAGTGAGACTCTCACCTGACTTCCAAACACTGGGGCTCTGCCCTTTCCTTCCTATGGAAAAGTCCTCTCCTTCTTTTCCAGGTGCCCATGGCCAGAACTGGGATTTCACCTCCAACATTCCCTACTGTGACAGACAGGAGAAGATTGTTAGCAAGAAACATTTTGTGTGTGGGGGAGGAAGGAGCAGGTGCAGCCTTGCCCTGCCCTGGAACCCCAGCACTGCCCTGCCCTGCCCTGCAACCCCAATCCCCCCAGAGCCTCTATCCCAGCCCAGCAGTGGCTGCCAGTCTCTGGCACAGCACAGGCAATGCTCCACAGCCACCTCTGGAGCCACAGCCCAGCTCCTGAGTGACCAAATGAGCCCAAGTCCCACCTGGGGGAAGGGTCCAGGAAGACCAAGGGGTATTGAAGGCTGACCATGAGGCAATGTCACATGTTGACCCTACCTCCTCTTGGAATTTCCATCTGAACACTGCTGGAATCCAGGAGTTGGTAGCTCTGTGTGTGCTTCTCTGTATCTTTTTTGTCTTTATCTCTTTTTTCTGACTTCTTCTAATTCCCTCCTCTTGCAAATTTTGAGTAAATTAAAATTGAATATGCTAAGAGTTTGTGAAGTTGAATGGGCAAATTTCAGGCTTAAAGAAGTGTTTTTTGTTCATGGAATGTAGTATTAAACCTTTAGTCAAGTTTCTCTAATTTTCTAAAGTTACCAGTAAAATCAGTTTTGTTGTTTTGACCTCTTGAGGATCTTGTCAGTATTTCACCAGTACATCCAACTCAGAGGATACAAACAATTATAATTCCTTTTAAATGCCTCCTTGAGAGAGGTGTTTGGGGGATGTGAGGCAGGGCTTGTCTGTCCTGCTTGGCACAGCCCAGGCAGGGCTTTCCCAGCCATATTCCACACTCCATTGCCCAGCTGGAGCCGCTGCTGCCTCTGAGTTCTGCTGGCCCAGCCCCAGGGACGCTCTCCTTGTCTGCCCAATCCCCCACAGTCTCTGGGCAGGGATGGCCTCAGTGGGGGCTGCTGACATCCTCAGCAACTTGGAGGCTGCTGCTGGATTTCACTGCTCCAGAGGCTTGTTCAGCCTGCAGCTCTTCACTGCAGGAATTCAGTGTCCCAGGGCTCATTAACAATGAGAACCCCTCAACAAGCCAAGCCTCTGGGGATAATTTGATTTAAGTTTTCAAATCTTTTGTGGTTAATTAGACAAATTCCAGGAGTGTATTCAAACTGAATGTATTCTATTAAAAAAGACAAGGAGAAAACAGTTTTTAGGTCCGGCTTAGTTGCTGTTTTTTTTCCTGTTCATAAATTGATATGTGCAATTTCCAATTGACATTGAATCCAAGTACTTCCTCATGCAGTCTGAATAGACATGAAAATCAAGACATTTCATGGCTGACAATCAATCAGACTCTGTCCCTACCCCCACCCCACCATTTCCCCCATCCAAGCCCTGGCACTCAGAGCAGCCTTGTGCAAATCTCAGCTCCCTCCAGCCCAGGATGCACCTGCAGCTTTCAGCTCCTTGGCTCCAACTCCCACCTGCTTTCCTTGGAGAAGGAGCTGCCCAAGACACAGAGGGATGTTAATTGATTGTCAGCCAACAAAGCCAAGGGAAGGCACAGCTCCATCAAATGCAAAAGTCATTCCTCTGCTGGGTATTAAATCCACTTCCCACAGCTGACAGTCTCAGAGCAATGGAGAACACCTTCTGTGCCCAGCACAGATCCCAAGGTCCCCCCAAACCCTCCCTGCCCCAATTCTGCCCGGATTTGCTCTTTGCACACACAAGTCACAGGCTGAAGTCAGGAGTTCCCTCCATGCCCACAGGGAGGAAAAGAGAGAAAGGGGATGAAGAGCTCTCCTGTGCAGAGCCAAGGTCCAAGTGCCCCTGCAGTGGGAACCACAACTCATCGGGTTTGTGCCTGGTGGTCAGTTAGTCTCTTTGCTGGATCCTGTGAAATATCCTTTGCTGGAGGCTGTGGCTCCATTTGAAGCGGGGCTGGGGGGTGGGGGGACAACCCTGCTGGGCATGAACAGCATTGGAGTTGTTGGGAGAAACTGTGAGGGGGAGCTGGGGCAGAGTCAGCAAGCCAGTTACCTCGCACAGCCCTCCTGGGATGTCACACAGCCTGTCTGGGATGTCACAGCCTGCTCTGGGATGTCACAGCCCATTCTCTAATGTCACACAGCCTGTCTGGGATGTCACAGCCTGCTCTGTGATGTCACAGTCTGTTCTCTGATGTCAGACCTCTGCCCTGTGATGTCACAGCTAGTGCTGTGATGTCACAGAGGCAGTCTATGAAGTCATAGCTGCTCGATGACCTCACATAACCCACTCTGTGATGTCATAGCCCACTCTGTGACCTCGTGTTACCAGATGATCAATTGTCTACACCAGGTGAGCTCACACCTGGAGCTTGTTCCCCAAAACCCCAGACCTATGGAAACCACACAATGCCCATTGTGTGAGAAGGGGAACTGGAAGTTCACCAGCCTCAGTGTCCTGCCAGCTCAGCCAAACCCACTGGAACATTGGGGTCCACGACCACCAGGGACCACCAGAGAGACTCCCAGGACAGAGGAACGTGTGGGTAAAGGGGAGGGGAAATATGTTAATGATTTTGGGGAAATGATTATCATATGTGTGTTTAGTCCAGGACAATCAATGAATATGTGTGCAAAATACAGAAAATAAACAGAAACTTTGCTGTACTCAGCCTGCACAGCTTTGTGAGGAGCTCTCCCCTGTGCATCTGGCTGAATAAAGAATGCTGCTTCTTAATGCTACATTGGGGTTAAGGCGTTTTCTATTTTACCAAATTTTTGGTAACACTCCCACTGCCAAGGAAAGCTCTGTCTCCTGCTGTTTACAAACAGAGAAGGGCTGGTGGCAGATGTGGGAGTCGGAGGCTTCCTGGGGCACAGTGACCATGAAATAATCAAGTTTTCAATGTTCTTTTAAAGGAGGAGGGACATGAAAAAAACCTCTACCCAGGAATTAGAAAGGGCAGACTTTGGCCTCTTTAGGAGGCTGATTTGGGGACTACCAAGTCAGGTACTGATTTTTTTAAGGGAAACAGCCCTTAAAAACAAAGGGGTCCAGGAAGGATGGACACATTTCAAGAAAGTAATTTGAAGGAGGAAGGAGGAAGGAGCAGCCTGTGCCAGTGTGGCAAAAGATGAGGTAATGAGGAAAATGACTGGCCTGGTGGAGCAGCAGCTCAGGAAGTGATTAAGGATGTTGTTAGGTTATATAGACAGAAAAGTTGAGAGGTGGAAGCTCAATTTAAACTTAACTTGGCAGCTTCTGTAAAAAAAAAAAAAAAGCTTTTATTAAAAAATTAATAGCAAAACATGGGATAAGGAGAATCTCTACTGGTTTTTTTGGTATAGTGGAGAATATATTAACAAAAGATGAGGAAAAGGCTAAGCTACTTAACACCTTGTTTGTCTCCATTTTCAATATTAGGACAGGTTGTCCTCAGGACAAGTGTTCTCCTGAGCTGGTAGATGGGCACAGGAAGCAGAACAGCCCCTGGAATCCATAAGGAAGCAGCTGGGGACCTGCTGAGCTACTCAGATGCTCACAGGTGAATGGGATGGGATGGGATGGGATGGGATGGGATGGGATGGGATGGGATCCATCCCGGGGGGATGAGGGAGCTGGTGGATGAGCTCCCCAAGCTGCTCTCCATCACTTACCATCAGTCCTGGCTCACTGGGGAGGTCCCAGAGGATTGGAGGTGCCAGTGTGAGCCCATGCCCAAGAAGGGCTGGAAGGAGGATCTGGGGAACTCCAGGCCTGTCAGCCCGACCTGGGTGCCCGGCAAGGTTATGGAATAGATCACCTTGAGAGCCACCACAGGGCACCCACAGGATGGCTGAGGGATCAGAGCCAGCCAGTGTGGATTTAGGAGGGGCAGGTCCTGCCTGGCCAACCTGGTCTCTCCTTTTATGACCAGCTGACTCACTGGTGGATGTGGGAAAGGCTGTGGATGTGTCTATCTGGAATTCAGCAAAGCCTTTGACACTGTCTCTGACAGCATTCCCTGGAAAAGCTGCAGCCCACGGCTTGGGCAGGTTCCCTCCTCACTGGGAGATTTAAGAGCTGGCTGGAGGCTGGGCCCAGAGAGTGGTGGGGATGGTGCTGCACCCAGCTGGTGTCCAGGCACTGGTGCTGTCCCCCGGGATCTGTGTTGGGCCTAGTACTGTTTAACATCTTCACAGATGATCTGAGTGAGGGGATCCAGTCCACCATTCACAAACTGCAGATGACACCAAGCTGTGTGAGAGTATGGATCTGCTGGAGGGCAGGACAAGAAGACACAGCCTTAAGCTGCACCAGGGGAGATTTAGGCTAGACAATAGGAGGAAGTTCTTCACAGAAAGGGTGATTGGGCATTGGAATGGGCAGGCCAGGGGGGAGGTGGTGGAGTCACTGTCCTTCTCCAGTGGCACTCAGTGGCATGGTCTGGGTGACAAGGCAGTATTAGGGCATTGTTTGGACTTGATGATCCCAAAGGTCTTTTCCAGCCAATTTGATTCTGTCATTCTCTGATGATTGGGACACTCTGGGGAAGCCAGGGACCATTGTGACACTTCAGGGCCTTGGGGAACTAAGAGGACCATGGTGACACTGTGCAGCCCCATAGAACCAGTGGTCCATTGGGGTGCTGTGGGGCCAAATGGAACCAGGGAGTGCACCGTGACATTCTGGGTCCTCATGGAACCACAGAGGCCATTGTGACACTGCAGGGCCTTGCGGAACCAAGGGGTTTCACCATTTTGACAGTGAGAAACCAAGGAGACCATTGGGAGACTCCAGAGCCCAGAGGAACCAAGGGGCTGTTCTGACACTGCGAGGCCTCATGGAACCAAGGGGACATTGTGACACTGCAGGACCCTGTGTAACCAAGGGGCTACTGTGACATGATGGGGCCTCAAGGGATCTGGAAGAATGCTGTGAAAATGTGTGGCCTCATGGAAACAAGGAGTCCATTGTGACACTGAGGGGAATTGTGGAACCACAGAGACCATGGTGACAGTGTGGGACCTCATGCAACCATGGGGCCATTGTTACACCCTGGGGCCCCATGGAAACAAGGGGCCACTGTGAAACTGCAGCACCAATGAGAACATTGAGACACTGTGAAACCCCATGGAAACAAGAAGAGCATTGTCGCATTTCGGGGACCCGTGGAACCAAGGGGACCATTGCTGCTCAGCATGGTCTCATGGAACCAAGGAGAGCAGTGTGACAGTGCAGGGCCTGGTGTAACCAAAGGGCCGTTGTGACACTAAGGGGCCCCATGGAATCAAGGACATCTTTGCAGATGACATGAAGCTGAGTGTGAGTGTTGATCTGCTGGAGGGTAGGAGGGCTCTGCACAGGGCCCTGGACAGGCTGGATCCAGGGCCCAAATCCAACAAGGTGAGGTTTAACAAGTCCCAGTGCTGGGTCCTGCACTTGGCCACAACAACCCCTGCAGCACTACAGGCTGGGGACAGAGTGGCTGGACAGCAGCCAGGCAGAAAGGGACCTGCAGGGACTGATGGACAGCAGGCTGGACATGAGGCAGCAGTGTGCCCAGGTGGCCAATGAGGCCAATGGCTCCTGGCCTGGATCAGGAATGGTGTGGCAAGCAGGACCACAGCTGCTGGGCCAGCACTGATCTGCCCCCAGCTCTGCACACAGACATTTCTGCTACAGCTCCAGAGAAGGCAACAAAAGGGAATCTCTGCACAAACCTTTGCTGGGAGATCCTTTAGTTCCTTTACAGCCACCAAGAGCACAGCCCCTCATTGACACAGTCTGTTGCCAGAGGGAAGGTGGAGAGAAACAAAATGAGAAATAATACAAACAATGACTTTGTTTTGTGGACAATATGAAAAAAATAAAACAGAGGAAACAAATCTCCAAAATTAAACTAACAAGAAGTATCAAATACAACTTTTATTACAAGCGATTTTCAGAAATTGCCCAGCAGTTTAATGTTTCTGAAATCATCCAGTCATCAGTGTCCACACTGCAGACTTGAGCTCCTGGTTCCTCAGGCTGTAGATGAGGGGGTTCAGGGCTGGAGGCACCACCGAGTACAGAAGTGACAGGGCCAGATCCAGGGATAGGGAGGACATGGAGAGGGGCTTCAGGTAGGCAAATATACCAGTGCTGAGGAACAGGGAGAGCACAGCCAGGTGAGGGAGGCAGGTGGAAAAGGCTTTGTGCCGTCCCTGCTCAGAGGGGATCCTCAGCACGGCCCTGAAGATCTGCACATAGGAGAAAACAATGAACACAAAACAGCCAAAACCTAAACAAACACTAACTGCAATGAGTCCAAATTCCCTGAGATAGGATTTGGAGCATGACAGCTTGAGGATCTGTGGGATTTCACAGAAGAACTGGCCCAGAGCATTGCCATGGCACAGGGACAGGGAAAATGTATTGGCTGTTTGCAGCAGAGCATTGAGAAAGGCACTGGCCCAGGCAGCTGCTGCCATGTGGGCACAAGCTCTGCTGCCCAGGAGGGTCCCGTAGTGCAGGGGTTTGCAGATGGACACGTAGCGGTCATAGCACATGATGGTCAGGAGGGAAAGCTGTGCTGAGATGAAGAACAGAAATAAAAAGAGCTGTGCAGCACATCCTGTGTAGGAGATGGTGGTGGTGTTCCAGAGGGAATTGTGCATGGCTTTGGGGACAGTGGTGCAGATGGAGCCCAGGTCGCTGAGGGCCAGGTTGAGCAGGAAGAAGAACATGGGCGTGTGCAGGTGGTGGCCGCAGGCTACGGCGCTGATGATGAGGCCGTTGCCCAGGAGGGCAGCCAGGGAGATGCCCAGCAAGAGGCAGAAGTGCAGGAGCTGCAGCTGCCGCGTGTCTGCCAATGCCAGCAGGAGGAAGTGGCTGATGGAGCTGCTGTTGGACATTTGCTGGGGCTGCACATGGGGACCTGTTCATGGAGAAAGGACAGTGACAAATCAGGAGAGGCTGCTTTGAGCCTGACCTGTGCCATTCCCTGCAGACCCTCCCACTGGGACTCACCCACCCTTGTTCCTGCTCGGGTAAACCTTCCCCCAGGTCCCTGCCTGAGCTGCAGTTGTGCTGGCTGAGTGTGCCAGGAACAGCCAGGGCTGTGCGTGGGGGCTCTGGAGGAGCCATCCCTGCCCCACTGCCCTCAGTTTGTGGCCATGTGGCAGATGGACAAGGCTGGATATTTAGGATTTGTCAGGGAAATCTATCCTAATGCAGAAAGGCTTGGTTGCATCTGCACTCACAGTTCTAAAGGAAATAGATGTCAGTAGTTGCTATAAGGAATTGTTTTCCTACCCACACATCATTTCTGGCTCTCTGAAGTCAGAAATCCCCAGCATTTCTGCTGCACTCCGAGTTTGCCACTGAGGGATGGGAGAGGCAAAGGATTCCCTGTGGCTGAGGGAAGGTGAGGGGCTGGATGGGCTTGTTCCCAGCTTCCCTGGCTTTGCACCTTTGGCTGCAATCAGAGCACAGTCACACTCCAGGCTCACTCTGGCATAAACCAGACCCTGCCCAGAGCAGAGGGATCCCTGAATGTCTCACCCTCTCCAAAGGTCTCTGGGCAGGGTCTCAGCACTCCCTTGTGCTAAGGACACTCACGGCTCCCTTGGCAAAGCCAGCAGCATTTCCTCAGCTGTGGCAGCTCTGCCCTTTCCCGTGGGACATTCAGGGAACTGCCAGAGGCTCTGGCACAGATTTGCACCCAGGAGGGCAGCTCAGAGCTTGGAAGGGCACAGGAAGGAGATCCCCGGCTGTGCCCATGATGGGATCTCAGGGAGGGGGCTCAGCTCATTCCCCTTTCCCATGGACTGCTTTGCCCACAGCCCCACAGGTGCCAGGGAAGCTTGGACACCCCATTCCCATGGACAGCCCTGCCTGGCAGGAATGCCAAGGGCAGTGCTGGACTCAGCTGGTGCAAATGCCAGAGCCTCCCTGAGAGCAGCAGATAACAGTGACAATATCAGGGCAGGGCAGAAACAAGAGAAGATGCTGTGGTGCTGTGCCTGAGAGGGCAGGGCAGAGACAGCCGGGCACTCAGGACAGTGTTCCCGTGCCCAGCTGTGCCCGGCACCTCCCACACACCAACAGTGCCCTCCTGCCCCAGCACTGCTCTGTTCAGCCCCCTCTCCTTGCCTCAGCATCTCCCTGGGCCTGGACATTCCCTCCTGAGAGGAGCCTTGTCCCTGCCAGCGCTCACAGAGCCCATCCCACCCTGTGTGCCCTGGCCCCGGCCCTACAGAAACCTGCCTGTGTGCAGGGCCCTGGCTGGGGCAGGCTCTGTGTGCAGGTGGGCAAGGGCAGCTCAGGAGAGCCCTGCTGGGCCCTGCAGAGGTGATGCTGCTGCTCTCCAGGGCTGAGGAGTGGCTGAGGGCCCTTTGGGAGGCTCCCAGCAGAGAGACTGACCAGCCAAAGTTACAGTTCTGGGGTCTCTGTAAATGTTCAAACATTCCTTTGATGATCCTGTGTGTCCCTTTCAACTCAGAATGTTCTGTCATTCTGGGATTACAATTCCTGTTCTGCCTCCCTCATCCCCCTCTTGTCTATAATCAAAAGAGAAACACTCCCCCTGCAACTGTGTTGGAACAGTAAGGTAGTAACAGACCTTTATTGGAAGCTTCCAGGTGTCCCAGTGGGGATGGGGCACACCCGGACCCTGATTTCAACAATTTATTACGGTGGATTAATTAGGATATTTAATAGGAACATCCAATAGCAGATTGAGTTGCCCCAGTTGCATACCCCTGGGTCAACCCATTGGAGTAGGTCCAAGGGCTCCTTTGCCTTCACTTTTTGTTGTGACTGCTCACATTCTGGTAAAAAACTAAAATGTTCTTCCTGTAAGCCCTCCTCCTTATAATAAGACTATACAGCATTTCAGCAATGTATTTAGACAGTGATCTTATTCTTCTAAAATTTAAGAGAAAGGTTAGGAAACATACTGGAGTTAATTAAGTATTATAATTAGAGAAGTATATAATAGTAGTTTAATACAGTTAGTAAAGAGTATCATAAACTAAGGATTATAGTTTTATAACTATATAATAGTAATTTACAGAGATATAAATATAAAAATGTATAAAATGCAAAAATCTTTTTGTCATCATCCCAACATTCCCATCCTTCTCCAAGCAGGAAATTGAAAAAACTCTCAGGAAAGCTCCTGACTTTCCAGCAATGCCAGGCTTACCTTCTTTGGGAAGTGTCCTCTGGAGCTGTGCCCAGGCTGGTGTGGAGCAGCAGCAGCACCTGCCCTGCTCAGGGTGGCTCCTTCCCCCAACAGCTTCTCCCCAGCGCTGGGAGCAGCTCCCCGGGCCGGCTGAGAGCTGTCCCTGGCAGGCAGCAGAGTCCCTGCCCCAGCACAGCGCCCTGGGCTGCAGGAGCCTGCTCTGCAGGACAGCCCTGGGCACCCCTGGCTGCTCTGCACAAGAGACAATCAGAGAATGTACTCACAGTGTCTGCAGGCATTGGGATATTCCAGCTTTAGGAGATCACTCCAGGAGCTGCAGCTGCATTGTCCTGCAGCCAGAGGTTCCTGTGCCAAGGGCTGGCAGTGCTTCTGCCCCAGGCACTTCTCAGCACCTTCCCAGCCCTGACTGATTGAAGCTCTCTGTGCCTCTGGGCTGTGCCCGGGCTGGATGCAGGCAGTGCCCCAGCCCTGCTGGGCTGGCAGAAGAGCTGCTCAGCAAGAGAAATGTGCTTTTGAAGCTCTTCTTGCTTACCAGGAGCTGCCTCTGTGCCAGGAGCCCAGCCCAGCTCAGCAGCACAGACACAGCACAAGGACTTGAATGACCCTCTGGGGCTTTGTGCTCAGGCCCTGAACATCAGTCCCTGAGAGGCAGCTGAAGAAACCTCTCCAGAACTCCAAGGCAGAATCCAACTCCAAAGTTTCTTGGACTGTTAATGGGTCCCACTGAGGGACACGACTGAGAAAGTGTCCCCAGGCCCCAGGCAGAGCAGAGAACTGGAGGCACTGATGCCAGGTGGGGACAAAGAGAAGCCAAGTCTTGGTGGCCTGGGGCACAGCAGCAGGGTCTGTGCCAGCAAGGGCTGGGAGGAGACACCTTGTCCTGAGGCGCTGGGGCCTCCTGGCACAGCCCCAGCCAGGCTGGGCACTGTCAGCCCCTTGTCCTGCCCTCAGCATCCCCCCCTAGCCCACATCCCAGTGGCCTCAAGGATCTGCTGGAAGGAGTCCCTGGGGAGCCTTGCTCAGCAATGGCCCTGGGGGCTCCTGAATGCTGCCAGGGACTGCAGGTTTTTCAAAGGACTTTGGCTTTTGATTTTGCCTTGGAGTCTGTGAGAGCTTTGTGCAATCATGGACTCCAATTATCTGCTGTAATTAGTCCCTGGAGAGCCTTTGTCAGTAACAACGCTCAGTGGGGCTCATTAATGCTTCAAGGTACTTCAGTTATTTTAAGGTACTTGGTGTTTCCTTTTTGATACAGACTCTGTGAAACGTTTGTGCAGTCATGGCCCCAATTATCTGCTTTAATTAGTCCCTTGAGAGCTTTGTACTGACACTCATTGAGACTCATTAATTCCTTGAGATACTAACATTTTTTAGGGTACTTTGGAATTTCCTTTCCACACTGAGTCTCTGAGATTATGTTTTGTGCCATCCTGCCCTCTAATTCTCTTCTCCAAGGAGTCCATGAGGAGCCTGTGTTGGGGATTGACCTCACTGGGACCCATTAATTCCTTGAGACAGTTTGGTCTTTGACTCCTGGAAAAGTTTGTGCAATCTCTTCTCAGGCCCTGAGGTTCAAGGACTCAGCTCCAAATGCACCACGGGGCTCATTAGGATCAAACAAGTTTTGAGAAACCATTGCCCTGTCTTAATTTTCTTCTTTTCTTGTGCAGTTCACCAGGAAAGTTTCTGTAGTGGTATTGGTTTGCCAAACTGAGATTCTAGGCTAATGCATCAATTAGTGTGGTGGGTTCAGTGTTGGCTAATTATCTGTGCACTCACTAGGATATACTTACACATTTCCTGCTGTGAGACAGGAGTAGGTGGAAGGCAAAGTGGGCTCAAAACTTTAAAAGCGTATAAAGAAAATTTTATCAATAGTAACTAAAAGAAAGAGTAATAAGAATCAGAACAAAACTTTCAGAACACTTCTCCTCTCTCTACAACCTTTTCTTCCTTACTGACAATGTAACGAGACAAAACACAAGATTTTCAGTCAGTTTACTGTTGGGTTGTGCTTTTAACTGGTTCTAGCTGTTTTAAGTTGTACTTTGTAAATTGGTGCATTCTATTCTCCCCTCATGCTAATAGTGCTTCTGCTCAGTTGCCTCCTCCTCTGAATCCCCTGTCAGTTTCCCCATCTCCTCCCTGGTTGCCCTAAGAGCCATTGTATCCCTTTGCTCTGTCCCTCCCTGGTGCCCTGCCTGTCACTTGACGACCCAGTCCTTTCATCTAGAAGCTTCTCTTTAGGGCGTTGAGTGATTGGCTCAGGGGCTGGGGCCCCTCCCCAGGTTACCTGTGTTTAGTTGTACAATAATGTCTGTATCCCTTTACCCACTCCTCCCTGTTACTCCATTGGTTGGAGGGCAGGCTTTGTATCCACCTCCCTTTATAAGTTGCCATTACTCCGTTAGTCTTGTCTTTGCCTTCTGGTTTCCTCGGAGCCTCCACTTCCCTGCTCCTCAATAAACCCAGTTTATCCCAGAAGACAGAGTCTGCCTTTCCATCGCTCCTGCCGTAGCAAGCCCAGAGTCTGAGAAGGCATCATTGCCTCAGGCGCACTCCCTGCAGCACACAAAGAGGGGAGAGTGCCCCCAGCGCTGCAGCTCGCGTGCCATTGAGCTTGCCGGGGCCGCCCTGAATGGGGGATTTTGGACACACGCGGCCGCAAGTAAGGGAGATAAAAAAGGATTGGGAGTTCTCAGGGGTACACGTGTCCTTTAAGGGGGAACAATCCCCACGTGTCCAGTGCTGAAATAAACATACCGGCTTTACAACTTTTGCGAAGTTGCAGAGTTTTTTCTTTCCACAAATCATAACCATGTAATGAGACCGATGCTAGAAAATAAACAGCTTGAGATGCTTTCCACAGCAGTCCCATTCCGTTTGTGATTTGTACATAGAGCCCTGGCCAGCAATAGTGGGTGTGCTTCAAAAGAGGGATCTTGAGGGCAGGAGAACCGACAGTCCCTGCATGCCAAAAGACAAGTTGACGAGGGAAATGCCCAGCCTCGTCGAGACGAGGAAGGAAGTTTTGGAGAAAGTTAGGAAAAAGCCAGGATGTATCATCTTTGGAAGGAGGGTCAGGTCTCTCAGGATGTATTTAAGAGGGCTGCTAGACCAGGTAGGAAAAACATTTGGGAGGCCAAAGCTCAGTTTGAAGTTAAAATGGCGATTTTTGTAAAGGAAAATAAAAAATGTTTTTACAAATTGATGAATGATAAAAGGAAGGGTAAGACCAACTTTTGTCCTTTATTAGATGCATAATGGAACTTAATAACTGCAGATGAGGAGAAGGCAGAGGTGCTTAATGCATTCTTTGCCTCCATTTTTAGTGAGAAGAACAGCTTGTCCTCAGAAAAAATGTCCTCGCTGGTCAGGGAACAAAATGGTTCCCCGATTATCCAACAGACAGCAGTCAGAGAATTTCGAAGATGCTTGGATATTCCTAAATCCATGGGCCCAGATGGGATCCACCCCAGGGTGATGAGGGATCGGGCAGATGAGCTTGCCAAGCCGCTCTCCATCATTTACCAGCAGTCCTGGCTCACTGGGGAGGTTCCAGATGACTGGAAGCTGCCCAATGTGACACCCATTCACAGCAAGGGTGGGAAGGAGGATCCTGGTAATTACAGACCAGTCAGCCTGACCTCAGTACCCAGTGAGGAAATGGAACAGTTTATACTGAGTGCCATCACCCAGCACTTCCAGCATGGCCAGGGTATCAGACCCAGCCAGCAGGGGTTTAGGAGGGGTAGGTCGAGTTAGACCAACTTGGTCTTCTTTTATGACCAGGTGACCCTGCTGGTGGATGCAGGAAAGGCTGTGGATGTGTCTATTTGGACTCCAGCAAGGCCTTTGGCACTGTCTCCCACAGCACACTCCTGGAAAAGCTGCAGCCCAGGGCTGGGACAGGAGCACTCTGTGCTGGGTTCAGAACTGGCTGCATGGCCGGCCCAGAGAGTGCTGGTGAGCGCTGCTGCATCCAGCTGGCAGCCAGGCACCAGGGCTGTCCCTCAGGGCTCTGTGCTGGGGCCAGCTCTGTTCAATATTTTTATTGATGACAGGGCTGAGGGGATTGAGTCTTTCATTTGTAAATCTGCAGATGACACTGAGCTGGGAGCGTGTAGCCATCTGTTGGAGGGTAGGAGGGCTCTGCAGGGAGACCTGGAATGGTTGAATGGATTGGCAGAATCCAATAAGATGAAGTTTAATAACTCCACGTCCCAAGTCCTGCATTTTGGCCACAATAACAGCCTGCAATGCCAGAGGCTGGAGACACTGTGGCTGGACAGTGCCCAGGCAGAAAGGGATCTGGGGGTACTGCTCGACAGCCGGCTGAACATGAGCCAGCAGTGTGCCCTGGTGGCCAAGAAGGCCAATGGCTCCAGGCCTGGATCAGGAATGGTGTGGCCAGCAGCAGCAGGGAGGTCATTCTTCCCCTGCACTTGGCACTGGTGTACTTGGCATTCTTCCCCTGTTCTGGCACCATACCTCGAGTGCTGTGTCCAGTTCTGGGCCCCCCAATTTAGGCAGGATATGGAGGGGCTGGAGCGTGTCCAGAGCAGGCCAAGAAGGCTGGTGAGGGGTCAGGAACACAAGTTCTGTGAGGAGCGACTGAGGGAGCTGGGGTTGTTTAGTCTGCAGAAAAGAAGACTCAGAGGTGACCTTATTCCTCTCTACAGCTTCCTGAAAGGCGGTTGTAGTCAGGTGGGGGTTGGTGTCTTTCTCCAGGCAACGACTGACAGAACCAGTGGACACAGTCTTCAGCTGCACCAAGGGAAATATAGGTTGGATTTTAGGAAAAAGTTTTTTTACAGAAAGGGTGATCAAGTATTGGAGTGGTTTGCCAAGGCAGGAGCTGAACACTGTGGCGAGATCCCTACTGTGAGGCCACAGAGGGACATGGCTCCAGAGCAGCTGAGTAGGCGAATGCATTTCACCAGATTTTGAAATGTTCCAGGAAAAAACCCCTAAAAACAATGAGCCAATATGGAATTAAGAGACCTAAGTGATGTCTAAAGATGAGGAACTTAATCCAGTATCTGCTAAGATCCTTTTACCTCTCACCCTAACCTGAAAAGGTCTTAACTAGAAAGAGGACATGGAATGTTAGACCAAAAAAGTGGAATCTCCTAATCTCCCATGAGGATGGAAGCCCCAGCTCTGCCTGCAGACCAGCGGACACAGCTGCATCATCCTCCTCCTCCGTGCCACTCCTGGGAGCACCGGCGGCGTGGGCAGGACCCATCGATTTCTCCCCGCCTGAGCTGATTCTTTTTAATAAAGGCATTAAAAAAGGAGAAAGATCTCCTGACCTTTTTATTACAAATACCGATGACAACACTCTTTCAGTGATCTGAAAAGGATGACAAATTCAGAAAGTCTTTCCTGGGAGTGGTCGCTCTGTTGTTGCTCCCTCCAGTGCTGGGAATAGCTGCTGCAGCCACAAGATACAAACTCTTGGTGTTTCCCAGATCCCAGTCCGGAGCAGGTTTGAGTGGTTCCAAAAAAGGAAAGGATAAAAAGTCCAGGGAAAAATGTGGACTGCTTAGCTGAACTAACTAACAAGCAGAAGCAAAAAGCAAAAGCAAAGCAGGAGCACAGCAAGAAGCAAGAGCAAAGCAAAAGCAAAAACCAAAGCCAAAAAGCAAAAGCTACACTATGTACTGCCCCGTCTCTCTGTCCCACCAGCCGTGGGGGAGCAGGCTGATAACAAACCAAAACAAACCTTGCTCTTCAGAGCCAGTCTTGAAGGCACAGAACATAATATCCAGCATTAACAGAACACACGACTGGGGATACAAGCATCATAACCTCATCCTAGGACACTGGTGGAAGGGAAAGCCCAGGCAGACAAATTGACAATGTCCATTTCACAAACTTCACCAGACATTTTTGAACAGGCAAGATTGAGTCATGCACTTTTTCATCAAAATGCACAGGCATTGATGGAATCCTTTTGCATTTCAAAAAGTCAAGCGAAGGAAATCATCAGTGCATGTCCGGATTGTCAGCTTGTGCAGCCACCTGTGTCCACTGGAGCAGTCAGTCCAAGGGGATTGCAGAGTCTTCAATTATGGCAAGCTGATGTCACAAAATATCCATCTTTTGGACAGCTCAAAAATATTCATGTCTCAGTCAACACCTTTCCAGGAGCGATTTTTGCATCTTTACTTACAGGGGAAACGGCAAAACATGCCACACACCATTTTCTGCAAGCATTTGCATCATTAGGGGTGCCACAAGAAATAAAAGCAGATAATGGACCAGCTTATATAGGAAAGGTGCTTGACACGTTTCTGAAAAAGTGGGGTGCCAGACATACCTTTGGTATTCTACACTCTCCCACAGGTCAAGCAATCATTGAAAGAACACATCACATGCTGAAATCCCTCTTGGACAAACAAATAAAGGGGAGAGGCAGAAGCAACACCTTGTATGCAGCTGAACAAAGCTCTATATGTGTTGAATTTTCTAAATGGCTCTTTTTCAGAGCTGACTCCACCAATTATCAGACACTTTACAAACAGCACACGGGTAAAGCTAAGGGAGAATCCTTTAGTTTTGATCCAGAATCCGGAGAGAGGACGAGTTGAAGGTCCTTTCAAACTAATTACGTGGGGCAAGGGTTTTTCTTGTGTCTCCACAGAGCAAGGACTGAAGTGGGTGTCAGCAAGACACGTGAAGCCCTACCAGACTCAGATGCAAGCATACACAGATACTGGAAATAAAGAGGCAAGCTCACAGGCAGAAGGAGATGACAAGACTGTGGAAACCTCCTCCACCAACATATAAGGAGTTCATGGACTTGGGGTTTCTTTCGGGACTTGGATGTCATTGCATTGCAAAGTTTCTCACAGGGAGTGGAGCCATGAGCAGAGGGTTCAGTCAGGTGTTGTTCATGTGCCTCATTCTCTCAGCTATTGCCTTAGGCAATGAGGTAGATTTGCCCATGGCCCAACCAAAAGAAAATGTATGGGAAACTTTAGCCAATGCAGCGGGTTTGGACAGCATCTGTTTGACACATTCAAGGCTGAAAAAAACATTTTCAACATGCTTGGTAGGCTTGCTGGTGAGTGGATGGCTGATTCCAAAGAACATCCCATCAAAGGTTTCACAGGTTATCTTGAATCTTGTGGACGGATGGTGGATTTGGACACAGTTTCTTCCTATGGCTCCTTTTGAGCCTCAGGAACTGGAAAGTCTTGGTTCAATGAAAATGAACTTTTGTATACAATTTGGTCTTTCAGGAGTGGCACAATCAAAGAACAAAACAGTAGATGTCACCCCAAATCATCTCATTTATAGAAATGCATCTGCTTGGTGTAATTACACCAAGGTGTCAGACAAACCATCCCTCCAAGTTCCAGCACAATTGCCACAAGACATCTTTTTTTATCTGTGGGGACAGAATTTGGCCTGGTATCCCTGCAAATGCCAAAGGTGGTCCATGCAGCATTGGAAAGCTTTCATTGCTAACGCCCAATTTGAAACTTTTAAAAGAACAAAAACATAGAGGGAAAAGATAATTTGAACAATATGATCCAAATTGTGACGACAAAGTTCGCGCGTAGAACAAGGCTCAGAGGATTTCAGCTGCAATCTTTTCACCACGGGTAGCATGGGGAATAGCCTTGGCCCAGTTGGATCAAATGGGTTGCTGGCTGAGTGGGCACGCTCGTGCCATCTCTCTTGCGCTGACATGTTGGCAGATGTCAACAGTGTGAGGCAGGCAACTCTCCAAAACAGAGCAGCAATTGATTGTCTGTTGCTGGCATGTGGGCACGTGTGTGAAGAGCTTGAGGGAATGTGCTGCATGAACATGTCAGATCATTCAAAATCTATGCATGAAAACATAAAACAATTACAAGAAGGTATAACCAGACTTGGAGAAGTTACTGGATCTTGTTTGGATGGTGTGTTTGATTACTTCAATCTATCTTCATTATGGAGGGAACTTTTAAAAGTAGGGTTTTATATTTTAGTAGGATTTGTAATTCCTCTGCTCTTTGTGCCATGCATTTTTCAGTGCATGCGGCAGGCCCTGAATAAGGCTGCCAAAGATGTGTTTTTGGTGCAAAGAGAAGGGGGAGATGTCAAAACCCAGGACACCCTTCTGGTTGCCCTGGATGGCTCGAGCTCCTGGCAGGGGGCTGGGGAGTCCTGGCAGGAAACCAAAGACACTTGGGATTTTGATTTTAACTCATGGAGCAAATTGCCAACCTTGTATGAAGAATTACAAGTCACAAAATTTTAAGTAGAATGATAATGAATTTATCACGGGGTGAAAAGTGGAATTGTAGGGATTTTACTATAGGGGTCTAAGAGGCAAGATGGAGGGATTTGGGTGTGGTCCTGTCCTTCTTCCTTCTTCTTCCTAGCCTCCATCTTCCTGGTGATGCTGGCACTTTTGGATCGGTTTAGGGTAGAAGTTGACAGTTTAACATAGGCGATAGGTATTGGAAAATAATGGTAAATAAAGTACACGTAGTTCTTAGTATAAAATGTTGACACCAGCCCAAGGGCGGGCAGTGTGCCTCGGATAGGTCTGCTAGACAGACCTCTGCAGGTCAGAAAAAGAATGTTTTAGGTAAGAGACAATAAAGAACCTTGAAAACCAGAGCCAAGGAATTCCGACTCCTTCTTCGACCATCAGGAAGAAAAGACTCTTGGAGTCATCCTGACTGCAGGAAACCTGAAAGTGACCCAGTTCAGAGGGAACCCTTAATGTAAAACTTCAGAATAATTTAGATTGGATATCCTCTTTTGAAGTAACCAGTCCAAAAACCTGTTCCAAATAGGGCCCAGCTGTTCAGGTCACCCAATTTCCAGTCAAAATTTTAGTATCTCCAAGAGCTGGGATCCATCTTCTTTTAAGGGATCCTTCCCTTAGAGAGTTTCATCCAATTACAGGATTTTCCTCCACCGTGAGAATGGGCACATCTTCTCCTCCCAGCTTCCCCTTGTGAATCCTTGTATATCCAGCTTTCCCAACCTTCTTCACTGACTCAGTGTCTTTTTTGAACTGGACAACCAAAAAGGGAAAAATTATCTTCATTTCTCTTTCTTTCCTTAGGCAGCAGGAGGTCAGTAACATGCCTGAGCCTTTCTAGGTTTAATCCTATCCCCTGAGTCATGGCTGTGACAGAAGAAAATGTGACCAATTCCTGGTGTCTTCTCTGCCCTTCTGGCCTTTCTCTGTGTCATGGGTTGGTGCTGGAGCAATGCCAGTGCACCCATGAAAATAGATTTTTCTCAAATGGCTACTGTGAGATGTGACCAGAAACAGAGCAGAGCAGGCTCAAGCTTTGAAATAAAGGAAAACACTTTATTAACTACAACTATAATAAAAGAAACACACAAAATTCAAACCAAAACCTTCCAAAACATTCTTTCTCCCCCTACCCAATGTCCAGCAAAGCACAGTGAGACAAAACCTTGGATTCTCAGTCAAGTTACCACCTCTCAGATAATCAATTCTCAGTTCCTTACCACCCCTCAGATAATCAATTCTCAGTTCCTCAAGGGAGAGAGGAGTCTCGCTGGTACCATAGTCTTCTCCAGGAAACACAGTTGAAACCTCTTCTGTTTCCATGTCAAACATCTGCCATTTTGACCTCCTCTTTCCATGCTCTCACCACCATCCATGGACCATAACTGCTTCTAGGGTTCCTTTTAAGGATGCTTTGCCAAGTACCAGAGAATGACAGTTTTTCTCATTTTTGGGACAACAGTCCCCCCCATTTTCACCTCCCCTGGGGCAAAGGATCTTCTGAACAGAGATCTTCTTCTTCCCTGATGACAGAGGGCACCACCACACCCTCCTCTGTTCACTTCACTCCTGCATATGGTGTCCCTGCAGCAGGTCACTCTCGCTCCTCACATGGCATCACTGCAGCAGGTCACTCACTTCTGCACTGGCAATCACTGCAATAGGTCACTCTCTTGGCTCAAGCCATTGCCTCCCCCTATATGCAGTGTCTATGTTACAGGAAAATTGGTTCTATCTATGGCTATAGAAGAAAAAGTCCAGCCAAAGGCCACTCCATCATCTCTTCCCACCTAGGATTCCTTCCAATATTCTCCTGACATCTCAAGTCCCAGGCTGTCTCTCTTCTCTTTCAGATCAAGGATTAGTGTTTCACAAAGTTTTCTTTATCTAAGGAAGAGTTAAAGCCTCGGGCTCTGCTGCCCTCAGGATGGCTGAAATCTCACAGCAGCCTGCCCAGGACTCCCACAGCTGGGCACCTTCCACTTCCCTTCTCTTTCCCCATGCCGGCAGTGCTGTCAGCACATGATATCAAACCATAAGGTGGCACAGGCTCTCTCTCTCTGGGGTCAGGCTCTCTCTGGGGGAGCTGCCCAGGACATCTCAGTGCTTCTCCACCCCTCTGTTCCTACAGGGGCCGTGCCCAGTTCCACTCCATTCACCCCTTCTCTGTCCGGGGTTCCGGCCTCCCTCAGCCCAGGCCGCATGGCTTCCCCTGCCCCACCCGGCCTGTGGCTGGGCAGGGGAGCTTTGAACCCTTCACTGGTTGGAATAAAAGAGAGAGTTCCGCTGTGAGTTGTCTGCTTTTAACCCCCTGTGTTATCAGAGGCGTGTCCATGTCTTCTGTGGTTACACCAGGTATCAATATTTAAATCTGACCCATGATTGGTTTGACTATAAATTCCCAAGAAAAGTCACTTCCTTGTCAACCTGTGACACACGGCCTCTGGTGACTGCCCCTGCAACACTGGGGCCGGGTTCTTTCCTTCCCAAGGAGATCACTGGGACATTGTGGGGACCTCATGAAACCAAGGGGATCCTTGCGGCACCACTGGAGCCCATGGAACCAAGGGGGCATGGTGACACAGCAGGGCTTCATGGAACCCAGAGACCATTGTGACTCTGTGGGGCCTGATGGAACCATGGAGACCATTAGGGCCCTTCATGGCCTTGTGTCACCAAGGGGGCGTTGGGGCACCTTAGGCCCTCATGGAAGCAAGGGACCAGTGGGACATTGTAGGGCCCCATGGAACCGAGGGAACATGGAGCAGGTCTGGCTGACTTGGCCTCCTAGGGGCCATCTCTGGCTGATCTTGTGATGTCAAGGGCTGCCTGTCATCAGCTCCTGGTGTGCTGGAGCTCCATGCTTTCCTTGCTATGGAAAAGAACCATCCCTCTTTTCAGGTGCCCATTGTCAAAATAGGTACTCTCCCTAAAAAATTTCCTCTATGCAAGGGCATCTCTCAGAACAAAACCTGCCATCTCTTGCTGGCCTTGGCCTCTGGTGGTCACCCCTCATCCGCCTGGGAAACGCTGGGGCTCTGTTGCTTCCTTCTTATGGAGAAGAACCCGCTTTCATGTCCAAAGGCCATGGCCAAAATTAGAATTTGGCCTCCCAAATTCCGTATATCCAAGGATTGCTCCCTGACAAAAGTAGCCAGGACAGACAGGTCAGGATGGCCCTGTCCTCTGGTGATTTTCTTAGACTATGAGCTGCATGTTTTTGTTTGGAAACACCTTGGAGAGAGCCCAGAAATCTCCCAAGGTGGGGTTTTGAGGCCTCGGGCACACGAGCACTACATATGGACAAAGGAGCTCGGTGCTCTGTGCTGTTGTGGTGGTTTTGCATCATGAAAGTCATGGTGTAAGAGAAGCTGCTAGCAGTTTCCTCTGTGTCTGACAAAAAAACAATCAGTAATTAGCTTTGAGAACTGACAGTCTGTTAAACCACTAAGGAAACTGTACACGCCTCTGTGAAGACACATGTTAAAGATGAGAAAGCCTGGGAGGGTCTCTTTCCCTTCTGGCCAGCAGAGAGGTAACAAGGCGGGCCCAGCCCCCGTCTCAGCCGGGCCGGGCCGGGCGGCTCCTGCCGTGGGGCCGGGCCCCTTCCCAGGGAGCCCCCCAGGCCCCATCGGCTGCCGGGCAGGGCAGGGGAGGCCGCGGGGCCGAGGCCGGGCCGGGCCATGGCTGCGGTTGCCAACACCTGGGCGCTACCGAGCCCTGCCCCGCCGCCAGCCCGGGCCCAGCCAGGATCCGCCGGGCCCCAGGAGCAGCCCCGGGCCGGGCCGGCTCGGCCAAGATTCTGCCACCCTTGGGGTTCACCCGCAAGCCCTGGGCAGCGGGAGGAGAAGCCATGGGCCCCGGCCGTGCTGCTGCTGTGTTCTGGCCTGGCTGCTGAGATCCTGGCCCTGCCCCAGCGCGGCCCATCCTGACACAGCCCCAGCGCAGCCGCTGCAGAAACCTCCATGGTAAAACAGCTCTGGCTGCAAGGACCCAGCCTGGCCAGGGTCACGGAACCATCTGCAGGCCCCGGGAGAGATATTAACTCTTTCAGTGCTTCCATCCTCTCTCGAGTGAGAGAAAAGGACAAAGTGCAGGCACACAGAGGAGCAACATGAAGACACCGATTTCAGTGAAGGAAGAGTCAAGACCCAGATGGGAGGAATTAGGAGATACTTTGATCTTGGGGCTCGAATCGTCTTGTAAATGTATAGAGATGGATGTAATTGATACATCAAACTTTCTTTTCCACCATAATGCTTTGAAAAGAATGGGGAGATGACTTGTTCAGCAAAGGCCTCCATGCTAAAGTAAGCAAATGTTGAAGTAGTTGTGATTCCAAGAGAAGTTTAAACGGAGAAAGAGAGAAGAGTGATGAGACCCCGTGCCCTCAGGGAGAGAAGAAGACCTCTGTTCCCAGAGACGAAGATGATTTCAGAAATAGATGAAGAGAAACTTTGCTCTTAAACCGCTCATGTTTAAACTAATACCCGATAAGTTAACATGGCCCATAAACAGAGCTGTGGGAAAAGCTGTAAAAAATGGCAGGGACTTCAAAATTGCAGATTTTCTGGGCAGCTGCTATTGGTGGGAGTTGAGAGCCATGAGAGAATTGTTTTCTTAAGTATGAGTCTCCGTAGTATGAAAGAGAGACTCCTCTCCCTAAGTGAACTGAAGAAAAACTATTCTAGATGTGGTAAACTGACTGGAAACTTTATGTTTTGTCTCCTTACATTGTCAGTGGGAAAGAAAAGTTTGTAGGGAGGGTAATTGTTCTGAAAGTTTTGTTCTGATTCTTATTACTCTTTCTTCTATTAACTGTTAATAATCTTTTCTTTGCACCCTTTTGAAGCTTTGAGCCTGCTGTGCATTTCTCCTAATCCTATCTCACAGCAGTACATGAGTAAGTATATTCTAGTGAGTGCACTGGTAATTAGCCAACACTGAACCCACCACAATAATTGATGTATTGGCTGAGAAATCTCAAATTGCTGCACCAAAACCGCTACAGAAATATACCTGAAGAACTGCAAAAGAGCAGAGGTAAATCAAGGCACAGCCATGGTTTGTTAGGATTTGCTTGATCCTAATGAGGCCCCATGGTGCATTTGGAGCTGAGCCCTTGACCTTCAGGGCCTGAGAGGAGATTGCACAAACCTTTCCAGGAGTCAGAAGTCAGAAGAAAACCCCAAAGTGTCTCAAAGCATGAACCTCAGGGTTCCACTGAGGTCCATCCCCAACACAGGCTCCTCATGGACTCCTTGGAGGAGAGAATTGGAAGCCAGGATGGCACAAAAACCTATCAGTGACTCAGTGTTGAAAGGAAAATCCAAAGTACACTAAAAAACTGTGAGTATCTCAAAGTATTAATGAGCCGCACTGAGTGTCAGTAGAAAGCTCTCAAGGGACTCATTAAAGCAGATAACTGGGGCCATGATTGCACAAACTTCTCAGAAAGTCAAGGTAAAAGCCAAACCCAAAGTCCTTTGAAAAACCTGCAGTTCCTGGGAGCATTCAGGAGCCCCCAGGGCCATTGCTGAGCAAGGCTCCCCAGGGACTCCTTCCAGCAGATCCTTGAGGCCACTGGGATGTGGGCTAGGGGGGGATGCTGAGGGCAGGACAAGGGGCTGACAGTGCCCAGCCTGGCTGGGGCTGTGCCAGGAGGCCCCAGGGCCTCAGGACAAGGTGTCTCCTCCCAGCCCTTGGTGGCACAGACCCTGCTGTGCCCCAGGCCACCAAGACTTGGCTTCTCTTTGTCCCCACCTGGCATCACTGCCTCCAGTTCTCTGCTCTGCCTGGGGCCTGGGGACACTTTCTCAGTCGTGTCCCTCAGTGGGACCCATTAAAAGTCCAAGAAACTTTGGAGTTGGATTGTGACTTGCAGTTCTGGAGAGGTTTCTTCAGCTGCCTCTCAGGGACTGATGTTCAGGGCCTGAGCACAAAGCCCCAGAGGGTCATTAATGTCCTGGTGCTGTGTCTGTGTTGCTGAGCTGGGCTGGGCTCCTGGCACAGAGGCAGCTCCTGGTAACCAGAAAGAGCTTCAAAAGCACATTTCCCTTGATGAGCAGCTCTTCTGCCAGCCCAGCAGGGCTGGGGCACTGCCTGCATCCAGCCCGGGCACAGCACAGAGGCACAGAGGGGTTAAACTCAGCCTGGGCTGGGAGCACAGAGCAGAGCTCGCTCAGGGCTCACTAGAGCAGAAATCATCCCAGGTTTCAAACAGTCATTCCCTGGCTGTGGGAAGAGAAGCTGCAGTTCCTGCAGGGATCTCCTGGAGCTGGCACATCCCACAGCTTTTAGGAGCTTTCAGGAGCACTCTCAGAGCTGCTCCAGGGCAGGGATGTGGCCCCAGGGCAGGGCTGGCTTTCCCTGCTGCCCCAGCCCAGGCACAGCCCAGGGCAGCTCCTGTTGCCAGGCTCTGCTGCAGGGCTGAGCAGCCACGGGTGCAGCCAGGGGTGCCCAGGGCTGTCCTGCAGAGCAGGCTCCTGCAGCCCAGGGCGCTGTGCTGGGGCAGGGACTCTGCTGCCTGCCAGGGACAGCTCTCAG
This sequence comes from Passer domesticus, assembly GCF_036417665.1. NCBI lineage: Eukaryota > Metazoa > Chordata > Aves > Passeriformes > Passeridae > Passer > Passer domesticus. The sequence continues at coordinate 1,705,853 of NC_087503.1, read as the reverse complement.
CCGGCCCGGGGAGCTGCTCCCAGCGCTGGGGAGAAGCTGTGGGGGGAAGGAGCCACCCTGATCAGGGCAGGTGCTGCTGCTGAGAGGGGCTGAGTGGGGCAGGGCTGCTCCCAGCTCCACACCAGCCTGGGCCCAGCTCCAGAGGACACTTCCCAAAGAAGGTAAGCCTGCCATTGCTGGAAAGATCAGGAGCTTTCCTGAGAGTGTTTTCAATTTCCTGCTTGGAAAAGGGATGGGAAATTTGGGGTGATGACAAAAAGATTTTTGCGTTTTATACATTTCTTCATATATTCGTAGCTCTGTAAATTACTGTTATACTTTTATAAAACTATAATCCTTATTTAAATCTATTAAACTCTTTATTATCTCTATTAAACTACTACTATATACCTCTATATTCATACTCCTTAATTAACTCTAGTACATTACCCAACCTTTCTATTAGATTTTAGAACAATAATCTGACTGTCTAAATACAGTCCTGAAATACTGTATAGTCTTATTATCAGGAAGAGGACCTACAAGGAGAACGCTTTGGATTTTTACCAGCATGTGAGTAGTCATAACAAAGAGTGGGGCAAAGAATCCTCTGGACCTACTCCAATGGGTTGAGCCAGAGGTGTGTAACCAGGGCAACTGAGTCTCCTACTGGATGTTCCGGTTAAATATCCGGATTATTCAACCTCAATAAATTGTTGAAATCAGGGGCTGGGTGTGCCCCATCCCCACTGGGACACCTGGAATCTTCCAATAAAGGTCTGGTTTTTATTTTAATGTTCCAACACTGTTGCAAGGGGATTTTTCCTCTTTTGATTATAGACCAACAGAGGAATGAGAGGCAGAGCAGGAATTGTAATCCCAGAATCACAAAACATTCTGAGTTGAAAGGGACACACAGGATCATCAAAGGAATGTTTGAACATTTACAGAGACTCCAGAACTGTACCTTTGGATGGTCAGTCTTTCTGCTGGGAGCCTCCCAAAGGGCCCTCAGCCCTGGACAGCAGCAGCATCACCTCTGCAGGGCCCAGCAGGGCTCTCCTGAGCTGCCCTTGCCCACCTGCACACAGAGCCTGCCCCAGCCAGGGCCCTGCACACAGGCAGGTTTCTGTAGGGCCGGGGCCAGGGCACACAGGGTGGGATGGGCTCTGTGAGCACTGGCAGGGACAAGGCTCCTCTCAGGAGGGAATGTCCAGGCCCAGGGAGATGCTGAGGCAAGGAGAGGGGGCTGAACAGAGCAGTGCTGGGGCAGGAAGGCACTGTTGGTGTGTGGGAGGTGCCGGGCACAGCTGGGCACGGGAACACTGTCCTGAGTGCCCGGCTGTCTCTGCCCTGCCCTCTCAGGCACAGCACCACAGCATCTTCTCTTGTTTCTGCCCTGCCCTGATATTGTCACTGTTATCTGCTGCTCTCAGGGAGGCTCTGGCATTTGCACCAGCTGAGTCCAGCACTGCCCTTGGCATTCCTGCCAGGCAGGGCTGTCCATGGGAATGGGGTGTCCAAGCTTCCCTGGGACCTGTGGGGCTGTGGGCAAAGCAGTCCATGGGAAAGGGGAATGAGCTGAGCCCCCTCCCTGAGATCCCATCATGGGCACAGCCGGGGATCTCCTTGCTGTGCCCTTCCAGGCTCTGAGCTGCTCTTCTGGGTGCAAATCTGTGCCAGAGCCTCTGGCAGTTCCCTGAATGTCCCACGGAAAAGGGCAGAGCTGCCACAGCTGAGGAAATGCTGCTGGGTGTGCCAAGGGAGCTGTGAGTGTCCTTGGCAAAAGGGAGTACTGACACCTTGTCCAGAGACCTTGAGAGAGGGTGAGACACTCAGGGATCCCTCTGCTCTGGGCAGCGTCTGGTTTATCCCAGGCTGACCTGGGAGTGTGACTGTGCTCTGATTGCAGCCAAAGGTGCAAAGCCAGGGCAGTTGGGAACAAGCCCATCCAACCCCTCACCTTCCCTCAGCCTCTCCCATCTCTCAGTGGCCAACTCAAAGTGCAGCAGAAATGCTGGGGATTTCTGACCTCAGAGATCCTGGAATGATGTGTGGGTAGGAAAACAATTCCTTATAGCAACTCCTGGCATCTATTTCCTTTAGAAGTGGGAGTGCAGATGCAACCAAGCCTTTCTGCATTAGGAGAGATTTTCCTGACAAATCCTGAAGATCCAGCCTTGTCCATCTGCCCCATGGCCACAAACCCAGGGCAGTGGGGCAGGGATGGCTCCTTGAGAGCCCCCATGCACAGCCCTGATTGCTCCTGGCACACTCTGCCAGCACAACTGGAGCTCAGGCATGAACCTGGGTGAAGGTTTTCCCAGAGCAGGAACAAGGGTGGATGAGTCACAGCAGAAGAGGCTACAGGGAATGGCCCAGGTTTGGCTCCAAGCAGCCTCTCCTGACTTGTCACTGTCCTTTCTCCATGAACAGGTCCCCATGTGCAGCCCCAGAAAATGTCCAACAGCAGCTCCATCAGCCACTTCCTCCTGCTGGCATTGGCAGACACGCGGCAGCTGCAGCTCCTGCACTTCTGCCTCTTGCTGGGCATCTCCCTGGCTGCCCTCCTGGGCAATGGCCTCATCATCAGCGCCATAGCCTGCGGCCACCACCTGCACACGCCCATGTTCTTCTTCCTGCTCAACCTGGCCCTCAGCGACCTGGGCTCCATCTGCACCACTGTCCCCAAAGCCATGCACAATTCCCTCTGGGACACCACGACCATCTCCTACACAGGGTGTGCTACTCAGCTCTTTTTCTTTATGTTCTTCTTCTAAGCAGAGTATTTCCTCCTGACCATCATGTGCTACGACCGCTCCGTGTCCATCTGCAAACCCCTGCACTACGGGACCCTCCTGGGCAGCAGAGCTTGTGCCCACATGGCAGCAGCTGCCTGGGCCAGTGCCTTTATCTATTCACTGCTGCACACAGCCAATACATTTTCCCTGCCCCTGTGCCATGGCAATGCCCTGGGCCAGTTCTTCTGTGAAATCCCACACAGCCTCAAGCTCTCCTGCTCCAAATCCTACCTCAGGGAACTTGGGCTTCTTGTGTTCTCCCTCTGTTTGGTATTTGGTTGTTTTGTGTTCATTGTTTTTTCCTATGTGCAGATCTTCAGGGCCGTGCTGAGGATCCCCTCTGAGCAGGGACAGCACAAAGCCTTTTCCACCTGCCTCCCTCACCTGGCTGTGGTCTCTCTGTTTATCAGCACTGCCTCATTCACCTACCTGAAGCCCCCCTCCATCTCCTCCCCATCCCTGGATCTGGCCCTGTCAGTTCTGTACTCGGTGGTGCCCCCAGCCCTGAACCCCCTCATCTACAGCCTGAGGAACCAGGAGCTCAAGGGTACCCTGAGGAAAATGATGACTGTATCTTTTCAGAAATGTTAAACTTTTCTGCTCCAGAACCTTGTGAATGTAACTCTTTACAATCTTGGCCTTTTTTTCCTCTTTGTCCATTTTGTCACTGGGACCTTTTCTTATTATTATCCCAGTGTTAAAATGTTTTTTATAATATACTCTAGTACTACTCTGAGCATTTCTACATGAACTTCCACTTCTCTTTTGTAACACAAAGGCTTTTAGGTGGCTTGTTCCCTCTGTATTTGAATAAAAATAAGTGGCTGTCCTGACCTGTGTGTTCAAGGCATTTCCTCAGCCCTTCTCTGGCTCTGCAGGGGCAGTGCCTGTGAGCAGAGGTGGAGGGAAGGGGCTCCCAGCACAGCAGCACGGCCAGGGACAATGGCCCTGCCTCTTTCCACATCTGCTCCTCCCAGCTCCACACTCCCCTTCCCAGCCCTGCTGTGGGTGCGAGGCCGGAGTGCTCTGGCAGCTTGGTCACTGTCCTGCTGTGTGTCCGTGCTGTGGCCTCAGGCAGGGACAGGCCATGGGCACTGCTGGGACACAGCTGGGCTCCAGCACAGCAGCTCCACCAGCAAAGGGTATCTCCTGAGCGCAGGGCAGGAAGGCTTTGCTCCTATCCAGAGTCACTCTCAGGACTCTCAAGAGGCTCCTCGTGTTCCTTGTTCTCCCAGGGCTCAGTGGGATGAGATCAGGGTCTCACTGGGGCCTTCAGGGGACTCAGGTCTGGGTCAGGTTTTGCTTGTTGGTGGCCAGTGCCCATCAGATGCTGAATGGTCTGTGCTGAACCTTCCTGCTGGGGCTCTGCAGCTTGTGCCAGGGCTGATGGCAGGGGAAGGTTTGTCTGGAGGGCCTTGGGAGCTGCCAGGAGAACACAGGGGACCTGCAGGGACAGGGTGTGCCAGGGACCAGCAGGGAGTGGAGCTCACTGGGCACAGGCCTGGCCAGGCTGGGGTCACCCCGAGATCCAGGACTGAATGTCTGCTGTGAGCCAGGAGAGCTCTGCAGCCCAGGGACACAGCAGGCCCAGGGAAAGGAGTCTGGGCACTGCCTGCTCTGAGCCTCAGGGAACTCCCCCAGGAGGATCCAGGGCAGTCCCAAGCCCCTCTGGCAGCCCTGGCACAAGGCAGGCACCTCTGAGCCCCCTGCATGGCCCCCAGAGCCTGTGTGGGAGGGGGTGAGTGCAGGGAGCACCATCAGCTGCCTCTGTGTGCCAGGCTGAGCAGCAGAGCCCAGCAGAGGCAGCCCAGGGCCCCGGGCAGCACAGCCCCCGTGCTCTGCAGAGCAGCAGCCCCAGCTCGGGGCTCTGGGCAGCAGGGCAGGGGCTGCAGCAATGGCTGCAGGGGCCAGCACAGACGTGTTCCCCTGGGAAAGGCTCTGGGGACAGCTGGCATGGGCCAGGAGCAGAGCAGGAGCCCGTGGGTGTGCAGAGGAGCCCTGGCAAGAGGCTGCCCTGTCCCTGGGCCAGCAGGAGCTGCCTGAGGAGCCCCGGGGCCAACTCTGCTGCTGGGCTGGGCAGCGGGGCTGGCCCTGGGGCTGCAGGAGCTGCCCGAGCTGAGCATCTGCTGAGCATTCCAGACCCAGAGTGGCTGTCCCTGACCTCCAGTGCCTCCAGTTCCTGCTGCAGGGCCAGACCTGACTCTGCTGCTCTGCTGGGCTGGGGCAGGGGCAGGGAAAGGCTGAACTGGGCAGTGCCAGGGAGAGGAAAACAATGGACCCTTGTCGCCATGAGTCCCCCCGCAGTGTCAGAATACACTCCGTGGTTCCATGAGGCCCCAGGGTCACAATGGCCCCTTGGTTCCATAAAGCCCCACAGGGTCACCATGGTCCCCAGGTCACACGAGGCCCTGCAGTGTCACAAGGGCCCCTTGGTTCTGTGGAGCCCACAGGGTCAGTTTTGCCAGTGGGTAGGGTCAGCACCAAAGACACAGACACCAACTGAAGGAATTGTGTCATTTATATAAGGTAAATCTGCAAAAATTACAAAAGTAAAGCACATAATCATTAGGAAATAATTACAATAGGAGCAGCTCAGCAATGCACTCAATCATCACCACCAAAGATCAAAGATTGCAGCAGTGATTAAGAAAGATCCAGCACCAGTTCCCCTCAGCCTTTACCATCCCCCAGATCCACACAGCAGCTGGGGAAGCTGTCCCAGCCAAGGGCTGCAGAGCCATTCCTGGACACTGGGAATTCCTGCAGGTGCCTCCAGCCACAGGTGAGGCTCCAACCTTGCTGTGAGAGGGCCCAGCTCTGACAGTGCTGAATGAACAAACTGACAGCACTTCTAGTGCAGGAACATCTGCTTTCATCCTCCTCTTGGGTTCCTCCCAAAGCCTGGCCAGGGCCCCGGAGGAACCAAGGGAGGTGACTTTGACCATTCAGCCCCAAACAAGGCCAGATGGGGCCTTGTCTGATTTTTAAATACAGAAAGGTATAGCCATGTTTTACCAATGAACACATACAGAAATCATACTGCTCATAGTGATTCATTAATGAGTAGATACAAATATAACATTTGGTGGGAAAATTTATTTAGAGGTCAGCTTTGGCTCAGGGCCTGTTGTTCAGGCCTCAGACAGGGCCTGGTGCTGAGGCCTCAGGACTTCAATTGGTCCTTTAACCTGTAGAGGAACTACAATTCATAATAATGCTTTCAATAACACAGTTTAGATTTAGGCATTAGGCAGAAAGGCATTGTGTCTTGTTCTTCAATTAAGTGCTGTTCAAGTTCATTACTCAGCTAGAATTCACATTCTTTTTAAAACAGCCCTAAATAGTTTTTATTCTCTGTTATTTTATCAAAAAGTCCCTTTTTTCTTGAGACTCTGTGTCTTTTTAGACGTGTCTCAATACTCCATTTCCAGCACAGTGTAATGAATGTACGAGGCCAGATTTCAAAAAAAAAGATGAAAAAGGCTCTCGTTTATTGAAAAACAAGCTGGAAGGAACGGACGGTCCAAGATAAGCTTGGACCCCCTCACAACAGCTCAAAAAAAATAACAACGTGCTGCGAACACGTTGGGTTCTTTTCCAAGTGAACTAATCCCACTGCCCCCGAACCCGCAAGAACCACGCTCAAACGAAAAACCCCCCTTTTATAACTCCCTTTGGTCCAGGATTGGTGGGGTTTGGATCCATGCACTGATTGGGGGAATTTAGGCGCTCTGATAGGTCTTTAGCCAGGTTCATTCTGGGCCAATCATTTCTTCAGGGCGTCGAATGATTGCTTGGTGCCCTGGCCCAATCACTCCTCACCTCGTCCACCTCCCGTCTCCACCAAGTCCTGGACACCTTTTCTCCTCACAAAAAACAACTCCCCATTCTTTCCCCAAAACCAATAGGACCAAACTTACAACAGCATGTGTGAGAGAGACAGTCTGGAATTCCCTCCCTTTGCCTCACGACCGTCTCAAGGACAGACATGGGGAGCCTGAGGACCCTGATGGGAATTGTGGGCTGCCAGTGGTGGATGAAGGCAAATAATCCTGAGGCCCCTGAGCAGAGTTCTCCCCTGCCAAGTGATTGTTCACAGCTGTGTCTACAATGCCTGCTTCTGGCAGGGCCTGCCAAGGAGGCGACTCGCCCTATACGCTGGCACCTGTTTGGTGACAATAGCTTGAGCATTTCCCCACCTCTTGGCCTGGTTGGACTTTGCTAGGGTAACCTTTGGTGGTCCCTCCCCTCACACAAGAGCCATCCTCTGCTTTCCAGCCACCGTGATGAACGGATTGAGATGGGTGAAGCCTCCCTCTCAAGGACTGAGACATGAAATCTGTCTATGGAGAAGCTCCCCTCTGCCAAAGAGGGAGACTGAAACCTCTAACACGGGGGAGGTGTGTGGGGGAGCCAACCTGACCAAAAGTGAGATGTTTGCCTGCAGGTGTGGCCATTGGACCAAGAAGACAATGGTTGTCGCCTACTGCTGAGGACACAGACTGGCTGTACCTTCTTTTCCCCTCAGTGATCAATGGACTTCTTCTTTATTGGATCTGTTCCCCCTCAGTGATTTCAGGAGCTGTTCCCTCCTTAGGAATGGACTATACTAGAACCTTGAGTTAACCAGGTGTTCTGAGATTCTTCCTCACATGACAAAAGGGATGTATTAGCCGGACCATGAGGATTTTGTCTCTCTGTTGGTAGCAATATTCTGCCTCCTCTCTCTCTCTCTCTTTATCTCTCTCTCTATCCTTTATCTCCTTTCTAATCCTTCTATTGCATTTGCTGCGGGCACTCAATAAAAGGTGCATTTGTGTTGATGAATACTGAAATCCCCTCGGTGTTGTTTGTGCACTCTGAGATCAGTTAACGAACCATCACGAGTCCCGCTTGTATGAGCGGATGGTGACAGCGTGTCACTGCAGCCCCGTGTCCCTTGGCAGCCCTTGGGAGTTGCATGGGACACAGAGCAGGCCCATTGTCTGCATTTTCCGTAAATCCCATGCATTTCCCTGTCTCCTTGGGATGTTCCCTGTGGCACAGTGAGGTTACAGGGCTATGGGCAGAGAAGAAACCTGAAAGGCTTTCCTGGAGAAATGTCCTGGTCTTTCCAGCACCACTGGAGGCTATTTCCTCTTGTCCAAGCCTTTCCCTTGGTAGTAAAGACAGAGAAAATGGCGCTAAGTTAATCTTTCTGTAACTTGTTTTTTGGAACTTCTTGAGCACACTAACTCAATGTTGTATTAATGCTGTCTTTGACTGCAATCCTGGATTGAAACTTCACAGGAATTTCTAGATGAATGATAGAAGTAAGATGATGACATAATCAATTAAAATCAGCTATGCCTGAAAGGACTCCAGTTCTTTCTGAGGGAGATTGACATAATTGTGTATATCCCCATGATGTGAAGACTGTGGCATGAATTCCATGGTTAGAGATGAACAGCTCCTCATGTTTTGAGGGAGCTGTAGGGTGTTTGGATTTGTAAGAACTTTATTCTTTTTTATACTCTAAGGACTGGAAGAAATCTGCTGGGATAATAGTCTGACAACATTCTGATTTCTCCTAATGGTGTTTTAAAGATCTGCAAAAGTTATGGCAAAATGCTTCTGTTTCTAACCTCACCTTCCTGTATTTCTATTTGGAGTGAGTTGTGGTAGATCATAGTTTGAATGCTCAGTATATGAAGGAATGAAATCCTTTTGCTCTCACTGAAGGTTCACTGAAGAGATTCCTGTTATAGCTGATCCACAAGTTCTGTAGAGCATTTCAAAATGACTGCATGGGACATAAAACTGTCTATAAATTTAGAAGCAATATTTCTATATTGACAGAGTCCCTTATTTTTTCCAAGTAATTCCTCAAAATATGTAAGTCCTGGTTTGTGAAGATTTTAGAATGATTTTCTGGAATTTAGATGGAGCCATGGGGTTAGATGCCCATCCATGCACTCTAAATGCATTTATCAAGCCCGAAAAAGAAAGCCATTGTAGAATGGAGTTCAAACACCCCCACTGGAGGGCGGCGCTGGCTGCCAGAATCACTGTCAGTGCTTGTGAACCCCGAGGGTTTCTGCAGCCCGGGCTCTGCAAAGTCTGCGGCTGACAGATGCAGGCAGATGCCCCACATGCTTAGACCTCAGAGATAAGAATTGCTTTTCTTCCACCTCAGGAGGAACTTCCCTGGGAGTCTTGCCTTTGTTCATGGCAATGTCCAAAAGATTGTTGGGAAATGTGGCTGTGTGAGTCACCACAGGCAGGCAGCTGGAGCAACCACAAAACCAAGAGGAACTTTATTTCAGTACTTTGCTAAGCTGTTCCTACATCATGAAATGATGTAGAAAAGGGAGATGTTCTTTCCTGTCATCACAATTGTTTTGGGATACTACTATTATAAATGACTACTCCAATTAAATTAATTCAATTTATTAAGTTATCAAAGTATAAATTTGGAATAAAACAGAAGCTAAAATTGACTCTAAGCCGGGTGATCAGAGTTGGGGAGATTTAAGATTTGGCCCTTTTGCACCAAAGTCCCCATGGGTTTCCAAAGAGCATTTCTCAGAGGGTCCCTTTTATGCAGTTCTTTGTGCCCTGGAAGGGTTTCTTCTTTAGCATATTATCACGGTTTCTGGAACTGGTGGATAATTCCTGGAATGCTGTGAGGTAAAAAGCTTCCTGGGGAAAACTTCTGATGATGCTTATCAATATGCCTCCTGCTGGAATCTGGTCAAAGGAAAAATCCCTTGGAATAGACATTGTAGTATATATCTCTGGAGACAGTGTCTCCCTGCTATTTGAATTTCTATCACTTAGTTTGTGGTTGCTGGTGATGCTTACCAAAATGCCTCCTGTCAGAGAAGAGAAATCCCCTGAAATGTACATGTCTGGGGACAGCTGCCTTCCTGTTTGAATCTCTATCATTTAGTCTGACCACTGCCTTTTTGGCCACTGGTTTTAGTACACATAACGCTGTGGGGTTTTTTATTTTATTTCATTAACCACCAGTTATTTTATAGTGAATATTACACCATCCTTCTCTCCACAGTTTTATCTTAATGGCTGATACCACAGCCCATCCCTTCTTTTGCAAGATAGAAAAGCATTATCCTCAAAAACCACAAGGATTTCCAAAAGTAACCAAAAGAACACACAACTGTATTTAAAACAAAACAAAACAAACAAAAAAAAGCAGGTGTTTTGCATTGAACAGTAAATAAAACAAAAGTGTTTGTAAGGTTTCGATAGACTAGAGAACTTGGAACTATTTACATCCTGGAGACCCAGTTAGGGCACTTGGTCACTGAAAGTTCTGAATCATTCTCTGTGTGAGGTCAGGCCAGCTCTTGGTCCCCTCACTTGGCTTTGTTCAGCAGCAAACTCTGGAACAAAAGGAGCAAGAGAGAAAACATTTGGTTGCATTCATCCAACAGGCACACCTGGCAGAACACAATCAATGACTGGAGTGACTTTACTACAAGAGGACCTGCAAGACTTTTTGACTTTCAGCAGCTGCCTCTTTCTGCAGAGGATTTTTACAGCCTGCCAGCCACTCAGCTAGCCCCATCGTGTTTATTTTCTTTTGCAAGTTTGCCAGCAGATCACGGCAATGCATCCCTTTGCCCAGAGGGGCCCACAAACCCTGGTGTTTTATGGAAAATGACACTGCCAAGGCCCCATGGGATGGCAGGTTACAGCTTTTCAGTATTCCCCACTGCTTGTACCACAGGACAATGCAACATTTATAACAATTAACATATACAATCAAAAACAGATCAGCAGCTCTAGGAATTCCTTCTGGCCAATATTGATCAAAGGCCCAGCAAGCAGTCAAAATTCAAGTGCTGTTCAGCTGTAGCCAGGAGACTCAGCAAGTGCTTCCCTGAGAGGGCAGCTCTGCCCCATCCCTCCCTCTCGCTTTGCTCCCAAAAGAAGTGCTCATGAGGAAGCAGAGGCCGGGGTGGCTGCAGGGCCAGCCCTGGCTGCTGTCTTCAGAAACTACAGGCAGGGCTGCAAAACAAACACTTACTGTCCTAACTTCAGGTCTTCTTGTCTTGGCTTCATGTGGCACAGAAGGCACTGGAAAAGGATTCTTCTCATCCTCTGCAGATCCCTGAAAAACCACCAAGAGAAAGCTGCTCAGAGAGAGATGCCTAAAGCAATTGCAAAGCCAGGCTTTCCTAAATTCCCAGAGAAAATGTTCATTTCTCCCATGCATACTCTATGCACTGATTCTCCCCCTTTGGCCTTCTTTCCCAGCAATCCCTCCAGTAACTGAAATGCCACCTTGGCTTCTCACCTGGCAGCTCACAATGCTTTGCACCATTCAACTTCTCCCAAGCACAGAGAAATTCAGCAGCAGATTTCCTTGCTCAATAGCTGGGAGTGCAGTGAGGGCTGGAAGCAGGAAAATGATCAGGAAAAAGCAAGCAGTTAGAAGGCAGCTAATGCACTCTGCACAGTCTGGCCTAAGACAGAACAGAGACACATGCTCCCTCACCCCCAAATATCATAGACCCCATGTCCCAAGCCATCATTAAACTGCCAAATTTTTTATAAAAAGCAAGTAAATTCTAATTTTTTAACCCATAAATGCAGCAATTCCCTCTGAATGATATACACCTAAGGCCCAGACTGCAGTCCTTTTCTTTTTATAAACACACTCCTTTTTATACACACACTCCTTTTGGTAGCAGTTGCCTACAGTCAGAAATGGTCACTTATCTGAGAGGATGTTCCTGCAGTGCATCACACAGCACGCCTGGGTTGCAGGAATACTCCCACCAGCCCTCCTGGATACCAATGGTGATGGCCTGGGTTTGCTCCTCGGGGTCTTCCTCCACTTTCCTGTGCTTGGCTAAGAATCCATCCTGCTTCCTGGCAGGGTTATCCACAGCAGGCAGCTCCAGGTTGTCAGTCGCAGCTCTGGGTCTCTTTTGGGTCCTCATGGTCAAATTTGGTGCACGTTGTGCAGCAGTCATGGCAGACAGTGGTGACAGCAACACATTTTCCCTCTCAGTTTGGAATGAGTCTTCTGAGGCTCTGGACAAGAAAAGCAAATTCATGACTCTGATGTACATAGAATGTAGGCATTTCTTAAAAGCTTGGCTACATCCTGCCATTCATGGTGTTGTTTCAGCAATGCAACAATTTCAAAGACGAGAGGCTTCAAATAAGAGGCAGTTTGAATTGGCAGAGACTTTCACATTCAGTAACAGAGTGGCCTAGCACATCTCTGATCATCTGAAATCAGGAGATCCATGGAATTCTGGCAACAAGAAGCAGCACCAAGTAGCTCTCAACCTTGTTTCACCACTGCTCATTTGCACCATTTGCAGTCAGCTTTGCAAAGTTTCCAAGAACACACCAAGCAGAAATTCCCAGCTCATAGAATGCAACATCAGAAGAGCAGGAAATGAAGTTAAACGCAGTGAGAAGGCTCAGGTGTAAGGCTGCACTTCTTGCCTGACTCTGCTGTGCATGGCACAGTCCTCTCACCTCTTTCAGCAGCCACTTTTCCCGTGCTTTGGTCCCTACTCACTGCAGACGTGCTCTCCAGCTGCTCTGCCTTGGCTCAGCTGATGCTGCACCAAGGACCATTTGACACAGAGCACAGCACCATCCCCGACCTGCTCCAGAGCCCTCTCTGCCCAAAACGACCTCCCATCCTTGCCACTCCAAAAGCCAGCACATGACTAAGACAGCTGCTCATTTTCCCTGAGGAAAAGGGAGGAAGGAATTCCAGAATCAAAGCTCTTCCATTCCTAATGCCATTGGAACAGCCCTTCTCCCAGCCAATCACCAGCCCCGACACCTCTGTGCTTTCAGAGAATGTCAGAAGGGAAAGGCTCCCTACCCTGACCCACCTACACCTTCAGAGCTGCTTTCTGCACTGGGTGCTGCTGTGGGAATTCTTAAAATCACAGAGTTTTAGGAAAGCTACAAAAAGCAAACCTCAGAGACAAAAAAACCACAATGAGAGCTAAGCAATGGCCCTAACATTTATCAACAGAAAAAATATAGAAGAAGTAGAAAATTAAGAACAAATCAAACAATGCTCTGTATATTAACACTTGTCCCTAAGCTACAGAAAAGTATATCTAGCAAGATCTTAAGATGTTCTAAGCTTAATAATAGAGCTCTGTGCATTGTCTTTTAAAGTTTACAAACAAGTATTATACTCAAAAGAAGCAAATATATTTTTAACAAAAAATACATGTACATATAGTAGTTAGATAGAACTACTGTCAAGATGCTTTTGCTTTGTGTTGATAGTCAAAAAACATTCATAGTAAATTGGAACACTGAGTTCCATTTCTGCTACCAAAAATGTAAACTTCTTCTCGTTGTCATAACCATGGAATAAGACTAATGCTAAAAAATAAACTTAAGACATGCTCCACAACAATCCCATCCAATTTATGATTTCTACATAAACCACCAACCAACAGCAGCTTCCAGCATGCAAAGGCCAATCTGCAGCAGCTGAAGTTGCAGAAGGCACATCAATGTTAGAAGCAAACTCTGGAGTGTCTGGACAGGAGATGCAGTTTTTCATGCCAGCCTTCTGAAGAGAGACTTAGATTTACACATCTTTCTTACATCCCATCACTGCATACTCACTTCAGTTGATTGGAGCCTTTGTTGGCTGAAATCTGGAAGTATTTGGTTGGGAATGTTTTGTCTCATTGCCTTTTCTTCCTGGGAGTATCCCCCTTGTCTTCCCTCTAGTAGGAAGAATAAAATCAGGGGGAAAAAATTGACTCAGGTCTTAGAAGTTCACCTAAAGTACAGACCACTACAGCTCACTTTGATAGATTCTGGCTGAAAACATTAAAAATAACACACTGGAACTCCTTTGAGAGGAGAAGCATCATGGCTCCACTGACAGCCTATGAAGGGGAAACTCCACTTGGGTTTTTCAAGCACCACCTTGCTCATTGTCCAAACCCACTTGCCCTGGCCCCTCTCACCTTCTTCTTTCCAGGGGACTCCTCAGGACTCCTCATGGCTTTCCTCTTTAAGTCTGCCTTCCTCAAAGACAAGAACAACTTCTTCTCCCCAGGAGGCAAGGGCACTTTCTCCCTGTGCCATTCCCCATGCCTGTGGTCACTGGGGATGAGGGCATCACATTCCTGAGCATGTCTCAGGAGCCTGGCATCCAAAAAGCCTTTGGCGTTGGCCTGCTGGGAGCCCTTGTTCTTTCTCTCCTCAGAGGGCTTGTGAAGTGCCAGCTCTAAGCCTTTTTTAGTGGTGAATTTTGGCTCCTCTGTTTTCTTGACTTTGGTCTGCTCCTTGTTAGCCTGTTCTGTGACCTGCAAAGGACCAGACTCACTCTCCAGCTTCAGGACTTTTTTCCATTTGTCATGCACCAGGGGCTTGCTGGGCCTTTTGATACCCACTGTCTTCCTGGGCAAGGCCTCCTTGGTGTGCACAAGAGGCTTCAGAGAGCTGTGTGTGCTCATAACGTGCGATTCCTGCTGAGCATGAGTCACTTGGCCACAGGTCTTCTGAAAATGCTTCGTGGTTTGGCCAGAGGTCTTGTGAGTGTCCTCGGCCACTTGGCCACAGCTCTTGGGAGGAGGCACCCTTGCCTTGGAGTGGTGCTGGCAGGAAGTGCTGCTGATGCCCTGCTCCTGCTTTGCACCCTCCTCACGTCCATTCCCACGGGCAATTTCCCTGAGACCCTCTCATGGCATTAATCCTTGCTTTCTCTGGGTCACCAGGTGGTCAAGGCGCCACTTTTTAGCAGTTGATGGCTCAGGCTGCCAACAAAAGAGAAAAGAAGGATTCAAGACTGGTGCCTTTTGTGACTCTTTCTGTCCTAGCACAGCTCAACAGAGCCCGGGAACTCTTGCCCAGAGGTCATCAAGTCTGGCCTTTGGCCCGTGAAGAAATGACTCTAAACTAACCGGCAACAAACTTGCTCCTTGAGCACCATGCATGGACATGTGAGGAATAAAAAACCATAAACCAGTCAGTGGCAAATACCTAAGCCTTCATTGCAGTGAGAGGGGTCTTACAAATCAGTATTTCCAGGGCAAATCTGGCAGAATTTGGTAACAGAGTACCACATCTGCTTCCTTCCTAAGACACAGCACTGCAGTAGGCAAGGGGCTGTGGAAGCAGCCTCTCCATGGTCTCTGAATTCACCTCACACACTGGCAGGTCCAGCACCCTTGGAAGGTTGTCCTCCTCACTGTCACTGCAGCTGATCTCTCTGTCACACACTGAGGAGCTGTGGCACTCCCTGGTGCTCCCTGACTCTGAGCTGCTGGGCTGTGCTGCTGCCACCCTCTTGTGCTGGGACTGGAGAGCTCTGCAAGGCCACCAGGAGACAAAATTAGGAAGCAGCAGGGGGGAAGCATTCCATTCCACTATTCCATTCCACTCTATTTCTATTCCACTGACATGGAAGCATTCAAACCTAAAACTGAACCCTCTGTTTGGGCACTGAGAGCAGAGGGGAGAAGGCCAGAGGAATACATTGCCTTACTCAAAATACAAAGTACCAGAATGAAAAAATGCTTGCAAATTATCAAATCTCAAACTCACACCCATTCAGACAAACATACACAATTCCCATAGCTTACAGAAATTTTATCTTCATCCCACTCTGCAGCTAGCTGTATTATAAGCATATAAAGTGAGATTCCTAGAATGTTCATGTGAAATACTATATTCCTTTGTGTTTCTTTTGAAATAAAAGAACTCCAACACATTTTTGAAAACCTCTACTTGGGCAATTGAAGAAAGTTTTACAACAAAGGAACTTGAAAATGTCATAGTAGATCTACACAGTTTAGGTAGCTGTAGCATTACTTGTTCTGCCAGGCACCAAAACCATAGCCAGGAATGATCCGATTCAGCTGGTACCCCTTGGCATTTATGTCAGCCTCAGCAATATCAGTAGGTTGACGAGTACCAAGTGGGACAAGATGTTAAGCACCACAGAGCTTAAAGGAAGACAAAAATTTCAGTCTGGTACACAAAGACTTAAGAGGTTTTTTCTTCTCTTTTGTTATGTTTTGCTTTTTATCACAGCCAGTGTAGTCATGACATGGTTTAGTGCACTTGGCATTGCTGGATTAACAATAGGACTTGATGACCTTCAAGTGCCTTTCAAACCTTAACAATTTAGTGAGTCTGTCATACAATAACATTTTTGCTGTTGGTGAAAATTCCCTGCAATCAAGTTTGCTGAGAAAAATTTACTAAAAAACCCAAATTGTTGTGCATTCCAAGTTCTTCAAAGTAACTGCCCAGCAGAGATGAGAACAGAGCCTGGTTACTTACAATGCTCTTGGCTGAGAACTGGGCAATGTTTCTGAAGCTGTGCCAGCCTGCTCTGGAAAGCAGAAATGAAAAGGTTGCATTTATATGCCTCCCTCAGAGTGTATATTACCCTGTGGTCTCTCAGCACCAGATTAGAGAGTCACTTTCTTCTAGGGAGGGCTTTGCCACCAAGATTGTTCATCACTCCAGATGGGAGTTTGCTAACTCAATACTGCTTGTTCTCTGCTGAACCGCTACCTTGAGCTCAAGGTAATGAATGGTCAGAGTTTCCTAAGCCATTCCTAAATCCATCCCTGTTCAGCAAAGCAGAGGAAATCACCCTGCTTCACCAGTAGGAACACTTGATGGTCTCTGCTACAGAGAACACACAAAATTACCTGACAGCACACAAAGAACTGTGTTTACTTTGCACGTCTACTTACTCTGCTTCTGTGCTGCAGATCCATCAGGATGGGATTCCTAGAATAAAAGGACAAAGGAGCTTAACGTGGAGTTAAACAGCACATCTACTGACATCAAAATTATTATTATTAAGGTGACATTAATGGCACCTTATGGGCATGTGCATTTTTGAAGAAATCTTTTGAAAACACTCTAAGAGCTGCCAAAGAGCTGAGCTGGATTTCTGCTGAGCAGAAAGGTCTCTTGTCATTTATCAGAAGACCTGGCATAAATGGGCTGGGTCACCTTTGTTGCCAATGGAAGTTTGGAAGTCTCTGCTCTTGGAGGCGTCTGGAGATGGGACAGGAGAGCTGGCAGTGAGCTGCTCATTTCCTGGAAAGAGAGGGAGAGAAGCAGCTCTCAAAATGGATTTTGCCCCCACCCAGTTTGTTAATGTATGTGAAACATTAGCAGACACAGAGATCTTCTATTTAAGAGCACTTACCCTGAAAATTTCTTCAATTGATGGCACATCAGAGGGCTTCTTTGCCTGAAACACGAACGAGGGAAACAGCAGGAGTTTGTTTGGGTTTGTTACTAATTGGCAGGAACTCAGCAAACCTTTGCTTACCAACAGCTCCATAAATGTATTGCAGATGTATTAATAATAAAAAGAGAGTAAGAATGAAAAAGGTTGATCTAAAGGAGAGTTAACAACAGAGACCAGGCATGGACAGAGCTGAACCCAGCAATGTCAGCTCCTCTTACTCTTCCTGCTCTGAGATGTCTGTCTTCCCTTTGCAATCTGGCAATCAGGGGGCACTGCTTCCATCTCTAAACTACTGCTCCTCCTCCTACTGCTCTTTATTACTATTACTAATTTTTGAAATTATTATAATTGTTTTAGTTATTATTATCATTATCATCATCATCATAACTACCATATCCTTATTATCTGATATTATCTGGAATGTTTAAATAAAGTATGTTTTTGTAATCTGCTCCCTTTATGAAACTGCACTTTCCCTAAGCTGCTGTTGAAGCAGTTGTTCCTTGCCAGCAAAGGCACAGGCTGCATGTAAGACTTGTGCATAAAGCCTCAGTAGTTTAAAAAAACACTAAAGCAGTTCAAAATAATAATTGCCAATTCTTCTAAGACAGTTCACAAGAGACAAGAATATTTGTCATTTAGACATATAAAATCAGAGTCTTTCTTTTACTGAAGTTAAGAAAAAACCAAACCAAAACCACCTGGGTATAATGCAGCCCCACACAAGGTACAGCTTCTGCTTGGTTTCTAACTCTCAACACTGTTTATGGTCAGGGAACTCAGGCAGGTCTCCAGGCAGGCTCCTTCTGCCAAGACTGGACTTCTGCTCAGCAGCAAGATCTCTTGTCATTTATTGGAAGCCCCGTAAAAAGTGGGCTGGGTTACCTTTGCCTGCACAGAAAATTTGGAAGTCTCTGTTCTCTCAGGTGACTGAAGGGAGGGCAGAAGAGGGGGCAGGGGGCTGCACATTTCCTGCAAAGAGAGGCAGAGAAGCAGCTCTCAGGACACAGAGGGAGTTTCACCCTTCCCAGAGTCAGAGGGATCCACCTCCCCATGGATCTGTACAGGCTTTCCCATGGAGATCTGCTACTGAAGAGTACCCACCTTCAATATTCCTTCAATGGACTGCACAGCAGTGTGCACCATGGGCTGGAACAAGAAAGAGGGAAGCACTGTCAGTTTGTTTGGGGATTTTCCTCATTGATAGCAACCAAGCATGCACTCAGTCAACATTTCCTGACCAGCAGCTCTAAAAATGTCGTGCAAGTTCATCCATCATGAAATGCTAGTAAGGAATAACAGTTTTGTCTGAAGGGCACTGAGGAACAGAGACCAGGCACAGCAAGAGCTGAAACCACCAGTCACCTCCTGCAAGATCATTGTCTGGCTTCCCTGGCAGTCAGGAAACACCCTTTCCATTGCTGACTTTTTATTCATCTTATTAAGAATGTATGTTTCTGTCGTGTTCTCCGTTTATTGAATATCACTTCCTGTAGTTGCTAGTGTAACAGCTAAGCTCTGCCTTCAAAGGCTTAGGCTGCCTCTGCATGTGAAAGAGTTGGGCAAAAAGTTCCATTAGTTAAGAAAAACAGTTAGAAAATATAGTTTTCAATTCCAGAGAAATTCCCAGTTCAGTTCTAGAGAAGGAGTAATATTTGTCATTCACCCAAATAATACGAGACTCATTTTTCTGAAGTAAAAAACAAAACAAAATAAAACCCCAACCAAACAAACCCCAAAACCAAATGACTTTGATTGAAATGCAACCCTTGTAAGGTGAAGTTGGTGCTTGGCTTCCAGTTCAGAACACTCTTCCTACTCAGGTAACTTGGGCTGGCTCTAGGCTGGCTCCTCCTGCCAAGATTGAGCTTTTGCTTGGCAAAGAACTTGACCATCATCACTTGGCTACCTGCAAAGGCATCCCACTACTTCTTACACACAGCACTTGAACACAGAAAAGGGTTCAGGCTTACAGGCACAGGAGCTTTTCTGAAGGACTAAAGCAGAGACCACAAACTTCACACTAAGCCCAGCTCATGGACCAGCTCTGCAAGGTTGCTTTGATTCTGGTGAGCATTTCTGGCACAAGGAAAGCAGCCACACATGGAGCACGTGCAAGATAGAGCAGACTACTCATCTGTTTTCAGCCAGCTTCCAGGGAGAAATCTTCCTATTTCCTGAGAATAGCAGTGACTTTAAGTTGTCCTCAAATTCTGCTTCTCGCCTCCAGACTTTGTAAACTGCAGAGGAACACAGCTTGACTTGCCCTTTTTATTGTTTGGTTGGGATTGTTTTGACTCTCCTTTTTCAACACACTCCAAGGAAGATGTCACGTTCCTGTTCCTTTCTGCACACTGACACTCCCTAATTCTTGGCCCTGCCATGAAGCCTCTGACACATCCCAGTCTGTCAGTGCAGGCAATACCAGGCTCCCGCTGGGGCTGAGGGGCTCCTAAAGACACGATCAAGGAGGTTGGCTTTACAAACAGCTTTGTTCATGTGCTGGGAGAAGAGGTGAAACCTGGCACTGGAGCACAAGAGATACATCTGAGCTTCATTGTTGCACAATTTTCAAGGCTTCTCACAGCTCCTTTGGAAAGATGCCTTCAAGTGACTGGAGTGATGTAGGAAGCGAAGGTTCTGCTTTGGGCAAGAGGAGAAAGAGCTGTTCAGTGTCTCTGTGAAGGCAAAGTGAGTCCCTGCATGGTTATCCCCTGTGGATTAAGTCACCCTGCACTGCATTCTGCTTGTCTGTTCCACCTGGAAGCCTCAAGGTTTCAGTGCTGCCAGGAAAAGAAGCCATCAAGAAGGAACTGCCAGCTGCAGGTGACATGTGCTTTAGACACTGAATGAGCCAAACTCCTGGCCTGGAGGAAATGGCTTTCTGAAGGGATGTCCAGGGATGTGCCAGGAAAAATCCTATTTGGCGTGTGGCTGTTCAGTATAACTGAGGCCAAAGACTTTAATACCAGTGGTTTTCATAGCAGGAGGAGGGAAGAACAGCAGAGTTTCTTCTGCTCTAGACCTCTTCACTGTCAGGTTCCCTGCAGGGCACAAGTCTCCCCACAGCTCTTGTTTCACCGAAAACAGAAGGGAGGGATGAGCTTTCATCCCAAGGCCCCCTTGATCAGCCTTGCCAAGATCCTTTCTCTGGCTGAATCTTTCTCCTGCATGCAGCACAGCTCACGGGATATTTCCTAAGAGCCAAGGAGCCCAGCCCTGTTGCCCAATCACCTCTCCCATGTTGAACACCCAGCACACAGGCCATAGATGCAGGGCTGCAGCCTCACTGTTTCTTCCTCCTCCTCCCTCTCCAGGCTTCAGCACTGCAGGGCTGTATGATCAAAGACAGGTTCATCTTTCCGAGAAAGTCGAAGGAAGGAAATAGGATATCAACAGAACTGAAACAAGCAGAAAATGAAAGATGGGACTTTTCCCTTACAGAGCCATTGTCCAAAACAACCATGAAGAGAAACCAGTGACTCAGGGGCCAAAGTCAGTGATCCCTGCTGCAGACGAGGATCATTCAGCATATTCACTCCAAGTTTCATCTCTCAGCTCCTAAATGGACTCCTCCTGGAGTGAAAGCTCCAGAAGGGCTAGACAATGATGCCAAAGGACAGGTGGGAACACTGCCAGGTTTAGCACTGAAGTCCAGGAAGGGTTTATAAAGGAGAAAATCTAGAAAGGAAGCAGAGGGCAAGAAATGTCTGATGCTGCTGCAGAGGTCTCAAGGGGACACCTGAAGAGTGACAGTATTTAAGGCCTCCTGTCCTGACTGCCCGCAGACAGCAGAGAGGGTGAGGCAAGGGGCTGTGGGAGCAGCCTCTACATTTGATTTGCATTCACCTCAGGTGCTGGTGCTCTTGGAAGTGCAGACACTGAGGAGCTGTGGCACTCCCTGGTGCTCCCTGACTCCGAGCTGCTGGGCTGTGCTGCTGCCACCCTCCTGTGCTGGGACTGGAGAGCTCTGCAAGGCCACCAGGAGACAAAATTAGGAAGCAGCAGTGAGGAAGGTTACTTACTTATTCCATTGACATGGCAGCATTCAAAACTAAAACTGAACTCTGTGTTTGGCCATTCAGAGCAGAGGGATGAAGGCCAGAGGAATACATTGCCATGCCAAAAATAAAGCATATATGAAAAACCACTCTGGGAATAATAAAACCTCCAACACCCACCCAGCCAGACAAGAATGTAAACAGCATCTCACTGCTACATTGTGAAGCTGCATTCAGCCAACTCAAGTTGATAAAAACTACCAAAACGGCCCAGTGCCTTTCTGAAAGCCCCAACCCTCAAAAGAAATACTTCCAATAGAGGGTAACAAATTTCAGGATGGATTCTTGGTCAATACAAAACCAGAGGATCTACAGACACACTGGGGGTGAGGAGGAGAATAGAATGGAGCACCAGGGGAAATACAAGTCTGGTTCTTAGGCCAACTCCAGCATGCCTGGATTGTTCATTTCTAATGGCACCCTTCCTGAAACCCTCACAAGAATGAAACCAACTTTCAACAGCAGCCCTGAGCAGCATCAAACCAAAGGCTGCAGCTTCAAGGGAAACCAGGAAGCTCTTCCCCTCTCCCCCTCAAATGAAAAGTGGTTTGTTTGTTCTAGAGGGTAGTATGGGAACACAACTGTACCTTGGAGGAGCCACTGAAGAAGACGGCTTTTCCACAACCTGTTTTGGTCACAAAAACAGAGAGGAGAGGAGGAGGCAAGGTTAGCTGAGGGAACTCAGCACAGTGCAACAAGTGGGGATGATTTCAAGGCATGTCTGTGTGCCTGGCGTAGGCACCACCTAAAAGCCACTTGGTCAGCAGCACTCTCAGCACTCCCACTTCTGGCTAACACTCTCAGATAATGCTTGTGCTGACAATCAAGATAAAATGGGCTTTGTGCTTCCACACAAATGACATGCTTCAAGTGTTCCAGAAAAACATCACATTGCAGATCACAACTGAAACACAAGTAGGAGTCCCTGAACCATTTTCCATTCCTCTGCCTCCTCTGGCTCAAATGTGTTACAGCTCTACCCATACAGAGCCTACTGGAAACAATGGAAAAGAGGCAAGAGAAGTTTGCTGCCACATTGGTCCACTCAGAAACACTCTGAGGCACAATGGCATCTGGTTCTCAGGAACACATGGGGCTGGATGCCCTTTGTTTCCCAAATGGAAATTTGGAAGCCCAGACACGAGGCAGCAGGTCCAGAGCCTTTGGACAAGGGGAGCTCAGGAAAGGCAGTCCCCAGCTTGAGGGAGGAGCAGCTCTGGCTGCCTGGCATGAGTTGTCAGTCTGGTCCTTGAACTGCTCTAGGCAGCATTACGCTCACAGACTGAGAGGAAGGCTGATCTTACAACTCCAGCTTTTATCCCTACTTCTCCTCAGCCCAGCCCAAAATACACTTTCAGGGAGGGCAACGTCTGCTGCATCAGCAGGAGCTGAACAATGTATTTTTTCCCCAACCATTTCTTTCATGTATGCAAAACATGAGCAAATACAGAGATCTATTATGGAAGAGACCAAACTTCAACGTTTTTGCAGTGGATGGCACATCAATGGGCTTCTTTTTCTGAAACAAGAATGAGGGAGGCAGGAGGAGTTTGTTTGGCTTTTTTACTAATTGACATGGACACAGCAGCATTTGGTTACCAACAATTCTAGAAATGGCATGCAATTCCATTCATAATCCAGTGCTACTGAGGATCAAAAGGCCCATCTGAAAGGGGAATTGAGAATGGAGGCCAAGCGGAAAAGCAGCTGAAATTCCCAAAGTCATCTCTTCTGCCACTGAGGAAAAAAGGAAATCCCTTTGGAACCTGGCAGGCTGGAAATATTCTTTCCATTTGAAAACTACTGCTGCTGCTGCTACTACTACTACTACTACTACTACTACTAGTACTACTGCTGCTGCTGCTGCTATTTATCATTACTGTGATTATGATGATGTAAGTATGTCTGTGAAGTCTTCTCCCTTTATGGAATTCTACTATTATATTATCAAGCAATAAACTTTGTCTTCAAAGGCACAGGCTGCCTCAGCATTTAAAAAGTTCTGCAAAAAGCTTCCTTAGTTAAAAGAAAAACAGCCAGAAATAATAGATCCCAATTCTCCTAAGCCATTTCTAGAGAAAGGGGAATATTTCTTATTCACCCAAACAAAAGGAGACTCCTTATTCTTCTCAAGGCAACAGCAGTCTGGACAAGACACTGACTTCTGATGTTTCTGGAATGATGCCCCACAGTTTATGCAAGTTCTGGCTGACTTTAGGCATCCACTTGTTGCCCCTGCAGGATTTGCAAATCCCCGACTACCATTTCTCACTCTCCCCTTGCTTGGCAAAGTGATGGATTTAGCAGCCAAATTTGGAGCAGTGGAGGTTCTCCAGGGGTGCTCAGAGACACACTATGGAGAGAAGTTAACTTTGAGCTACCCCAAAGAGCTGAGTCCACGTCCAGATGATGGCAGAAGCTGGCAGGGACTCCAGCCCTCCCTCAGAAACACTTTGTCTGACAGAAAAACACTCCTTCCCCTCCCTCACTGCACTCTCCAAGGAAGATGCAGCATCCCTGCTCCTTTCTTCACACTCCCTCAACTGGGCTTGCAAGCAGCAAGGAAAAACACTGCCCATTGCTGGGAGCCTCAGGGCTGATTGCAGCACTCTGCACTTTCAAGGGTTGGAAATCCACACTGCTGCTTCATCTTTTTGGCATGAAGCATGGCTCCTGCAGAAGGCAAGGCCCTGCAGTGCTCTACTTCTCTCAGCTGCCTCCTGTTTTCCACATGATGTTGCCTCGAGTCCTTTGCAGCTGATCAAGAGCATTTTCCAGGAAAAGCTGGCTGCAGCCTCCAGCTT
The DNA here is from genome assembly GCF_036417665.1 of Passer domesticus. Classification (NCBI taxonomy): domain Eukaryota; kingdom Metazoa; phylum Chordata; class Aves; order Passeriformes; family Passeridae; genus Passer; species Passer domesticus. Next base: position 1,681,978 of record NC_087503.1, on the reverse strand, counting down.
TTCCTTCTCATTCCAAAGCCAAACACAATTTGAAAACCATCTCCATGGCCATCCTACACCAACTGCTGTGCTTCAGCACTGTGGGCTTCTACATTCCATAGGGCACAGCAACATCCCAGTGCTGATGGATCAGCCTGGCAAAACCCCAAATTGCACCTGGCAACCAAGTGCCTTTGACCTCTGGGGAGGCTGAGCCATGAACCAGGCAGGGCCTGTGTGCTGCTCCCTTGGCCTTGAGGGACTGCAACAACAGAGGACCCCAACAATGGAACTCACCTTGACAGGCTCAGGAAGGATTTCAGGTTGTGGAGCTTTGGCTTCTGACCTCCCATTTGAGAGTCCTTCATTGCTGGCACCGTAGTTCTGTTCAGGCTTAGGTCTGGTGCTCAGTGATTCTGGTGAGGATTCTCTCCATATGTCCTCACATGGATTTGTCTTACTGGAGGCCGGCCTGTGACTGGAGGCCTGGGAGTTGGATTGGGGCTTTTTTGGGATCCATCCGGGATTCAGAGGGGACTCATGGCTCAGGAGCACCTTGGAGTCCACGTCGCCCAGCAAGTTCTTGATGCGCCTTGACAGCTCATCTTCTTTATCTGTCTGCAGCACAAGAACAGAGAGGGGGAAATGTCAGAAACAGCCCAAGCAAGAGATCCAGCTCAGCAAGAGACATTGCTCAGCATCTTCATGGAATCACCATGCATCCCCACAAGGGCAGTTAGGCAAGCTCAGTGCAGCAGATGGGAAGATGTCGTGTTTGCAGGAATCAGGCTCTAGGCTGCTACAGCCCATGCAGAAGGCACAGCTCTCCTCTCCCACCCCAAGCCTCCTTCCTTCTCTCCTTCCAGCCTGCACTCCACTCCCATTACCTTGTAGGGCTTGGCAAAGAGGGGAGTCTTCTCCAAAAATGGATCTTTCTCCTCTGGAGCCACCTGCCTCCTCCACCTCTCTTGCTCCAGAATACGGAGCAAGTCTCTGTTGTTCTTCCACCTTTCACACAGAGACACAGAAAAGAGACTTAACACTCCAGGCCCTGTTTATACTCCCTGCAGAAACGGGGCCTTTCCCACAAGGGCACATGGCCAGCAGCAAAGCAATGTTGAAATCCTCAGCATGCTGACAGTGGACAGATCAGTTCTGTCCACTGTGTGCTGTGCCCCAGAGCCATGAGACACACAGGGGACAGCACAATCCTTCTCAGGGAATGCTACTCCTGATCCCAGCCTCCAAGAAGGCTGGGAAGGGAAGGATTCTCCCCCCATTTCCTTGTGAAAGGCAGAAGCAGTCACTGGGCTGATCAGCACATGAGCTGGCAGATCCAATTGCAATGATTAATGGGAGAAAGCGCCAGTCTTGTTCTCCTTCAGACCTCTCACCCCAGTCTCCCCCCTTGTGAGTCAAACAGAATCTTCTGTTCTGAAGGTGTTTCAACTTTCAAGGCTTGAACTTTGCCCACTTTATTAACAACCTTGGAAATTCATTCTGGACTTCAAACATACATTGGGAAAGCTGCTTCCCTAGGAAATCATGGAGCTGCATTTAAAGCCATCCTATCAGCGTAATTAGAAAGGAGTTCTCAGGAATTCAGAAAACACCAGGTCAAATCCCCCTGTTCCTCCTCAGCCACATATGTATGTACTCAATCACGGCTGAGAAAACACAAGAAAACAACAATAAAGTGTCCCAGCATGGAAAGCCAGATCCTTTAAACTGTCCCTGGCCTTTGAAAGACTACTGCAAAATGGGGCAAACTCTGGCTCTGATATTTATGGACATCAGGGAAGGAAAAGCATGCAGGCACAGCGGATGCAGGTATCTCTATCTACTCTACTGCAAAGTCTTTGTACATACAATTCATAAAGTCTTCTTTGCAAATGAAATTCCCTAGTGTCCCGGGTTGCAAGGGGGGAGCTTTGTCTGCTCCAGCAGTGACATTTACTCCAATACCACACCAATAATCAGCTCCTGAAAGTTTAATCATTCCTAGAGCCGAGGCACAGCTGCCTCATCTCATCCTGAGGGGCTGCCACTTACAATCAACAGGTTTTTGCACTGGATGGCATTCCTAATTCAGAGTCTATGAGTCTGCTGTCTACTGAAATGCCCAGACTTTTTAGATAAGCCTGTAGATCTCCCGGTCTCCCCAGCCCTGGAGACACCTTTGCTGCCCATGTCTGGCCTGCCCTTGAAGGTGTTTGTCCAGATGCTCTTCAAACCCTTTGCAAACCTGAGCTCTGCACCCACTCAGAACCCTGCACATTTCCCTTAAGGTCAGGGAACACTGGAAGCTTTGGGAACTGCACCTCCAGGCTTTGCACCAACACGCCCAGCACCTGGGAGCCTTGGTGCAGGGAGACTGCACAGTCCCAAGCCCTCCATCTCCAGGGCGAAAACAGCTCAGCACTGCAGATTTACAAATAGTCCTGTACTTGCTGCAGCTGCTCCTCACTTGATGTGTCACCAGGAAAACCCCAACAACCTGACTGCTCAAAGAAGCAGATGAAACTGAATGCCTGCCATGAAACATCACCTCAGTCCTCATCATCTTCAAATATCTTTTGACACAAGAAGTAAAAATTCACACAATTCGCCCCCATCCCAAAAAAACGCAACTCGTGCTTTGCTACAGACTGAAACAGGAAAATATTCCTAGGCCAAAAGCATCCCCAACTGCAGAGGGGAGTGCCCTGGCTCCAGCAATAAGAGATTGGCTTCAGAAATTTCAGCAGAGAATCTGTCCTGACCCAGGATCACATCCAGGCCTGGGTCTGTAAAAGAAGCTCTTAAAATACCAATGTGCTCTGAAGCCACTCTCACTGGCAGGCAATCGTTACTTCATTTCTCCCACTCTGGAATGCTGATTCTTGCATAGCAGGGGGTAGTCTTTTTCTAAACCATCACAACATTGATCACAGCACCCGGGAAGCCAAGATTACATCAAATTAATTCCTACCTATTGTCTCTCTTCTGCTTGTCTGTCGGTTCCATTAGGAAGCCTCAATTGGAGTCACCTTCTCTGGAAGAGAACAAACAGATATTCACCATCTGCACAAGTTCATGCCTAAAGGGGAGGTCAAGATCTCCAGGGACTTGCTGCACTCAGAGCCTGGAGCGCCCGACTGGGACTCAATCCAGTGCTCCTAAACAGAAACCATCCAAACACAAGGATGACACATAGCTGAGAATGGGAGAACCAAGAGATCCATTTTCCCCTTCCCCCAGCAGGGATGCTGCATTTCAAGTGAGCACTGAACTCCAGATTTGGCCAAGAGCATAACAAACCAGGCCACTGCTACAGGCTCCAGGAAATTTAGTTCCATGTTCAGAACAAAAGTGCCCTAAGAACCCTGCCTGTAGACAACAAAATGGGCCTCACATGAATGGCAGCATTTGTGGAAAGAGAAAGGAAAAAATGGAGGGTAAAAAAAAGCCATAAAAAGACAGTTCTAGATGAAAAGATAACAATATTCCCTCAACAGATGCAAGAGGGAATCTTGCAATGCAAGATCTCAAAAAGCCAGAAAAAGGACTGAAAACATTTACATTTCAATTGGTGATATTCACTTGCAGCACTGCAAACTCTGGAGGGAGCAGAATCATTTCTCTCTGGGGAGGAGGCTACAGGAGCATCCTGTGATGGCTTCTGAACCACCCCACTGGCACAACTGGTGTGAAACAGACACTTGTCCAACCTATCCTTGAATGATTCACATATTCTGGTGGCCACTGTTCTTACAGACACATGATTACAAATATAGATACAGACAAGGCCACTGTCATTATAATGGCCTTGAGTCTTCAAACTGAAAAATTATCAGTCAACAGCTTTGGCTTCACTTTGGCATGTGGCTGTTTCCACATGGGCTTTGCAGCCTCCCTCTGGAGTCCCGGCTGTGACCGTTCAACTGCAAGAGCGGCCCCTGGCAGCTGCTCCCACTCCCAACGGGGCAATCCCAGGCCCCAGCTGGAGCACCTGCTGCAGGCAGTGCCCAGGAAAAGCCCAGAGTTCCCCCTGGCACCCATCTGCTGCCTCTGCCCTCAAGCCTCTCCCTCTCCGTGCTGGCACCTTTTGGCAGCACGTGGGGCAGAAGCCAGGGGCCTTTGGGCTTCCCCTGTCACCCTCCTTCCCCAGGGATTGCCTGGCTCTCCTGCTCTTCAGAGACACTTAGCATTCAAGCTGAATCTGCAGCAGCAAGCCCTCCTGCAACCTTGCCCTCTGCACTTGCAAGGGATTTGTCCCGCTGCAAGCTGGAGGAGAATAATGCTAAATATTTGCATCCAGAAGGCCTTGAAGGCCATTTGGCCGGTCAGTGACTCTTTCCCAGCAAAGTGCTGTCAGCTGGCAGAGGCAGGAGCAGGAGCCTGGCTTTGAAGCCGTTCCTGCTGGTGCTCAGCGCTGCAATGCAGCAGAGACAGCCGCGGCTGCTGTGTTCGCCCCCTGGCAGCAGAGCGCAGAATTACCTGGCACAAGCCTGCGGGCTTGCGGGCGAGGAATGTCTCCGAGCGGCAGGAAAGGCGCTGGAACAGGCTTTCAGGCCGAGCAGCGCTCCCCGAGTGGAGCTGCGCTCGCTCCGCGCTGCTGCAGCCCGCGGGCGCTGCCCACAGGCGGCTCTGCCCTTGGCAGGGCCCGGGTGCCGGCGGAACGTGCCCGGCCCGGCCGGGCGGTGTCCCGGTGCCACGGGGGCTCAGCGGGCACGGAACCCTGCTGCAGCCTGCCCGCAGCCCCGGCTGCACTGCGGGAACCCAGGCCTGCCAGGCAGCAGCACACGGGCTCTCCCCACGGCGGGGCCAGCAGGGCCCTGTGCCACCGAGCCCCCGGGCCCTGCCGGCACCGAGGGAGCCCTCAGGGACCTGAGGTGACAAAGGCTCTCCTCACAGACAGGACACCTATTGCCAGCCTCTGTCCCACCTAACCCAATGGCTCCATGTGACCTTCTGCACTCTGTGGAAATAAAAGCACAGCTTTCCTTTCACTTCACATTTCTTCTGTTTTTATTACAAAATTGTCTACTTCATCCTCTTTAAATGTACAGTTTGGTTTTAAAGGACATAAAATCCCATGTTCATTTTTCCATGCTTAATGCTGGTGTTCAAGAGAAAATTTAGGGGTATTTCCTTCTGGCCTTGCAGCACTTGAATAAAAGGTCTCCTTGGTGTGCAAAGGAGGCTTCTAGCTGTTGCATTTCTGTGGGCAGAGGAGTGTCCTGAGGAGCTCTGGCCACTTGGCTCTTGTGAGGAGGCTCCCTTGGCTCGCTGTGCTGCTGTGAGGAATTGCTGCTGATGGACCGCTCCTGCTTCTTGCCCTGCTCCTATCCATCCCCACAGGCAATTTCCCTGAGACTCTCTCGTGGCACTGTGGTCTCTTCTCTGGCTGCAATCTGGGCCATTCTTTTTTTTTTATCTTCATAACTATTTTATCCCAGCGGCATTACTGCCATCATTGATGGCCTTCATCACAGCCAGTAGTGTACCCACATCTTGGTGTTATTTTTAAAGGAACTATTTCATTTCTGCTCAAGAAAAGAAAAGAGACAAATGCCCAAAACCAATCACATAAGGCCATGTTTTAAAATGATGGAAAGCAGTATGTAAATAAATTAATTTTATTCCATGATTACCTGTTTCTTCATCTAATTTGATTAATTCAGGTAGTTTGATGCTCTGATATGAAAAATGTCTTCCTTTCTTCTGCTGCTCTCTACATTTGAACACCACTGGGAGAATTCTTGGCATCCTTTAGGATCTATCCTCGTGGATCCCTTCCAGCTCAGAATATTCTATGATTTTTGACCAATGTCCCAGTACTTGCCACTGCTGCGGGTGCATCTGGAATGGTGGGCTCAGGTTTGGGACCACACTGTGAGGCTGGGGCACGTGCAGAGATGGCACTGGAGCTGGTGAGGGGCTGCTGAGGGAGCCGGGGTGTTCAGCCTGGAGCAAAGGAGGCTCGGGAGGCAGCTGCGGGAGGCTGCAGCTGCTGCAAGAGGCTGCTGCTGTTCTCCCTGGCAGCCTGAGGGCAGCTGCAGCCCCCAGGCTCAGAAGGGCTGAGCAGCTTTGCCAAGAGCTCCCTGTTGCATCCCCCAGCAGGAGGGCAGGGCCTGCTGCCATCCTTTTGGGTAGAACGGGGTTCAGGGTGCCCTGGAAGAGGCTGGCGGATCCCAGGGCTCAGGCAGGCAAGCCGGGTGCCACTGGGGCCACTCAGCGTGAGGGAATTGTACGTGGCCAAAGGGGGAAAGCTTATCAATATGCCTCCTGCTGGAATCTGGTCAAAGGAAAAATCCCTTGGAATATAAATTGGAATATAAGTCTCTGAAGACAGTGTCTCCCTGCTATTTGAATCTCTGTCACTTAGTTTGTGGTTGGCGGTGATGCTTACCAAAATGCCTCCTGTCAGAGAAGAGAAATCCCCTGGAATGTACATTTCTGGGGACAGTTGCCTTCCTGTTTGAATCTCTATCATTTAGTCTGATCACTGCCTTTCTGGCCACTGGTTTTAGTACACATAATGCTGTGGGAGTTTTTTATTTTATTTCATAAACCACCAGTTATTTTATAGTGATTATTACACCATCCTTCTCCCCACAGTTTTATCTTAATGGCTGATACCACTGCCCATCTCTTCTTTTGCAAGATAGAAAAACTTTACCCTAAAAAACCACAAGGATTTCCAAAAGTAACCAAAAGAACATACAACTGTATTTAAAAAAAAAAAAAAAGAAAAAAAGAGCAGGTCCTTTGCACTGAACCATAAATAAAACAGAACTGTTTGCAAGTTTTACATGGAAGAGAGAACTTGGAACTATTTACATCCTGGAGACCCAGTTAAGGCACTTGGTTCCAGTCTGGGTCACTGTAAATTCTGACTCATTCCGTGCATGAGGTCAGGCCGGCTCTTGTTCCCCTCACTGGGCTTTGTTCAGCAGCAAACTCTGGAACAAAAGGAGCAAGAGAGAAAACATTTGGTTGCATTCATCCAACAGGCACACCTGGCAGAACACAATGACTGGAGTGACTTTACTACAAGAGAACCTGCAAGACTTTTTGACTTTCAGCAGCTGCCTCTTTCTGCAGAGGATTTTTACAGCCTGCCAGCCACTCAGCTAGCCCCATCGTGTTTATTTTCTTTTGCAAGTTTGCCAGCAGATCACGGCAATGCATCCCTTTGCCCAGAAGGGCCCACAAACCTTGGTGTTTTATGGAAAATGACACTGCCAAGGCCCCACGGGATGGCAGGTTACAGCTTTTCAGTATTCCCCACTGCTTGTACCACAGGACAACACAACATTTGTAACGATTAAAGTGTACAATCAAAAACGGATCAGCAACTCTAGGAATTCCTTCTGGCCAATACTGATCCAAGGCCCAGCAAGGAGTCAAAATTCAAGTGCTGTTCAGCTGTAGCAAAGCTACTCAGCAAGTGCTTCCCTGAGAGGGCAGCTCTGCCCCATCCCTCCCTCTCTCTTTGCTCCCAAAAGAAGTGCTCATGAGGAAGCAGAGGCCGGGGTGGCTGCAGGGTCAGCCCTGGCTGCTGTCTTCAGAAACTACAGGCAGGGCTGCAAAACAAACACTTACTGTCCTAGCTTCAGGTGTTCTTGTCTTGGCTTCATGTGGCACAGAAGTCACTGGAAAAGGATTCTTCTCATCCCCTGCAGATCCCTGAAAAACCACCGAGAGAAAGCTGCTCAGAGAGAGATGCCTAAAGCAATTGCAAAGCCAGGCTTTCCTAAATTTCCAGAGAAAATGTTCATTTCTCCCATGCATACTCTATGCACTGGGCTCTCCCCCTCTTGCCTTCTTTCCCAGCAATCCCTCCAGTAACTGAAATGCCACTTTGGCTTCTCACCTGGCAGCTCACAGTGCTTTGCACCATTCAACTTCTCCCAAGCAAAGAGAAATTCAGCAGCAGATTTCCTTGCTCAATAGCTGGGAGTGCAGTGAGGGCTGGAAGCAGGAAAATGATCAGGAAAAAGCAAGCAGTTAGAAGGCAGCTAATGCACTCTGCACAGTCTGGCCTAAGACAGAACACTGACACATGCTCCCTCACCCCCAAATATCATAGGCCCCACACCCCGAGCCATCATTAAACTGCCAAATTTTTTCTAAACAGCCAGTAACATCTAAATTTAACCCATAAATGCAATAATTTTCTCTACATGATATAAAACCTAAGGCCCAGACTGCAGTCCTTTTCTTTTTATAAACACACTCCTTTTTATACACACACTCCTTTTGGTAGCAGTTGCCTACAGTCAGAAATGGTCACTTATCTGAGAGGATGTTCCTGCAGTGCATCACATAGTACGCCTGGGTTGCAGGAATACTCCCACCAGCCCTCCTGGATACCAATGGTGATGGCCTGGGTTTGCTCCTCGGGGTCTTCCTCCACTTTCCTGTGCTTGGCTAAGAATCCATCCTGCTTCCTGGCAGGGTTGTCCATGGCAGGCAGCTCCAGGTTGTCAGTTGCAGCTCTGGGTCTCTTTTGGGTCATTGTGGTCAAATTTGGTGCACGTTGTGCAGCAGTCATGGCTGGCAGTGGTGGCAGCAACACATTTGCCCTCTCAGTTTGGAATGAGTCTTCTGATGCTCTGGACAAGAGAAGCAAATTCATGACTCTGATGTACATAGAATGTAGGCATTTCTTAAAAGCTTGGCTACATCCTGCCATTCATGGTGTTGTTTCAGCAATGCAACAATTTCAAAGATGAGAGGCTTCAAAGAAGAGGCAGTTTGAATTGGCAGAGACTTTCACATTCAATAACAGAGTGGCCTAGCACATCTCTGATCATCTGAAATCAGGGGGTCCATGGAATTCTGGCAACAAGAAGCAGCACCAAGTAGCTCTCAACCTTGTTTCACCACTGCTTATTTGCACCATTTGCAGTCAGCTTTGCAAAGTTTCCAAGAACACACCAAGCAGAAATTCCCAGCTCATGGATTGCAGCATCAGAAGAGCAGGAAATGAAGTTAAACGCAGTGAGAAGGCTCAGGTGTAAGGCTGCACTTCTTGCCTGACTCTGCTGTGCATGGCACAGTCCTCTCACCTCTTTCAGCAGCCACTTTTCCCATGCTTTGGTCCCTACTCACTGCAGACGTGCCCCCCAGCTGCTCTGCCTTGGCTCAGCTGATGCTGCACCAAGGACCATTTGACACAGAGCACAGCACCATCCCCGACCTGCTCCAGAGCCCTCTCTGCCCAAAACTACCTCCCACCCTTGCCACTCCAAAAGCCAGCACATGACTAAGACAGCTGCTCATTTTCCCTGAGGGAAAGGGAGGAAGGAATTCCAGAATCAAAGCTCTTCCATTCCTAATGCCATTGGAACAGCCCTTCTCCCAGCCAATCACCAGCCCAGACACCTCTGTGCTTTCAGAGAATGTCAGAAGGGAAAGGCTCCCTACCCTGACCCACCTACACCTTCAGAGCTGCTTTCTGCACTGGGTGCTGCTGTGGGAATTCTTAAAATCACAGAGTTTTGGGAAAGCTACAAAAAGCAAACCTCAGAGACAATAAAACTACAATGAGAGCTAAGCAATGGCCCTAAGATTTATCATCAGAAAAATTACAGAAGTAGTAGACAACTAAGACAAATCAAACAATGCTCTGTATATTAACACTTGTCCCTAAGCTACAGAGAAGTATATCTAGCAAGATATTAAGAAGTTCTAAGCTTAATTATAGAGCTCTGTGCATTGTCCTTTAAAGCTTACAAACAAGTATTATACTCAAAAGAAGCAAAGATATTTTTAACAAAAAATACATGTACTTATAGCAGCTAGATAGAACAACTGTCAAGATGCTTTTGTTTTGTGTGATGAGTCAAAAAAACCTTTAAAGTAAGTTGTAACATTAAGTTCTTTGTCTACTACCAAAAATGTAAACTACTAACATTTTCTCATTGTCATAAATATGCAACAAGAGTAATGCTAAAAAATAAATAATTTAAGACATGCTCCACATCAATCCCATCCCATTCATCATTTCTACATAAAGCCCCAACCAACAGCAGCTTCCAGCATGCAAAGGCCAGTCTGCAGCAGCTGAAGTTGCAGAAGGCACACCATGTTAGAAGCAAACTCTGGAGTGTCTGGACAGGAGATCCAGTTCTTCATGCTACCCTTCTGAAGAGAGACTTAGATTTACACATCTTTCTTACATCCCATCACTGCATACTCACTTCAGTTGATTGGAGCCTTTGTTGGCTGAAAGCCAAAATTATTTGGTTGGGAATGTTTTGTCTCATTCCTTTTTCTTCCTGGGAGTGTCCCCTTTGTCTTCCTTCTAGTAGGAAGAATAAAAAAAGGGAAAAAATTGACTCAGGTCATAAAAGTTTACCTAAAGTACAGACCAATACAGCTCACTTTGATAGATTCTGGCTGAAAACATTGAAAATAACACACTGGAACTCCTTTGAGAGGAGAAGCATCATGGCTCCACTGCCAACCTATGAAGGGGAAACTCCACTTGGGTTTTTCAAGCACCACCTTGCTCATTGTCCAAACCTACTTGCCCTGACCCCTCTCACCTTCTTCTTTCCAGGGGACTCCTCAGGACTCCTCATGGCTTTCCTCTTCAAGTCTGCCTTCCTCGAAGGCAAGAACAACTTCTTCTCCCCAGGAGGCAAGGGCACTTTCTCCCTGTGCCATTCCCCAGGCCTGTGGCTACTGGGGATGAGGGCATCACATTCCTGAGCATGTCTCAGGAGCCTGGCATCCAAAAAGCCTTTGGCCTTGGCCTGCTGGGAGCCCTTGTCCTTTCTCTCCTCAGAGGGCTTGTGAAGTGCCAGCTGCAGGGCTTTTTTAGTGATGGAGTTTAGCTCCTCTGTTTTCTTGACTTTGGTCTGCTCCTTGTTAGCCTCTTCTGTGACCTGCAAAAGACCAGGCTCACTCTCCAGCTTCCGGACTTTTTTCCATTTGTCATGCTCCAGGGGCTTGCTGGGCCTTTTGATACCCACAGTCTTCCTGGGCAAGGCCTCCTTGGTGTGCACAAGAGGCTTCAGAGAGCTGTGTGTGCTCATAACGTGAGATTCCAGAGGAGCCTGAGTCACTCGGCCAGAGGTCTTGTGAAAATGCTTGGTGGTTTGGCCAGAGGTCTTGTGAGTGTCCTCGGCCACTTGGCCACAGCTCTTGGGAGGAGGCTCCCTTGCCTTGGAGTGGTGCTGGCAAGAAGTGCTGCTGATGCCCTGCTCCTGCTTTGCACCCTCCTCACGTCCATTCCTACGGGCAATTTCCCTGAGACCCTCTCTTGCCACTAATCCTTGCTTTCTCTGGGTCACCAGGTTGTCAAGGCGCCACTTTTTAGCAGTTGATGGCTCAGGCTGCCAACAAAAGAGAAAAGAAGGATTCAAGACTGGTGCCTTTTGTGACTCTTTCTGTCCTAGCACAGCTCACCAGAGCCCAGGGACTCTTGCCCAGAGGTCATCAAGTCCGGCCTTTGGCCTGTGAAGAAATTACTCTAAACTAACCGGCAACAAACTTGCTCCTTGAGCACCACGCATGGATATGTGAGGAATAAAAAACCATAAACCAGTCAGTGGCAAATAACGAAGCTTCATTGCAGTGAGAGGGGTCTTACACATCAGTATTTCCAGGGCAAATCTGGCAGAATTTGGTAACAGAGTACCACATCTGCTTCCTTCCTAAGACATGGCACTGCAGTGGGCAAGGGGCTGTGGAAGCAGCCTCTCCATGGTCCCTGAATTCACCTCACACACTGGCAGGTCCAGCACCCTTGGAAGGTTGTCCTCCTCACTGTCACTGCAGCTGATCTCTCTGTCACACACTGAGGAGCTGTGGCACTCCCTGGTGCTCCCTGACTCCGAGCTGCTGGGCTGTGCTGCTGCCACCCTCCTGTGCTGGGACTGGAGAGCTCTGCAAGGCCACCAGGAGACAAAATTAGGAAGCAGCAGAGGTGAAGCATTCCATTCCACTATTCCATTCCACTCTATTTCTATTCCACTGACATGGAAGCATTCAAACCTAAAACTGAACCTTGTGTTTGGGCACTGAGAGCAGAGGGGAGAAGGCCAGAGGACTACATGGCCTTGCTCAAAATACAAAGTACCAGAATGAAAAAATGCTTGCAAATTATCAAATCTCAAACTCACACCCATTCAGACAAACATACACAATTCCCATAGCTTATAGAAATTTTATCTTCATCCCACTCTGCAGCTAGCTATATTATAAGCATATAAAGTGAGGTTCTTAAAAAGTCCATGTGAAATACTATATTTCTTTGTGTTTCTTTTGAAATAAAAGAACTACAACACATTTTTGAAAACCTCTACTTGGGTAATTGAAGAAAGTTTCACGACAAAGGAACTTGACAATGTCATCAGTAGATCTACACAGTTTAGGTAGCTGTAGCATTACTTGTCCTGCCAGGCACCAAAACCATAGCCAGGAATGATCCGATTCAGCTGGTATCCCTTGGCATTTATCTCAGCCTCAGCATTATCAGTAGGTTGACGAGTACCAAGTGGGACAAGATGTTAAGCACCACAGAGCTTATAGGAAGACAAAAACTTCAGTCTGGTACACAAAGACTTAAGAGGTTTTTTCTTCTCTTTTGTTATGTTTTGCTTTTTATCACAGCCAGTGTAGTCATGACATGGTTTAGTGCACTCGGCATTGCTGGATTAATAATATAACTCTTGATGACCTTCAAGTGCTTTTCAAAACAAAGCAATTCAGTGAATCCATCATACAACAACATTTTTGCTGTTGGTGAAAATTCCCTGCAATCAAGTTTGCTGAGAAAAATTTACTAATAACCCAAACTGATTTGCATTCCAGGTTCTTGTAAGCAACTGCCCAGCAGAGATGAGAACAGAGCCTGGTTACTTACAATGCTCTTGGCTGAGAACTGGGCAATGTTTCTGAAGCTGTGCCAGCCTGCTCTGGAAAGCAGAAATGAAAAGGTTGCATTTATATGCCTCCCTCAGAGCGTATATTACCCTGTGGTCTCTCAGCACCAGATTAGAGAGTCACTTTCTTCTAGGGAGGGCTTTGCCACCAAGATTGTTCATCACTCCAGATGGGAGTTTCCTAACTCAATACTGCTTGTCCTCTGCTGAACTGCTGCCTTGAGCTCAAGGTAATGAATGATCAGAGTTTCCTAAGCCATTCCTAAATCCATCCCTGTTCAGCAAAGCAGAGGAAATCACCCTGCTTCACCAGTAGGAACACTTGATGGTCTCTGCTACAGAGAACACACAAAATTACCTGACAGCACACAAAGAACTGTGTTTACTTTGCACGTCTACTTACTCTGCTTCTGTGCTGCAGATCCATCAGGTTGGGATTCCTAGAATAAAAGGACAAAGGAGCTTAGCATGGAGTCAAACAGCACATCTACTGACATCAAAACTGTGTTAATGGCACCTTATGGGCATGCGCATTTTTGAATAAATCTTTTGAAAACACTCTAAGAGCTGCCAAAGAGCTGAGCTGAATTTCTGCTCAGCAGAAAGATCTCTTGTCATTTCTCAGAAGGCCTGGCATAAATGGGCTGGGTCACCTTTGTTGCCAATGGAAGTTTGGAAGTCTCTGCTCTTGGAGGCGTCTGGAGATGGGACAGGAGAGCTGGCAGTGAGCTGCTCATTTCCTGGAAAGAGAGGGAGAGAAGCAGCTCTCAAAATGGATTTTGCCCCCACCCGGTTTGTTAATGTATGTGAAACATTAGCAGACACAGAGATCTTCTATTTAAGAGCACTTACCGTGAAAATTTCTTCAATTGGTGGCACATCAGAGGGCTTCTTTGCCTGAAACAAGAACGAGGGAAACAGCAGGAGTTTGTTTGGGTTTGTTACTAATTGGCAGGAACTCAGCAAACCTTTGCTTACCAACAGCTCCATAAATGTATTGCAGATGTGTAAGAGTAAGAATGAAAAAGGCTGATCTAAAGGAGAGTTAACAACAGAGACCAGGCATGGACAGAGCTGAACCCAGCAATGTCAACTCCTCTTACTCTTCCTGCTCTGAGATGTCTGTCTTCCCTTTGCAATCTGGCAATCAGGGGGCACTGCTTTCATCTCTAAACTACTGCTCCTCCTCCTACTGATCTTTATTACTATTACTAATTTTTGAAATTATTATAATTGTTTTAGTTATTATTATCATTATCACCATCATCATAACTACCATATCCTTATTATCTGTAATGTTTAAATAAAGTATGTTTTTGTAATCTGCTCCCTTTATGAAACTGCACTTTCCCTAAGCTGCTGTTGAAGCAGTTGTTCCTTGCCTGCAAAGGCACAGGCTGCATGTAAGACTTGTGCATAAAGCCTCAGTAGTTTAAAAAAACACTAAAGCAGTTAGAAATAATAATTGCCAATTCTTCTAAGACAGTTCACAAGAGACAAGAATATTTGTCATTTAGACATATAAAATCAGAGTCTTTCTTTTACTGAAGTTAACAAAAAAACAAACCAAAACCACCTGGGTATAATGCAGCCCCACACAAGGTACAGCTTCTGCTTGGTTTCTAACTCTCAACACTGTTTATGGTCAGGGAACTCAGGCAGGTCTCCAGGCAGGCTCCTTCGGCCAAAACTGGACTTCTGCTCAGCAGCAAGATCTCTTGTCATTTATTGGAAGCCCCGTTATAAGTGGGCTGGGTTACCTTTGCCTGCACAGGAAATTTGGAAGTCTCTGTTCTCTCAGGTGACTGAAGGGAGGGCAGAAGAGGGGGCAGGGGGCTGCACATTTCCTGCAAAGAGAGGGAGAGAAGCAGCTCTCAGGACACAGAGGGAGTTTTACCCTTCCCAGAGTCAGAGGGATCCACCTCCCCATGGATCTGTACAGGCTTTCCCATGGAGATCTGCTACTGAAGAGTACCCACCTTCAATATTCCTTCAATGGACTGCACAGCAGTGTGCACCATGGGCTGGAACAAGAAAGAGGGAAGCACTGTCAGTTTGTTTGGGGATTTTCCTCATTGATAGCAAACAAGCATGCACTCAGTCAACATTTCCTGACCAGTAGCTCTAAAAATGTCATGCAAGTCCATTCATCATGAAATGCTAGTAAGGAATAACAGTTTCATCTGAAGGGCACTGAGGAAAAGAGACCAGGCACAGCAAGAGCTGAAACCACCAGTCACCTCCTGCAAGATCATTGTCTGGCTTCCCTGGCAGTCAGGAAACACCCTTTCCATCGCTGACTTTTTATTCATCTTATTAAGAAAGTATGTTTCTGCAGCGTCCTCCCTTTACTGAATATAATTTCCTTTACCTAGTAAAGTAGCAGCTAAGCTCTGCCTGCAAAGGCATAGGCAGCCACTGCAAGTGAAAGAGTTGAGCAAAAAGTTTCATTAGTTAAGAAAAACAGTTAGAAAATATAGTTTTCAATTCCAGAGAAATTCCCGGTTCAGTTCTAGAGAAGGAGTAATATTTGTCATTCACCCAAATAATACGAGACTCATTTTTCTGAAGTAAAAAACAAAACAAAAAAAACCCCCAACCAAACAAACCCCAAAAATCAAACGACCTTCATTGAAATGCAACCCTTGTAAGGTGCAGTTGGTTCTTGGCTTCCAGTTCAGAACACTCTTCCTACTCAGGTAACTTGGGCTGGCTCCAGGCTGGTTCCTCCTGCCAAGATTGAGCTTTTGCTTGGCAAAGCACTTGACCATCATCACTTGGCCTCCTGGAAAGGCATCCTACTACTTCTTACACACAGCACTTGAACACAGAAAAGGGTTCAGGCTTACAGGCACAGGAGCTTTTCTGAAGGACTAAAGCAGAGACCACAAACTTCACACTAAGCCCAGCTCATGGACCAGCTCTGCAAGGTTGCTTTGATTCTGGTGAGCATTTCTGGCACAAGAAAAGCACCCACACATGGAGCTCATGCAAGATAGAGCAGACTACTCATCTGTTTTCAGCCAGCTTCAAGGGAGAAATTATCCTATTTCCTGAGAATAGCAGTGACTTTAAGTTGTCCTCAAATTCTGCTTCTTGCCTCCAGACTTTGTAAACTGCAGAGGAACACAGCTTGAATTGCCCTTTTTATTGTTTGGTTGGGATTGTTTTGACTCTCCTTTTTCAACACACTCCAAGGAAGATGTCACATTCCTGTTCCTTTCTGCACACTGACACTCCCTAATTCTTGGCCCTGCCATGAAGCCTCTGACACATCCCAGTCTGTCAGTGCAGGCAATACCAGGCTCCCGCTGGGGCTGAGGGGCTCCTAAAGACACGAACAAGGAGGTTGGCTTTACAAACAGCTTTGTTCATGTGCTGGGAGAAGAGGTGAAACCTGGCACTGGAGCACAAGAGATACATCTGAGCTTCATTGATGCACAATTTTCAAGGCTTCTCACAGCTCCTTTGGAAAAATGCCTTCAAGAGACTGGGGTGACGTAGGAAGCGAACGTTCTGCTTTGGGCAAGAGGAGAAAGAGCTGTTCAGTGTCTCTGTGAAGGCAAAGTGAGTCCCTGCATGGTTATCCCCTGTGGATTAAGTCACTCTGCACTGCATTCTGCTTGTCTGTTCCAGCTGGAAGCCTCAAGGTTTCAGTGCTGCCAGGAAAAGAAGCCATCAAGAAGGAATTCCCAGCTGCAGGTGACATGTGCCTTAGACGCTGAATGCACCAAACTCCTGGCCTGGAGGAAATGGCTTTCTGAAGGGATGTCCAGGGATTTGCCAGGAAAAATCCTATTTGGCGTGTGGCTGTTCACTATAACTGAGGCCAAAGACTTTAATTCCAGTGGATTTCAAAGCAGGAGGAGGGAAGAACAGCAGAGTTTCTTCTGCTCTAGACCTCTTCACTGTCAGGTTCCCTGCAGGGCACGAGTCTCCCCACAGCTCTTGTTTCACCCAAAACAGCAGGGAGGGGTGACCTTTCATCCCAAGGCCCCCTTGGTCAGCCTCGCCAAGATCCTTTCTCTGGCTGAATCTTTCTCCTGCATGCAGCACAGCTCACTGGATATTTCCTGAGAGCCAAGGAGCCCAGCCCTGTTGCCCAATCACCTCTCCCATGTTGAACATCCAGCACACAGGCCATAGATGCAGGGCTGCAGCCTCACTGTATCTTCCTCCTCCTCCCTCTCCAGGCTTCAGCACTGCAGGGCTGTATGATCAAAGACAGGTTCATCTTTCCGAGAAAGTTGAAGGAAGGAAATATGATATCAACAGAACTGAAACAAGCAGAAAATGAAAGATGGGACTTTTCCCTTACAGAGCCATTGTCCAAAACAACCATGAAGAGAAACCAGTGACTCAGGGGCCACAGTCAGTGATCCCTACTGCAGAGGAGGATCATTCAGCATATTCACTCCAAGTTTCATCTCTCAGATCCTAAATGGACTCTTCCTGGAATGAAAACTCCAGAAGGGCTAGACAATGATGCCAAAGGACAAGTGGGAACACTGCCTGGTTTAGCACCCGAAGTCCAGGAAGGGTTTATAAAGGAGAAAATCTAGAAAGGAAGCAGAGGGCAAGAAATGTCTGATGCTGCTGCAGAGGTCTCAAGGGGACACCTGAAGAGTGACAATATTTAAGGCCTCCTGTCCTGACTGCCCACAGACAGCAGAGAGGGTGAGGCAAGGGGCTGTGGGAGCAGCCTCTACATTTGATTTGCATTCACCTCAGGTGCTGGTGCTCTTGGAAGTGCAGACACTGAGGAGCTGTGGCACTCCCTGGTGCTCCCTGACTCTGAGCTGCTGGGCTGTGCTGCTGCCACCCTCTTGTGCTGGGACTGGAGAGCTCTGCAAGGCCACCAGGAGACAAAATTAGGAAGCAGCAGTGAGGAAGGTTACTTACTTATTCCATTGACATGGCAGCATTCAAAACTAAAACTGAACTCTGTGTTTGGCCACTCAGAGCAGAGGGATGAAGGCCAGAGGAATACATCGCCACGCTCCAAAAATAAAGCATATATGAAAAACCACTCTGGGAATAATAAAACCTCCAACACCCACCCAGCCAGACAAGAATGTAAACAGATCTCACTGCTACATTATGAAGCTGCATTCAGCCAACTCAAGTTGATAAAAACTACCAAAACGGCCCAGTGCCTTTCTGAAAGCCCCAACCCCCAAAAGAAACACTTCCAATAGAGGGTAACAAATTTCAGGATGGATTCTTGGTCAATACAAAACCAGAGGATCTACAGACACACTGGGGGTGAGGAGGAGAATAGAATGGAGCACCAGGGGAAATACAAGTCTGGTTCATAGGCCAACTCCAGCATGCCTGGATTGTTCATTTCTAATGGCACCCTTCCTGAAACCCTCACAAGAATGAAACCAATAAACAACAGCAGCTCTGAGCAGCATCAAACCAAAGGCTGCAGCTTCAAGGGAAACCAGGAAGCCCTTCCCTCTCCCCCTCAAATGAAAAGTGGTTTGTTTGTTCTAGAGGGTAGTATGGGGACACAACTGTACCTTGGAGGAGCCAGTGAAGAAGATGGCTTTTCCACAACCTGTTTTGGTCACAAAAACAGAGAGGAGAGGAGGAGGCAAGGTTAGCTGAGGGAACTCAGCACAGTGCAACAAGTGGGGATGATTTCAAGGCATGTCTGTGTGCCTGGCGTAGGCACCACCTAAAAGCCACTTGGTCAGCAGCACTCTCAGCACTCCCACTTCTGGCTAACACTCTCAGATAATGCTTGTGCTGACAATCAAGATAAAATGGGCTTTGTGCTTCCACACAAATGACATGCTTCAAGTGTTCCAGAAAAACATCACATTGCAGATCACAACTGAAACACAAGTAGGAGTCCCTGAAGCATTTTCCATTCCTCTGCCTCCTCTGGCTCAAACGTGTTACAGCTCTACCCATACAGAGCCTACTGAAAACAATGGAAAAGAGGCAAGAGAAGTTTGCTGCCACATTGGCCCACTCAGAAACACTCTGAGGCACAACGGCATCTGGTTCTCAGGAAGGCATGGGGCTGGATGCCCTTTGTTTCCCAAATGGAAATTTGGAAGCCCAGACATGAGGCAGCAGGTCCAGAGCCTTTGGACAAGGGGAGCTCAGGAAAGGCAACCCCCAGCTTGAGGGAGGAGCAGCTCTGGCTGCCTGGCATGAGTTGTCAGTCTGGTCCTTGAACTGCTCTAGGCAGCGTTACGCTCACAGACTGAGAGGAAGGCTGATCTTACAACTCCAGCTTTTATCCCTACTTCTCCTCAGCCCAGCCCAAAACACACTTTCAGGGAGGGCAACGTCTACTGAGTCAGCAGGAGCTGAACAATGTATTTTTTCCCCAACCACTTCTTTCATGTATGCAAAACATGAGCAAATACAGAGATCTATTATGGAAGAGACCAAACTTCAACGTTTTTGCAGTGGATGGCACATCAATGGGCTTCTTTTTCTGAAACAAGAATGAGGGAGGCAGGAGGAGTTTGTTTGGCTTTTTTACTAATTGACCTGGACACAGCAGCATTTGGTTACCAACAATTCTAGAAATGGCATGCAATTCCGTTCATAATCCAGTGCTACTAAGGATCAAAAGGCCCATCTGAAGGGGAATTGAGAATGGAGGCCAAGCGGAAAAGCAGCTGAAATTCCCAAAGTCATCTCTTCTCCAACTGAGAAAAAAAGGAAATCTCTTTGGAACCTGGCAGGCTGGAAATATTCTTTCCATTCATAAACTACTGCTGCTGCTACTACTACTACTACTACTACTACTACTACTACTACTACTACTACTACTACTACTGCTGCTGCTGCGGCTATTTATCATTACTGTGATTATGATGATGTAAGTATGTCTGTGCAGTTTTCTCCCTTTATGGAATTCTACTATTATACTATCAAGCAACAAACTTTGTCTTCAAAGGCACAGGCTGCCTCAGCATTTAAAAAGTTCTGCAAGAAGCTTCCTTAGTTAAAAGAAAAAGAGCCAGAAATAATAGATCCCAATTCTTCTAAGCCATTTCTAGAGAAAGGGGAATATTTCTTATTCACCCAAACAAAAGGAGACTCCTTATTCTTCTGAAGGCAACAGCAGTCTGGACAAGACACTGACTTCTGATGTTTCTGGAATGATGCCCCACAGTTTATGCAAGTTCTGGCTGACTTTAGGCATCCACTTGTTGCCCCTGCAGGATTTGCAAATCCCCGACTACCACTTCTCACTCTTCCCTTGCTTGGCAAAGTGATGGATTTAGCAGCCAAATTTGGAGCAGTGGAGGTTCTCCAGGGGTGCTCAGAGACACACTATGGAGAGAAGTTGGCTTTGAGCTACTCCAAAGAGCTGAGTCCATGTCCAGATGATGGCAGAAGCTGGCAGGGACTCCAGCCCTCCCTCAGAAACACTTTGTCTGAGAGAAAAACACTCCTTCCCCTCCCTCACTGCACTCTCCAAGGAAGATGCAGCATCCCTGCTCCTTTCTTCACACTCCCTCAACTGGGCTTGCAAGCAGCAAGGAAAAACACCGCCCATTGCTGGGAGCCTCAGGGCTGATTGCAGCACTCTGCACTTTCAAGGGCTGGAGATCCACACTGCTGCTTCATCTTTTTGGCATGAAGCATGGCTCCTGCAGAAGGCAAGGCCCTGCAGTGCTCTGCTTCTCTCAGCTGCCTCCCGTTTTCCACATGATGTTGCCTCCAGTCCTTTGCAGCTGATCAACAGCATTTTTCAGGAAAAGCTGGCTGCAGTCTCCAGCTCTTCCTTCTCATTCCAAAGCCAAACACAATTTGAAAACCATCTCCATGGCCATCCTACACCAACTGCTGTGCTTCAGCACTGTGGGCTCCTACATTCCATAGGGCACAGCAACATCCCAGTGCTGATGGATCAGCCTGGCAAAACCCCAAATTGCACCTGGCAACCAAGTGCCTTTGACCTCTGGGGAGGCTGAGCCACAAACCAGGCAGGGCCTGTGTGCTGCTCCCGTGGCCTTGAGGGACTGCAACAACAGAGGACCCCAACAATGGAACTCACCTTGACAGGCTCAGGAAGGATTTCGGGTTGTGGAGCTTTGGTTTCTGACCTCCCATTTGAGAGACCTTCACTGCTGACACCGTAGCTCTGTTCAGGCTTAGGTCTGGTGCTCAGTGATTCTGGTGAGGATTCTCTCCATATGTCCTCACATGGATTTGTCTTACTGGAGGCTGGCCTGTGACTGGAGGCCTGGGAGTTGGATTGGGGCTTTTTTGGGATCCATCTGGGATTCAGAGGGGACTCATTGCTCAGGAGCACCTTGGAGTCCACATCGCCCAGCAAGTTCTTGATGCGCCTTGACAGCTCATCTTCTTTATCTGTCTGCAGCACAAGAACAGAGAGGGGGAAATGTCAGAAATAGCCCAAGCAAGAGATCCAGCTCAGCAAGAGACATTGCTCAGCATCTTCATGGAATCACCATGCATCCCCACAAGGGCAGTTAGGCAAGCTCAGTGCAGCAGATGGGAAGATGTCGTGTTTGCAGGAATCAGGCTCTAGGCTGCTACAGCCCATGCAGAAGGCACAGCTCTCCTCTCCCACCCCAAGCCTCCTTCCTTCTCTCCTTCCAGCCTGCACTCCTCTCCCATTACCTTGTAGGGCTTGGCAAAGAGGGGAGTCTTCTCCAAAAATGGATCTTTCTCCTCTGGAGCCACCTGCCTCCTCCGCCTCTCTTGCTCCAGAATACGGAGCAAGTCTCTGTTGTTCTTCCACCTTTCACACAGAGACACAGAAAAGAGACTTAACACTCCAGGCCCTGTTTATACTCCCTGCAGAAACGGGGCCTTTCCCACAAGGGCACATGGCCAGCAGCAAAGCAATGTTGAAATCCTCAGCATGCTGACAGTGGACAGATCAGTTGCTGTGCCCCAGAGCCATGAGACACACAGGGGACAGCACAATCCTTCTCAGGGAATGCTACTCCTGATCCCAGCCTCCAAGAAGGCTGGGAAGGGAAAGACTCTCCCCCCATTTC
Organism: Passer domesticus; assembly: GCF_036417665.1. Lineage (NCBI taxonomy): Eukaryota > Metazoa > Chordata > Aves > Passeriformes > Passeridae > Passer > Passer domesticus. The sequence continues at coordinate 1,660,110 of NC_087503.1, read as the reverse complement.
CTTGTGAAAGGCAGAACCAGTCACTGGGCTGATCAGCACATGAGCTGGCAAATCCACTTGCAATGATTAATGGGAGAAAGCGCCAGTCTTGTTCTCCTTCAGACCTCTCACCCCAGTCTCCCCCTTTGCGAGTCAAACAGAATCTTCTGTTCTGAAGGTGTTTCAACTCTCAAGGCATGAACTTTGCCCACTTTATTAACAACCTTGGAAATTCATTCTCGACTTCAAACATACATTTGGAAAGCTGCTTCCCTAGGAAATCATGGAGCTGCATTTAAAGCCATCCTATCAGCGTAATTAGAAAGGAGTTCTCAGGAATTCAGAAAACACCAGGTCAAATCCCCCTGTTCCTTCTCAGCCACATATGTATGTACTCAATCACGGCTGAGAAAACACAAGAAAACAACAATAAAGTGTCCCAGCATGGAAAGCCAGATCCTTTAAACTGTCCCTGGCCTTTGAAAGACTACTGCAAAATGGGGCAAACTCTGGCTCTGATATTTATGGACATCAGGGAAGGAAAAGCATGCAGGCACAGCGGATGCAGGTATCTCTATCTACTCTACTGCAAAGTCTTTGTACATACAATTCATAAAGTCTTCTTTGCAAATGAAATTCCCTAGTGTCCCGGGTTGCAAGGGGGGAGCTTTGTCTGCTCCAGCAGTGACATTTACTCCAATACCACACCAATAATCAGCTCCTGAAAGTTTAATCATTCCTAGAGCCGAGGCACAGCTGCCTTATCTCATCCTGAGGGGCTGCCACTTACAATCAACAGGTTTTTGCACTGGATGGCATTCCTAATTCAGAGTCTATGAGTCTGCTGTCTACTGAAATGCCCAGACTTTTTAGATAAGCCTGTAGATCTCCCAGTCTCCCCAGCCCTGGAGACACCTTTGCTGCCCATGTCTGGCCTGCCCTTGAAGGTGTTTGTCCAGATGCTCTTCAAACCCTTTGCAAACCTGAGCTCTGCACCCACTCAGAACCCTGCACATTTCCCTTAAGGTCAGGGAACACTGGAAGCTTTGGGAACTGCACCTCCAGGCTTTGCACCAACACGCCCAGCACCTGGGAGCCTTGGTGCAGGGAGACTGCACAGTCCCAAGCCCTCCATCTCCAGGGCGAAAACAGCTCAGCACTGCAGATTTACAAATAGTCCTGTACTTGCTGCAGCTGCTCCTCACTTGATGTGTCACCAGGAAAACCCCAACAACCTGACTGCTCAAAGAAGCAGATGAAACTGAATGCCTGCCATGAAACATCACCTCAGTCCTCATCATCTTCAAATATCTTTTGACACAAGAAGTAAAAATTCACACAATTCGCCCCCATCCCAAAAAAACGCAACTCGTGCTTTGCTACAGACTGAAACAGGAAAATACTCCTAGGCCAAAAGCATCCTCAACTGCAGAGGGGAGTGCCCTGGCTCCAGCAATAAGAGATTGGCTTCAGAAATTTCAGCAGAGAATCTGTCCTGACCCAGGATCTCATCCAGGCCTGGGTCTGTAACAGAAGCTCTTAAAATACCAATGTGCTCTGAAGCCACTCTCACTGGCAGGCAATCCTTACTTCATTTCTCCCACTCTGGAATGCTGATTCTTGCATAGCAGGGGGAATTCTTTTTCTAAACCATCACAACATTCAGCACAGCACCCGGGAAGCCAAGATTACATCAAATTAATTCCTACTTGTTGTCTCTCTTCTGCTTGTCTGTTGGTTCCATTAGGAAGCCTCAGTTGGAGTCAGCTTCTCTGGAAGAGAACAAACAGATATTCACCATCTGCACGAGTTCATGCCTAAAGGGGAGGTCAAGATCTCCAGGGACTTGCTGCACTCAGAGCCTGGAGTGCCCGACTGGGACTCATTCCAGTGCTCCTAAACAGAAACCATCCAAACACAAGGATGAGAATGGGAGAACCAAGAGATCCATTTTCCCCTTCCCCCAGCAGGGATGCTGCATTTCAAGTGAGCACTGAACTCCAGATTTGGCCAAGAGCATAACAAACCAGGCCACTGCTACAGGCTCCAGGAAATTTAGTTCCATGTTCAGAACAAAAGTGCCCTAAGAACCCTGCCTGTAGACAATTAAATGGGCCCCACATGAATGGCAGCATTTGTGGAAAGAGAAAGGAAAGAAATGGAGGGTAAAAAAAAGCCATAAAAAGACAGTTCTAGATGAAAAGATAACAATATTCCCTCAACAGATGCAAGAGGGAATCTTGCAATGCAGGATCTCAAAAAGCCACAAAAAGGACTGAAAACATTTACATTTCAATTGGTGATATTCACTTGCAGCACTGCAAACTCTGGAGGGAGCAGAATCATTTCTCTCTGGGGAGGAGGCTACAGGAGCATCCTGTGATGGCTTCTGAACCACCCCACTGGCACAACTGGTGTGAAACAGACACTTGTCCAACCTATCCTTGAATGATTCAAATATTCTGGTGGCCACTGTTCTTATAGACACATGATTACAAATATAGATACAAACAAGGCCACTGTCATTATAATGGCCTTGAGTCTTCAAACTGGAAAAATTATCAGTCAACAGCTTTGGTTTCACTTTGGCATGTGGCTGTTTCCACATGGGCTTTGCAGCCTCCCTCTGGAGTCCCCGGCTGTGACCGTTCAACTGCAAGAGCGGCCCCTGGCAGCTGCTCCCACTCCCAACGGGGCAATCCCAGGCCCCAGCTGGAGCACCTGCTGCAGGCAGTGCCCAGGAAAAGCCCAGAGTTCCCCCTGGCACCCATCTGCTGCCTCTGCCCTCAAGCCTCTCCCTCTCCGTGCTGGCACCTTTTGGCAGCACGTGGGGCAGAAGCCAGGGGCCTTTGGGCTTCCCCTGTCACCCTCCTTTCCCAGGGATTGCCTGGCTCTCCTGCTCTTCAGAGACACTTAGCATTCAAGCTGAATCTGCAGCAGCAAGCCCTCCTGCAACCTTGCCCTCTGCACTTGCAAGGGATTTGTCCCGCTGCAAGCTGGAGGAGAATAATGCTAAATATTTGCATCCAGAAGGCCTTGAAGGCCATTTGGCCGGTCAGTGACTCTTTCCCAGCAAAGTGCTGTCAGCTGGCAGAGGCAGGAGCAAGAGCCTGGCTTTGAAGCCGTTCCTGCTGGTGCTCAGCGCTGCAATGCAGCAGAGACAGCCGCGGCTGCTGTGTTCGCCCCCTGGCAGCAGAGCGCAGAATTACCTGGCACAAGCCTGCGGGCTTGCGGGCGAGGACTGTCTCCCGAGCGGCAGGAAAGGCGCTGGAACAGGCTTTCAGGCCGAGCAGCGCTCCCCGAGTGGAGCTGCGCTCGCTCCGCGCTGCTGCAGCCCGCGGGCGCTGCCCACAGGCGGCTCTGCCGTTGGCAGGGCCCGGGTGCCGGCGGAACGTGCCCGGCCCGGCCGGGCGGTGTCCCGGTGCCACGGGGGCTCAGCGGGCACGGAACCCTGCTGCAGCCTGCCCGCAGCCCCGGCTGCACTGCGGGAACCCAGGCCTGCCAGGCAGCAGCACACGGGCTCTCCCCACGGCGGGGCCAGCAGGGCCCTGTGCCACCGAGCCCCCGGGCCCTGCCGGCACCGAGGGAGCCCTCAGGGACCTGAGGTGACAAAGGCTCTCCTCACAGACAGGACACCTATTGCCAGCCTCTGTCCCACCTAACCCAATGGCTCCATGTGACCTTCTGCACTCTGTGGAAATAAAAGCACAGCTTTCATTCCATTTCACATTTCTTTTGTTTTTATTACAAAATTGTCTACTTCATCCTCTTTAAATGCACAGTTTGGTTTTAAAGGATATAAAATCCCATGTTCATTTTTCCATGCTTAATGCTGGTGTTCAAGAGAAAATTTAGGGGTATTTCCCTCTGGCCTTGCAGCACTTGAATAAAAGGTCTCCTTGGTGTGCAAAGGAGGCTTCTAGCTGTTGCATTTCTGTGGGCAGAGGAGTGTCCTGAGGAGCTCTGGCCACTTGGCTCTTGTGAGGAGGCTCCCTTGGCTCGCTGTGCTGCTGTGAGGAATTGCTGCAGATGGACCGCTCCTGCTTCTTGCCCTGCTCCTATCCATCCCCACAGGCAATTTCCCTGAGACTCTCTCATGGCACTGTGGTCTCTTCTCTGGCTGCAATCTAGGCAGTTCTTTTTTTTTTTTTCCTTCATAACTATTTTATCCCAGATGCATTACTGCCATCCATCATTGATGGCCTCCATGACTGTGAGGGGAGGGAATATCTCGGTGTTATTTTTAAAGGAACTATTTCATTTCTACTCAAGAAAAGGAAAGTGACAAATGCTATAAAGCAATCACATAAAGCCAAGTTTTAAAATGATGGAAAGCAGTATGTAAATAAATTAGGTTTATTGCTTTGCAACCTGTTTCTTCATCCAATTTGATTAATTCAGGCAGTTTGATGCTCTGATACCGAAAACGTCTTCCTTTCTTCTGCTGCTCTCTACATTTGAACACCACTGGGAGAATTCTTGGCATCCTTTAGGATCTATCCTCGTGGATCCCTTCCAGCTCAGAATATTCTGTGATTTTGGACCAATGTCCCAGTACTTGGCACTGCTGCGGGTGCATCTGGAATGGTGGGCTCAGGTGTGGGACCACACTGTGAGGCTGGGGCACGTGCAGAGATGGCACTGGAGCTGGTGAGGGGCTGCTGAGGGAGCCGGGCGGGTTCAGCCTGGAGCAAAGGAGGCTCGGGAGGCAGCTGCGGGAGGCTGCAGCTGCTGCAAGAGGCTGCTGCTGTTCTCCCTGGCAGCCTGAGGGCAGCTGCAGCCCCCAGGCTCAGAAGGGCTGAGCAGCTTTGCCAAGAGCTCCCTGCCACATCCTCTGTGGGAATGCTCAGAGCCAGAGGATTTTGGGAAAGCTGTAAAAGGCAGGCCTCAGAGACAGCAGAACTGTGATTAGAGCTAAGTGGTAGCCCTAAGGTTTGTCAGCAGAAAAGTAATGTAAGTAGTAGAAATATAAGGACAAAGAGAACAATGGTCAGTGTATTAACGCTTGGCTAGAAGAACTCCCTAAGCTACAGAAAAGTATATCTAGAAAGAGATTAGGAAGTTCTAAGCTTAATTCTGGAGCTCTGTGCATTGTATTTTAAGGCTTACAAACAGGTATTGTATTCAAAATCAGCAAGCATTATTTTACCCAAAGGTACGTGTTTTTCTAGTGGTTGGATAGAGCTACTGTCAATATGCTTTTGCTTTGTGTGATTGGCCAAAAAACTCTGGAGTTGTAACACTGGGTTCTTGGTCTGCTGTCAGGGACATGAGCTGCTGCAATCTTCCCGTTGTCATAAACATGTAATGAGACTGATGCTGGCAAATAAACAGCTCGAGGTGTGTTCCACAGCAGTCCCATCCTGTTGGTGATTTGTACATAGACCCCCAGCAGGCAATATTCCCAAGGGGGCCGGAGGACAGGGGCTGCTGCCATCCTTTTGGGTAGAATGGGGTTCAGGGTGCCCTGGAAGAGGCTGGCAGATCCCAGGGCTCAGGAAGGCAAGCCGGGTGCCACTGGTGCCACTCAGCGTGAGGGAATTGTGCGTGGCCAAAGGGGGAAAGCTGCCAGTGGCGTCTGGCTCTGGGCAAGGCCTGTGGCCAACATGGAGCTGGGAAAAGGGCCAGGGGCAGCTGTCCTGGGCCTGGAGCTCTGCCAGCCTGGGGCTGAGGGCACCTGGGTGACACCAAATCCTGCCTGGCACATGGCATGTGTGAGAGACAGTCTGGAGTTCCCTTCCTTTGCCTCACAACCGTCTGTGAGAGTCTGTCCGAAACTTCCCTCATTTTTTGCCTCTCGATCGTCATGAAAGCCAAGACCACCGGGGAAAGGGAAAGATCCTGTTCTGAAAATCCAGGTCTGTCTGGTCCACCAAGCCAGATTATTGCCTACGGGTGTGTTTGCTCAACTCATGGAACACTGCACCCAAGAAGGGGCAGTGTGCTCTCCTTCGCCTGCATCACCTAGCAACACTAGTGCTGGAATTTCTCCACCCTTCTGACTTGCCTGGACTTTCTCTCTGGAATGACCTTCCCAGAGATCACCACTAAAAGACCCTCCATTCCCCATACATCATCCACCGTGACAGATGGACTGAGATGGGAGAGGTTTCTCCCTCAAGGACTGAGACATGCGACCCCTACATGAAAAGCTCCCCTCTTCTTCCCAAAAGGATTGAGAGTGAAATCCCCACCGTAGGGTGAGGAAAGGCGTGCGTGGGGACCGGAGCAAGTTTTGCAAGCGACCACTGGACTGAGAAGACAATGATTCCTGCCTACGACATCTGCTGCTGATGACACCTGCTCCTGATGGACTGCTGATGGACTCCTTGTACCCTTTATCAATAGACTATTTTGAAATGGGTCCCCTTCCCCCATTTCAAAAGGACTATAAAAGAGGTTAGAGCTGACTGATACCTTTGAGATCTCCCCTGACGTGAAGACAACTCTTGCCATGATATTTTAGTGAAAAAGCCTCTGCTAGGATTTTTCCTGTCCTGAGGAGCTGAGAGCCTCAGGAAAGAAATGTAAACAATAACTATCTGCTGCTGTGGAATGCCACAGGTGCATCTTCCATTGGTCCATGTGGACTGTTTTAAATCAGTGACCAATCACAGCCACCTGTGCCAAGGCTGTGAGCAGTCACAGGATTTTTGTTATTCATTCCTATTCTATTCTTGTCTTTGTAGCCTTCTGATCTCTTCTCTCTGTTCTTTTAGTATAGTTGTAATGTAGTATTTTAGTATAATATATAACATAATAAATCAGCCTTCTGATGAAAATGGAGTCAAGCCTCGTGTCCTCACACAAGGGGTTCTTGCTGAAACAAGAATGAAGAATGAACTAGGCATTCTGGAGTGGCTGCCAACCACAATACCCTTGAACCCAGAGGCGGAAGAACACCGATGGAAAAGAATAAGACACCTTCTTAGTCAGTGGGAATGGCCTGAAAGGGGGGGAGTGGTGGGGCAGATTGGGTGGCCAGCTGATCCAGTTGACACCCCCTCTCTTGTGGCCATGGCAAGAGCTGGGTGGGATGGCCCTGGCAGAAAGGTCTCCTAGGATTCCCACAGATCCAGGCTCTGACCATGGCTCTGTTCCTCTCCCTTCCAGCCCTTCAAGCCCTGAGGAGAGATGACAGCCCTTCCCAGACAAACATAGTAATTCAACAGATAGTCAGTGGGAGAGCTGCAGAACTGGCTCAGAAGAACCAGTGTTTGTAGAAGACCTGCAAATGCCATGGAAGATGAGACTGCCTTGAGACCAGAAGAGACCAGCTGGAGCTCCAGGCACAGCTCGTGATTGGCACAGCTGAGCCTGTGGGAAACTTGCATGGCTTCAGCCCTCTCCCTGCTTATAGATAGCTCCCTCCCTCCAGTCCTCAGACTCTGCCCATCCCTTCTTTTTCCCTCCATTCTCCCTCCCTGTTCATGGCTCTTTCCCTCTAGTCCTCAAATCCAGCCCTTCCCCTTTTCCCCACCCAGCTCATTCCTTTGCTTCCCCTGCCATTACTAAACAGTTTGGCTCCTTCACTTTGCCTGCATCCCTGTGGAGCTGCAGCAGAACAAATCCGGGGCCCTGGGACACACAGGCCCCTGCTGCCGCTCTCTGCCACGCCGTGTTTTGTGCACAGAGCCAGAGGAACGAGGGCAGCTCAGGCTGGCACGGTCCCTGTGCTGAAGGTGCAGTTCCACAACCCTGTGCAGGTACAGATCCTGCTGAGCACACGGAAGGCCAGCAGTGGCACAAGGAGCCCGTGTGTCAGGAGCCAAGTCGAGTCTAGAGGCCCAGCCACATTTGATCCGCTGTTGAGCACGTCAGCAAGATAATGAAGAACAGACAGTGAAGGAAACCTTATGGTTGAACTGGTGGGAATGTGACCCTTGAGAGAAACAATGGATTGGTCAGTTGATGGGAAGTTAACCTGTGAAGGAGGAACAGCACACAGTGGAGCTGTGGTTGGCATGGAGATGGTATCAGAAGCCATTGCGGCCTCATCTGATGCGCTGGCCAAGCGTGAGATGACGTCCTAAGTGGAAAAACTGCAGAGGAGGAGATGTCAGGCCTGTTTCTGGTGTGGAGGGATGAAAATGACAAAGTGCACGCCCTGTTGATGCAGGGGATGCCCTGAAGGTGGGGGGCCTGCCTGCCCCTCCCACTGCAGCACCACGCTGAGATACCCTGAGAGCTGCCCAGTGCTCCTTGCTCCTCTCTGCTGACACGTGAGCCTTTGTCTGGGTTCGGGGTGGCCCTGGCTGTGTGAGGGGGGCTACGTGGGCACGAGACAGCCGGTCCTGTCCCGCTGGGTCCCAGCAGTGCCTGGCAGCTGTCCTGCATCCACGTCAGGATGCTGGCCAAGAGCGGCCCTGGAAGCTGAGGCACAGGTCAGGGCCCATGGTGTTCCCTCAGGATACAGCAGTCCCGAGAGGTCTCCCTAATTCAAAGAAATCTGCAGACAAATGCATTGTCCACCAAAAGCCCTTTTATTGAGCTGACGGGAGGACAGGGATCTGCACCCCACCAAAATGCTTCTCTGCCATGTATAAATTTCAGTGGGTTGATGTAGGAGTTGTATCAAAAATATCATCCATCTTTACCCTGCTGAGGTGATTGCATAGGCAGGGGGTTAGAAATACATTCTGTCAGATTCCTGTACTTGAAGCTGATGTCCAGGCGCTGGCCAGAGCGGTCTCCATGCCCTAAAGCAGCACTTCTTCCTCATGCCTTCCCTGCCCAAGGCTCATTCCCTACTTGCCCTTCCTTCTTCTGGTAGAATGTGTCTAAAGCTTTTTTCAAGTCCCTCTCCTGTCAAGTTAGACCTGCCAGGTTTTTCTTATGCTAACTGGTGCTAGGTACTTACCTGTGTCTGTGCTAAGTACTTGTTTGCTTATGTGAATTGCTTGTGCTTGTGTCAAACAAAGGCCTTGTTTCATCCTCTCCTTCTCTTTATCCTGATGCACATTCTTTTGCAAGATTCCCTCCACAGTCCACAGGACATATGTACTGTTATGCTGCTCTTTTAATTTTCTACCACATCCATAGGTTCATGATGGTTAAGAGGAGGGTTAATTTTTTTTTTTTTTTATATTAGACCTGGTTTGCTGAGGAAGCTAAAATTCGGAGGAGCTGTTGTTGATTGCAGATTTGTCCATCACAAGAAGACATCTGACTCATGATGTTCTCTTTATTTCTCTATTTTGGTGATGATTTTGGTAACTTCTTTGATACCAATTTGAGTGTCCATAAGGCTCTGTGAGATGCATTTTTGACTTCTGCCACTGGCCATTCTATATTACGCTGGTACAGCATTTGTTTTAGAACATCAATGTTCCTTCCAGTTTGGAATTTTGGGTGCTTCATGATACACATCGTACGCATTCTGCATAATCTCAAGAGAAGTTATTGTGTGGTGCAGCTCAAGTCACATCCACTTTTGGTTGTGAATTACAAATAGAGAAGTCAATACTATTAGCAGTTTCATTTAAAGAATCTGTTGTAATAGTTGTGCAAGCAGATCTCACCCAGGCACATCCCCTTCCCACATAACATACCTGTGACTGTGCATGGGTTACTGGGCTCATTTCACAAATACAAGGGCTGCCCTCAGTGTGCAGATGCCGATCCTCTCTGTCAAGCCCTGCATTTTTGCACACAAAATTCAGTGCATCCCTTGGCACACATGCTTTGATACTAAGAATTTGCCACTTTCCAGTTTTCTTGTTGAAAATGGCCCACACATTATGCTGAATGGGACTGAGAGTTACATGAGTTCTTATAGCTCCAAGGGCCAAAATTGGAATTGCACAGTATTTTGTTGCATTCTTAATGGTTGATGTAAAAGACTGCAGGGTTCTGTTCATTTTATGGGAAATTGACCAATTGCCACCAAGTGTGGAAGTCTTTTTCAAATTCCTTTGTGGTTTCATTTTTAGGCATGATTTAGTTAATTCTCATGGCAATTTCCCCAGCTCTCCTTTTTTTAAGTTTTCCTGAGATTACAGACCGTAGCCACAGCTGAATTTGTCTACACTGAAATGCTAAAGAAATGTTACCCTGTAGTTTTCCCATAAAGCCAACGACTTCTGGAAACAATCCTGCTGTGTATTGTTGGCCAGGGTGGTTAATAGGTTAGCTGCCAGGCTGTGGGTTTGGGCAAGTGTTAGCAGGGCTGATCTGAGAGGAGTTTGTGTCTGTCCAATATAAAAACTCACAGTGCTTCATTTATTAAGACTTCTTGATCAATAGAATTTCATATTCCCAGTTCAGACCCAAACCATCCCCTTAAGCCTTTTTTAGACCTATGATTTGGTGAATGGGAATGTATCCATGTCTCCCAGCCTTTTAGGCTTTGCTGTATGAATGGGTAGTATTGCTGTTTAATTTTGGATCTTTTAGCCTCTATCTTTACCTCCAGCTTTTTCAGAGAGTACTGTGGATCTAAAAGCAACAATTGTTCATTTGTTTTTCTTACCACAGAGTGAAAGACTATATTATTTCACATATGGGTCCCGTGCTATGCCATTGTTTGCTAATGTAAAGCTGTTTGTTTTAATTTTAAATGCCTATTGTGTAACCCGTTCTGTTTCACTCCTTGTCGAGTACCCAAGGCATGGTAACACGTTTCTTCAGATACATTGCCTGCCTTTAGGCAAGCGTTTCAGAAACCTTCAGAAACCTTACACTGGCCCCTGGTAGTGTTACAGAGGACACTTACTTTACTAAAGTTCCCAGTTCAAATGGCTGAGTATTCTGAGTACCTCAGCCCATAAGAGGATGTAGTTGTGCTGTCAGGATTCCATGCATATCTGGGTTGCCATCACACGGTCATGACATTGGGCATGATATACCCTAACAGGATGATTGTGCTCCCAGCTTCCCCTCCAACTTGACTGGTTACTGTTTCTGATGGCCTGGAATATGCCAAGAATGAAATTCAATTCTCAAAAGCAAATCCTCTGTGAGACCTGTTCCATGTACTAAGCATACCAGCAGGATGGTTTATTATTCTAGTGGCACAAGAGCTGCCTGCTGGAAACAATATTTGTTGGGTCGCAATCCTGGCAGGCTCAATTCCTGTATCTCTGTGTGATGATGGTCCTCCCACCCCACCTGTGCCCCGCAGAAGAAGGGAACTATCTTGTGCTAGGTTATAGTCTCCCCTTTTAATTTGCATAGCACAAAAATCCTGATAGGAATCACATGAGAATGGATTCACATGCTGCTTGTTAGAAAGGTCACGGATGCACATGGTCACTGCAGTAATCTCATCTAAAAGAGGTTTGTGAGTTTCAAATTTACATGCCATAGAGGTCCTGCTTTCAGGTGGGACAAGAAAGGCCAGCATGGAGTCAGGTTTTCCTCAATCTTCAACTGCTCGGTCATTAATCCTTAATATGGCGTAAAGTGTTTTTACCTTATTAATCCCCTTTAGCCAATTAGGTCCTGAATAGTTTTGAGTGCTCCATCTACCAGGATCTCACAGGCCAAGGAGATCATGATGGTAGTGACAGTCATCTACTGTGCCTTGGATTCTAATCAGAAATATCGGGAAGATGATGATGGTGTGAAGCGCATCTTGGTTTCTTCTGTTCTTTCTGAGGTCCAGTTGTGGACTCTACTTGCCTTTTGCAGAAGTCTTTTAATTCTGGAATAGTGTAGCCAAGAGGTTAACGCTTCAAGCCTTAAAGGCTGTATAAGTGATTAAAAGTACTAATTAGAGTCCTTTCCATTTTGGGATAAGAGGCTTTCCCCCAGGGGATTTGACATATACCTGGTCCCCAGGCTGGATTTGTGGAGAGGAGCATCCTCTTGCTCCTCTGCACAAAATGTGTTGATTTATTTGCTGCAGCTGTTGTGTCAGTTGCACAGCATGGTTCTGCAGATACCCCTCCCCAACTTGTACAGTATCTTCCCCTTGATAGTTATGCTTATATGGTCTTCTGTACAGTATTTCCAAGGGATTCAGATTTTCTTTTGTTCTTGGTCTCCTGGAATCCGTAATAAAGCCAAAAGTAGGGCCTGGGGCCAAGGTATGTTGGCCCCTTGTCCAGTTTTGACTATTGGTTGTTTTAGCAGATAATTCATCTTTTCCTCTTGGCTGCTGGCCTGGGGCCAATACAGCATGTGTAGGTGCCAGTTGATTTGGAGATTATTGCAAAGTTGCTGTGCAATATTTGCTAGGAAACGTGGCCCTCGATCGGAGGAGATGTCTAAAGGCAATCTGAACCAGGCCATTATGTTGTTTAACAAAATCTTGACAACTTCCTTGGCTTTATTTGTTTGGGTTGGGAATGCCTTAGGTCATGCTGAGAAGGTATCAGTGAAAGGTAAAAGGTATTTATAGCCCCCTTTTCTTGGCAATTCAGAAAAGTCAACTTGCCAGTACTGTCCAGGATATTGTCCCTTGTCTACTGTGCCAAGCTCAACTCTAGTCCTATTTTGTGGATTGGTTCTGAGACATTATTTCACACCCTTGGCTTACCTGCTTTCCACTAGAGTACAGGTTGCATCTTACACTTGTCCTCATCAAATAATTATGTAAGGCATCCCCTTCCCACTGTATACATTTATGTTCATCTGCAATTAATTTTCACAATGCTCTTTCAGGTATAACTGTCTATCCCTGAGGAGTTGCAAAACAAATATGTTTCCATTCTGCTCATGAATTCCTTGCTAATTCTAGATCTTCCTGATTATACGACATACATCATTGTCATATTCTTCCTTACCTTTGGGAATTAGTGCCTGAACCTCAGCATGGCTTTGTTCTGCTGCTCTTTTTGCAACCTGTTACCCCTTTTGGGGTCTGTTTCTCCTTTCTGATGTCCTTTGCAGTGCATAACTGCAACCACTTGAGGTACTAGTACTGCCTCCAACAATTTTAAGATTTCTTCTGTATGCTTAATTTGCTTTCCTTGAGCTGTCAATACTCCTTTTTCTTTCCAAACTGCTTCATGGCACTTATTACTCTGAAGGCATTCTTGGAATCTGTTCATATATTGATCCTTTTTCCTCAGGCTGGTCAGAAGGTACAGGTTCAAGTGATTATCTCTGCCTTCTGAGCTGACTTGCTCTGTGCTAATTGTATATCCTGATTTTCACTGATCTGCTCTTACAAAGACACTCCCATCTGTGTACTGAGATTCTGCTCCTGGATTTGGGGTTTCTTTAAGATCTGGGCAGCTGGAATAAAGTGACTTCATGGTTTTGATACAGCCATGCTACAAAGGTTCCTTGTCTGTCTGGTGAGTGGCCAGGAATGCTGCTGGATTAACTAGAGAAGAGATTAGTTTGGTAATACCACATTGTTCCACCAAAATTGCCTGATGTTTAAGCAATCTGGAGGGTGAAAGCCAACGCCCACCCTTTTGCTCAAGAATTGCTGCTACTGAATGTGAGATAAATACAATTATTTGTTTACCTAGAGTGAATTCTCAGTCTTCTTGGATGTTTGAAACAAGAGCAGCAACTGCTCACACTCAGGCTGTCCCCTACTCACTTCATCCAGTTGTTTTGAGAAGTAGGCTATTGCTCTCTTCTATGGGCCAATTGTTTGAGCCACTACAAGGACTACAATCTCTACGCCCCCTACACAACAAACAAGGGATCAGAGGGTTACAAGGAGCACAGGGCATCAGTCACTTTGCTTTTCCTGCCACTCCCGTCATCAGAAAATGGAAATGCAGGTAGAGCTACTGCACTTGGTTCCTGTCAGACTGTAAGTCTCATTCGTGTCAGAGTCACTCTGGCCTTTCTCACCATCTACTTCTTCCTTGTCCCTCACCTGCCAAGCCCCTCTGGGTGACAATGCAAATGCAGTTCCACATATTCACACTCTTTCATACAACACAAAGGGTACTTAGGGGCTTTCCCACAAACTAGAAAATTGTCTGAGCGCTTAAGGTGCTCCGAGCATCCAAAAGATATCATCCTATTGCTGGAAAAAATTCCCAGCTAGGCTGCCAGGGACCTATGTCCTCCAGAACCTCCTGAGAGTATTTTAAGTTCTCTAGACAATCAATTTCAATTTCCAATCTGCAAGACCATTGTCCTGGTTTGGGGCTTGTTTGGGACATAACCCCCAAAAGGGCTTCTCTACAAAAGCAGCTCCAATTGCCCCTCCCCCCTCCAACCGGTTCGGGAGAAAATATCTCCTTGGAGAAAAAGTGGAAAGAAACCTGTTTATTAAACAATAGAACCCAAACAATATTAAACAATAAAACTTCTCACTACTCAAAAAAAAAAAAAAAAAGGCAAACTCAGAACAGTCCCCTCCCCGGGTTGCAGCTCGGCTCACTCAGTCTCTGATCAGTCCCTGTGGTGCTGGAAACGCCGCGGCCCAGGCCCAGCCAGGGGGCCACAGGTGGAGCTGCCAGTGCTCTTCTGGGTGTTCAGTGCAGAGCAGGCTTGAACAGGTCCAAGAAAAAGGAAAAATCACAGTCCAGGGAACTTCTTTGCCTCAGCTAGCTAAAACTAACTAAAAGCAAGAAAAAGGGAAAAAAGGAGCTCAGTCCTGCTGTCTGTCCATCCGCAGACAACACAGTCCAGGAGCAGGAATGTGGAGCAGTGAGAGCAGTCTGAAAACAAACTGCACGCTTCTTCCCTCCCTTCTTCACTGTCTGGAAGAGAGTCTTACAGGAGTAAAACTTCTTATTCAGTATAAACAGAACAAGACGACTGGGGATAAAAGCATCATATAGTCAACCCAGGACAGCCCAGGGAAACGCTGTTTCCCTCTGAGACTGTGTCTCCACTTCTTGCATTCTTAGCGATGAACCTTGGAACGCACACTCAATTTTTCTGACTACTTCTACTCCAATTAATAGCATTCCATGCTCAAAGGAAAAAAGTAACAGTGTTGAGCACATTCCCTTCCTTATCTTCACATAAGCAAAGAATAAACGATGTTGCATTGACAGATTTAACACATGGACACACACATGATATTATACCAGACTTAATAAACTCTCTAAACTAGCTCCCAATCCAAATTCCAGCCACATTTAATCAATGCCACTTAGCATACCACTCCTGAACTCTGGGACTCTAACCCACCAAGGGGACGCTCACCCCTGACCCGGGACCGTGTAGGTGGGACTCCCTGTGCCACCTGTGCAAGGCACCCATCAGACTTGAACCCACATGGTGTGAGTGAGCTGTGTAGGCGGGGGCCTCTGTGTATGACAAACGAGTGAGTATTGCTTTATACCACGGGTAACAAAGGAACAGAGAGAACAAATGAGAGCGGTTAGTGATAAAGAGTTTTTCCATATGACATACTTCACATCCTTGTCTGTCCCAGCATGGATCCAGGGTCTGTGGAGGCACCAGTTTCTTGCCTGTGGAATGTTCTTCCTCCCCCAAGAGGAAAGAGGCAGCTGGAGGAAGAGCTTGCCAGGCTGCTCTCCATCCTTTAGCAGCAGCCCTGGGTGAGTGGAGAAGTCCCAGCCGAGCACAAATGTGCCAAGGGAACAGCCGTGCACAGGAAGGCTCAGTGGGAAGGATGATCCAGAAACCATGGGCCTGGCAGCCTGAGCTTGCTCCCGGGAAAGGCCTTGGAGCAGATCCTCCTGAGGGCCATCCCACAGCACGTGCAGGGAACCAGGGGGTCTGCTGGAGGCTGGGAAAGCTCTGCGGAGGGACAGGGACAGCTGGGCGTCCTGGCGGGGTGTTGAGGGCTCCTGTGTGGGTGTTTGGAGGGGTTGGTGTTGGGGGCGTGTTGGGGAAGGAGTTGTCTGGAAGGGGAGAGGTCTTGGATGGAATTGGAGTCAGTTTGAAGGCAGCATCTGTGGTTTGGTGCAACACTGGTTATGGAGGGCAGAAAGGACAGCTGTGACTATTTCTGTTCATGGTCCTGATTCTCCTGCAGGGAAGAAGAGGGGAGAGCTGTACTTTATTGGCCAGTTAGATATCTCTACCAGGGGGACGATTGGCCCTTTTGCCATCTATTCATTTCATTGGGCTACTTTTGTAACACTGAGTGGACTTTCATTCTTTTAGAGCTTCTATTCCTTAAGTGAATGAGGATATTATCATCCATTCATTGAAAATCGTTTGAAAGCAAAGAATGGCCTTCTGTTTGCCTCTGTGTAGTGTTATGTTTGTAAAGTGACTCCCAATGCATGACATTAAGGCAGATGAGATGCTGCTTTGAGATGGGAAGCCAATTTCCAACTGTCATGTTCTCAGTCGATTGCAATTGATTGGGGGAGTTTGCAACTTTTTGGAATTACTTGAGTTGAGAAATGGAAAGTAAAGCTTTCCTGAACTGAGGAGTCTTTAATGCCAGATTTTTCCGTGTTGTCATGGTAAAGATGCTTTTGTGCTGAAGGAAATTACTTCAATAAGAAAATAATTTCAGCATGTAGTAAGAGCTTCTGACAGCAAGTGGTGCAGCAGTGCTCCAGGTGCTGCTGCCAACAGCCCCTGCAGGGAGGAGCACAGCCCCCAGTGCACGTGGGCTTTGGCTCCCTGTGGCACAGAAGCCCCCCGGGGCACAGGTCTCTGGGGCAGGAGAGGGGCAGCAGCGCTGCCAGGGCTCGGGGGGTGGCAGCTCTGCTTGGGCAGGCACTCTGCCACACCTGCTGATGTCAGCGCTGCCCGGGCCCCAGGGCTCAGAGCAGCATTGGTGCCCTGGCCCACACATTCCCTGTGCCTGTCACAGCCGCGGGTTTAGGATGGCCAGCAGCCGGGACGTGTCCCAAGGAGGCCATGCCAGCTTCCGTGGAAGACCCCGTGCCCTTGCCTCGGCAGCCCTGGGGGCTCCTTCTGCTGCCCTGAGCCCGCAGAGCAGGGCAGCATTTGCTGATGGGCTGAGCCCTTCCTAAAGATCCTGTCGGGCTGCCTTAGACACTTGGGGCCAGGGATTCCTGCCAACCGGGGCCACTTTGGGTGGGCTGGGGGCGGCCCCAGGGCAGGTGGCAGTGTGTGCAAGGGCCCTTTGTGACACGCTGCAGCACAGTCACCGTGGCATGGAATGGAGGAATGTGTCCTTTGTGACACGTGGTGACATAGGAGCTGGGGGTGACAAGAACACTCCACAGCGCTCGGAGCAGGCGACGGGACAGGACGGGACAGAGCGGTGCTGTGAGGAGCCCCCACACAGTGCACTCGTTCCTGTCTGACCTGGAGCTGTTCTGAGGTGTTGTTCCTGCAGCTGACCTCGAGGCCAGAGCACAGGACCTGGTGACCTGTGGCCTTCTGAGGCTTCTGTTCTGCAGTGCCCTCGAGGGCAGAGCGTGGGACTTGGTGCCCCGGAGCTTTTCCAAGGCATCTGTCCTGCAACTATCTCCAGTCACTGACATGGAGCAGAGACCCCCAAGAGACCATAGGATGCCCTGGGTGGAGGAGGAGGAAGAAGGCCCTGGAGCTGACCCAGGACAGGAGACAGAAGAGGTGGTGCCGTTCCATCCACCACAGGAGGGTGAGTGGCAGAGCTGGGCCGTAGGACTGGAGACTGCAGCCAGCTTGGCCCCATCCCGTCCCGTCCTGTCCCATCCCATCCCATCCCATCCCATCCCATCCCATCCCATCCCATCCCATCCCCTGGGGCCATGCCCATGGACAGGACGGAAGAGGGCCCAGGCAGACACCCCGCAGTGGCCGTGCTCCATCCCCCTGGGGCATCCCGGGGCTGTCCCTGCCTGGGGAGCGCAGGACTGGGCTGTGTTCTCCGGCCTCTCCCGCAGCCCCTCAGCTCTGACTGTGCTCGCTCTTTGCCAGATGCAGCCGTGGAGCGCACACAAGAGCAGCAATCCAGCCGTGGCCGCTTCCGCAGAACAGCGCAGGTACCTGCAGCCATGCCCACCTGGGCTGAGCCTGCTGTCCCTGCTCGGCCGAGCACCGTGTGTGGAGCACTCCATGGAACATCCCTGGTTCTTGCCCTTCTCCTACAGCTCGTTTGCGAATTCATTAAGAGTGTTTGGCAGGAAGAGGCCAGGGCCATGGGCACTGGGCTCCGAGCACACTCAGAGGTCCTCAGACAGGAGACCAGTGCCACCCTGCTGCATTTGCTTGTGGAGAATGGTGTTTCCAGGCTAGATCAAGTAAGCAGCCTGTGGCCCGGCTTCCATTCCCCCATGAGTCACATGGCGACCCAAGCCATGTCAGCTGGTCCCTGTGAGCCTTTGAGGCCATGGCATTGTGGTAGGAATGGAAGCACTTCTCTGGGTGCACTGGGGACATTGCTCCCTCTGGCATCTTTCCAAGTCTTGCCGTGCCTTCTCCAGGTGCACTACCACGCTGAGATGTCTCCCAGCTCTCTGCCCTCTCATAGGTCCTGCCTGGGACCTGTGCTGCTGCCTGGGCCCAGCCCTGTGCGGTTCCCGGCTCCTGCTGGCCGGGTGCCCTGTCACTGCCTTCTGCCTTTCAGGTCCTCGAGTGCCTGGACTTGAGGGAATGCAGAGACAGTGTTCTGGAGATCATGTCGAAGAACCTGCAGAGCAAATACAGGGAGAGGCGTCACTTGGCACTCCGAGGAGTCACAGTGGCAAGCAAGAATCCCTTGATGGTGAGAAGGGGGCAGTGGCTGAAGCCCTGCCGGCAGCGTGGGGCTGGAAAACGCTGTCACTTGGGCTTGGCTGAGCTTTGGGCCCTGGGGCAGCTGTTCCCAGCTCTCCTGCCTCCCGCTTCAGCTGCCCGAGTGCTTCGGGACAGGCTTTGGCCTCTAGGCCCTGCTGCAGCCGGGTGGCCTTTCACAAACTTGTGTTCCACACAGGCTGACAAAATGTGGAGCCTGACTGAAAGTCTTGTGGAGCTCCTGCAGGAAAAAGAGAGCGACATGATCAGGATGACCATTCTTCTACTCAGATATTTATTTCTGGATAATGGTGCCCCAATACCCAGCTCCATCGCCCTGCAGCTGGCTGAGGCGCTCCTGCCACTCTTTGACCGCGTAAGGCTCTGTGCCCACAGCCATGGCCACTGGTCGCTGCCCGGGCACTTGGTGCCCTGTGGAGATGCAGGCCTGTGCCCTGCTGGGCCCGAAGCAGCTGATGCTGAGCTCTTTTGTTCTTGCTTTCCTACAGGATGATAGTCAGGTGCAGCTGAGCTCCATGATGCTCTTTCAAGAGATGCTGGAGTTATTAATGGAAGATGGAAAAAAGGCCCTGAAGTCACACGTGTTCCAGAGCCTGCTGCCACTCTCCTTCCACTGCCATGATGAGAATCAGATTGTTGCTGAGGTGAGGACTTGTGGCCGGCTGCTGTCTCCCTGGGAGGGGGCTGGGCTGCCTCCTGTCCTGGCGCCTTGCAGGCTGCAGCCTCCCCCAGGCTGTGGCTTTGGGATGCTCCTGTGCCCTGGGCTGTGGGGCCATCTCCACGTCTCTGCTGCTCTCCAGGCTTCCCGGGAAACACTGCATTCTTCAGCCAGATTCCTGAAGAGGAGGGATATCGAACAAATGCTACAGGTGGATCAGACATGGAGGTTTGGCGAGGCCCTGGTAAGGACAACCGAGAATCCCCAGCCTCAGCCTGGAGAAGGCCCCTGAGCGCGGTGCTCAGTGTGCGGGGCTGGCAGCTGTGCCCCTGCCCGCTGCTGCACCCAGAGGCTGAGCGGGCTCTTCTCCAGGCTGCTGTGGGCCCGAGCCGGGTGCCCATGGAGCCCCGGCGCGGCGGGGCTGCGGGGCGGCCCCGCGGCTCCCCGGGCAGCAGCCGGCCCTCTGCCCCCTGCGCAGCCCGGCGCCAGCGGCTGCTGGCCGCGCCTCAGGGCTGTGCGGGCAGGGGAGGCCGGGGCTGGGCGCAGGGAGCGCCCGCCACAGGGGCTGAGCCCGCGCCAAGCCTTCCCTGCTGCCGCTCTCTGCAGCTGGCAGAGGACACGAGCCGAGCGGCCGAGCAGCTGCGCCGGGCCCTGCACTACCTGGAGAGCCCCCAGGAGCCCCTGCGAGAGGCGGCCATCAGGTTCATGGGTGAGCCCCGAGGCCGGGCTCCCTCCCCGGCCCGCCGCAGCTCGGCCCCAGCCCCGCCCGCTGCCCCGGCAGCGCCATCCGGGCCCGGCGCCGTGGAGCCCCGCCTGGCCCGGGTGCTGCTGCCGCCCTCTGGCAGCCGTGCCCTTGGGCGGCAGCGTGCGGCAAGGGCCCGGGCTGAGCCCTGCCGGGCCAGCAGGGCGTGTGGCCGCAGCGCTGGCAGCGCCGCTGGCAGGGAGCTGTGCCGCTGCCGCCCTGACAGGCTCTGTGTTCACAGGGATGGCCGGGCGGCACCTCAGGGGGAAGATGGAAGAGCTCCAGGTCATCTGTGATGGTGAGTGAGGGCAGTGGGCTGACAACTTGAGCTGGCCATGGGGGATCTGCAGGGCCTGCCCCATCTGCAGAGGTCTCTGGTGCCTGTGCGGATGAGGGGTGGTGTGGGCAGAGCACACTGAGATTTCAAGGGCACATGGGGTTTCTTGGCCAGCAGCTTTGGCCTGATCCCTCCTGGACATGGAAATTGCCGCCCGGGATGACCTTCGCAGGGGGCTCTCCTCCGCTCCCCACAGATCCAGGATCTGACCTTGGTTCTGTTGCTCTCTCTTGCAGCCCTTGAAGAAATGGCATTTGACAGCAATCCCGCCATCAGAAACCTTTCAATAGAAACTGGGTTCGTTCTCCGGGCCATACAGAGAGCTCCCTCCTCCACATGGTGTAAAGTGAAAGATCAATTCCTCAGTGCATGGAAGAAACGGCCTCGTCTCTGCCGCAGAGCCTTGCTGTGCTGCTGGAGCTCTGCGGAGGGCTGATTTGGAAGGCTCTGTCTGCTGGGGCCATTTGAGAAGGATTTTCTTTTTCTTCAAGATTTTTTTTTCTTTTTCTTTTTTTTTTTTTTTTTTTTGTTTTTGTTCAATGTGGCATTTACGATCTCTGAACAGAGAGGGACATAATTTTCTCTCACAGGATTTTTTTTGGAGAAGCAGAGAAGAAGAGAAAAGAATTTTTGTCTCTACTTGCTGCTCCAGTTGTTTTTGGACATACGGAATAGTTTAGGAAGATTTTTTTTACCTGAAGTGATTTTTCAGTCGGATCCTGATGAGGTTTTTTTTTTTCCTTGGCAGTTGGGAAAAAGCTGTGTCCTGACTGTCTGGAGACAGTCACGGGTTTTTCTTTAGTCTCTTTTAGTATCTCTTTAATATAGTCTAGTATAATGTAATGTAGTTTAGTTTTAATAAAGCAATTGTTCAGTCTTCTGAAACAATGGAGTCAAATACCAATCATTTGCCGCGTTGGGGGCTCCCTGCATTCGATAAGTGGTGACTTCTGACATTGGCTGAAGAACCAGGAGCTGGATGGATCCAATTGGGTTTGCAGGTGAGGCTGAACACGAAAAGGTTTGCTGAACACTGACGGAGAGTGTCCGGTGTTTCTTTGGTGAGTCATGAGATGGGAGATGCCACTTAGACCTTCTCTTGGACCCTGCGGGACCCTGCACAGCCCGTTGTGGCCAGTCACTTTGGCTTCCTTGAGAAGGTACCGTTAACCCTTCTCCTCCCGACAATAGCATTGCCCTCCACGAGAAATGGAGTGATGGTTGGGAAGAGGTGCCTTCAGAAATGGAAGTTCAATTTTCTCCATTAGAGGAGGACACTATTGGAGTGTGGAGGTTTCTGCCTCTGCACTACAGAATTCCTGTGTTGGAGGAAGATGTCTATGAGTTTTTCAGATGGGCAAAAGCTCATGGGTTTTCATGGACTTGCAGTTCTCGCTGGATTCCAGGGCTTGGCAACCCCTGGATCTTGACTTTTGGAGGAACACATGCGGGCTGAGGAAATTTCTCGGGAGTTCCCGCTCAGTGCATCACTTTCCTCCATTGTGAGGAAGAGAACCTCATTGAAGAAGCGCCTTACCCCAGGCTGGTGGCCATCAGGCCCCTCGCCACAGCTGGACCAAATTGTCCAGGGACAGTCTCCACTGGTTTTCCCCACCTGCATGGGGCGGGGGGAGCAGCTTTGCGCATGGCTCAGAAACAGCTTTTTTCTGTCTCCCTGGAGCATGCACAGGAAGGACCAAAGCCTTCAGCAGCTGCGCTTTATGGGTCAACAATTATTTTGACTGGAGCAGCGGTCATCCCTTCTTCATCACTTTCACCAGAGCTGGAGGGACTTTTGCCATCTCCATCCCCTCCTTTTTCCCTCAGTGTGGCGTGTGGATCTGCCCCGCCGCTGGATTCCCCCGCCTCTGTGCCCCAGGAGGGTGCAAAGCCGCCCCCGCCCCCGACAAGAGAGCGGACGGCTCCGCAACAGCAGCCGGCAGCCCTGTGCTGGAGAGCACATCCAGTCCCCCTGCATCGTGGCCAGCAATTGATATCATGACCTGGGAGCCTGCAGTGCCGGCAGGAACACCCGCCGCAGGCCCCGCCGATTCCGCCGCCTCCGCCACTCCCGGCACCGCTCCCCGCTGTTGCCCTCGGGTTGCCAGCAACGCTCCGGCAGCGGCGAAGGCTCTGCCAGTGCCGCCCTCCCTGAACCGGGAAAATCTGCAGCGGCGATTCCTCGCGCCTGTGTCCGCCGCACTGGCGGCGGCTGCCGCTCTCTCCGAACACCATGCTGCAGGGGAAAAACCCCTGCAACCAGTGGATGCTGCAACCTCCACTCCATGATCTGCCCCTTCAGCGGCTGCTCTCTGACCCCCACCGCGTTCAAGCGGAGGTGCCGCTCCGCAGCTGTTTGTCGGTGCCTCCAGACTGACAACTCTGGCACTCAGTGCTTTTCTGGGAACAGCATTTTTCTCTGACCAGTACTTGCTTAGTTGGGGGGTTCCCTGATCTGTGGGGTGCCCACCGGGGCTCAGGGCGCCTCACCCCTCCGGCAGGAGGGGCCATTTCTGAGAAAGCTGCCAGCTCGTACTGGAGTTCCAGCACGTGTGCCACAGCAGAGCTCAGTGGTGGATTCACTTCATTCAAGGCACAATAGTCCACAGTCAATCTCCATTCTCTGTCAGACTTTTGTACAGGCCAGATGGGACTGTTGAAGGGTGAGTTGGTTTTGCTGACCACCCTTTGGCTCTCCAGCTCACGGATCATTTTGTGCATGGGGATCACAGCATCTCGATTGGTTCAATACTCCCGGCAGTGCACCATCGAGGTGGCAATTGGTACTTGTTGCTCTTCCACCTTCAGGAAGAGCAGGAGTCCTTCTGCAGATGGGTTTTCTGATATCCAGGCAAGGTGTTCAACTGCTTAATGTTCTCAGCCTCTACAGCAGCTATTCCAAAAGCCCACCTGCGTCCCTTTGGGTCTTTGTGATAGCCCTTCCGGAGGAAGTCTATGCCCAGAATACACGGGGCCTCTGGGCCGGTCACAATAGGATGTTTCTGCCACTCCTTCCCAGTCAGGCTCACCTCATCTTCCAACAGGATCACCTGCTGTGATCCCCCCCGTCACCCCAGCAGTGGAAACGGGTTCTGCCCCCACATGGCCTGATGGGATTAGAGTACACCGTGCACCAGTGCTGACAAAAGCCTCTTATTTCTATGGCTCTGGTGTGCTAGGGATCCACACAGCCCAAAAGCCTGCTGTGTTCTGAGTAATTTCTAAAGGGCAGATAGAGATAATTATGGGACCAAACCTGAGATAAATGTTAGGGGAAAGAAAGAAAGAACACTTGGGGGGGTAAAATCTCAGGTTATCTGCCTTCCCACCACCTTGTCCCTTGCCCCAGCAGGGGAGCTTTGCCCTCCCTGTCCCCAGCCAGCCCAGCCTGGGCACCTCAGGGCTGTCCCCAGCCTCCTGCTGAGGCCCGGCCTCGAGGGCTTCTGCTGCAGGCCTGGCAGACACTGTGGGGAAGCGCCAGAGCAGTCGGGTGTCAGGAACAAGGCGGCTGCCTGGGGGCTGCTTGTGGCCTCTGACACCCAATTCCTCAGAGCTTCCCAGTGCTCCAGCCCCTCAGGAGCCTTCTGTTGTTCTGCCAATTGACAGAGGCGATTTAAAGGACACCTCACGGGAAATCATGTTCTTATTTTACTGTGAATATTAAGGAACCACAGTGAAAGATGATACATTCAATAAAAATGTGCACTTGGTTTTAGTGAGAAGCAAAAACAAGCAAGGCAGTGCACCTCAATCAGTACTGTAAGAGAGAAAGGAGAGTGATTTAGAAAGATGCATCATCAATTGCCTGAATTGTTTATCATCTTGTAGATCCTCAGTTGCTGGGGTGCCCTGTTTTGCACCAAGGACCTGGAGAACCATTCCCAGCAATTGGGAAAATCCTAGGTGGTCCATCCACCCATAAATGAGGTCTCCAAATTTGCTCTGAAAGTGGGTCAAGCTTTTATAGGCCAAAAATAGCAAGTCCAAGTGACTTGATTATATTTTTAGCCCAGAAACACCTGGAGCTGATGGCACACTTCACAACCAGCAGGGGACACAGCTCGGCCAAAGGCCAGACCTCTGCTGTGAGGGTTTCCCCTAAACTGCCCTTCAAACAAACCTCCATTCATGTCTGTTGCGAAAATTTCTTAGAACGATGCATTTCTGCCACATAATTACACAGGGTTATGTGACAGTTTCTAAAGCAGCTGGTTTGGAGTCAAACAGCCAGAATTAAGAGTCCTTGTCATCTATTTGTAGCTACATCACACTTAGGGGGATTTGAAGGAGTTTGGAATGAGTTAGAGACTGGACCTCTGAGTTTTTTAGATGATGCCATTTCTTTTTCTTATCTTTGACACAGACAGGAAGGGTGAGTTTGGATCACATCTCCACTGTATGGCCCACAAGGTCACAAGACTTCCTGTTACAAGACCTTTTAAGCTTTACTTGATCAATAAAACACTGCCAACAAGGATATGTATGTTTTGGACCCAATCCTTCAACATTTCGTCTTACGGATTCATGCTACATTGTAAGCTTCCTTAGCCAATCATGTTATGGCACACAAACCTACAGCACTGCATTCTCCACTTCTTGTTTACCTTTGTAAATACTTTTATTTTTTCTACATCTTAAAGTCTATAACTTTAAACTTTCCTCCACTGAGCTTCATGTGTCACTGCTATGAACTCTAAATCTACATTCTTGCTTCCAGCACCTAAATTTGGAAGCCTTTTCCAAGGTGTCAGATCAAATCCTCTGTTAAATTCTAAGCTTTGCTTACAAGACCAAAGGTCTGAGAATTCCCTACATTTCGGGTTCCAACAGCACTGATGCAGTGAGTTACGGAGTGCCCAGGACTTGTCTTGTAAGTCAACTCCGTCAGGAACAAGGCGGCTGCCAGGGGGCTGCTCATGGCCTCTGACACCCAATTGCTCAGGGCTTCCCAGTGCCCCAGCCCCTCAGGCTCTCCACCAGCCTGGCCAAGCTGCCCGGCAGCAGCGCCGCAGCCCCACAGGAGCTCCAGAGGAGCCCCAGCCAGAGGCACCTGGGAGCCCTCAGCAATGCAGCCAGCAGCACACGGCCAGGAGGACACGGATGGCGCTTCCTGCCTGCCACAGGCCTTGTGGCCATCTCCAGGCACCGCTCCAGCAGGGATCCCCGCAGCTCCGGCCCTGCCCACCCGCTCTGTCGGCAGCACAAAGGCTTCAGCAGAACCACCACAGGCCAAGGGGCTTCTGGCCATTGTCCCTGCAGCACTGAACGCCTGGGCAGCTGGCTGAGTGCAAGCACCATTTTCCCCCTTCAGGGACCCCTCAGCTTGCTCTGCTGCTGAGCACAAGCATCTTTTTCACCGTTTCCTCTCTCTTGCCCTGCAGATCCTGGGCAGCAAAGAAAAGCTCCTGGGAGTCTGTGAATTATAACACATTCTATATTTACAGAAATTCAAAAGAGGAAAAAAAAAGAAAAAAGAAAAATCTTAAAAGATAAAGGAAAATTCCCACTGGCTAGGGTTGCCCCCACCAAGTGTGCCTTGCCCATCAGTTCTCCTCAGAGCTCCGACAATGCAGCCAGCCGAGCCCTGACAGATGAGGCCGACTCTTCCATGCCCTGCGCAGCTGATCTTGCAGCCTCTGGAAGATGGAATAGTGCCCACGCTGAATTGCCCGGAGGACATGCAGTGTTTGGAGTGCCAGCTCTGACACGGCACTGCTCATATCCTCCGTCAGGAGTTCAAGGGCTGCATGAGAGAGGAACAGAGCCACAGTCAGATCCCGGATCTGCACGGAGACGAGGAGAGCCCCCTGCCAGGGCCATCCCAGCCGGCTCTTGCCATGGTCAGGAGGGAGCAGGGACCAAGGGCATCAGCCCAAAGCTGCTGGCCAGGAATGCCCCACATGGCCCTGAAACCTCTGTGCGTTCAGCCCACGGGAGCAGAGCCCTCCACAGCCGGGGCAGGGCTTGCAGGTCTCCATGCCAGTCCCTGCTGTCAGCCCGCTGCCCTCACTCACCACTGCAGATCATCAGGAGCTCTCCTGGCTGCCCCCTGAGGTGCCGCCCGGCCATCCCTGTGAACACAGAGCCTGTCAGGGCGGCAGCGGCACAGCTCCCTGCCAGCGGCGCTGCCAGCGCTGCGGCCACACGCCCTGCTGGCCCGGCAGGGCTCAGCCCGGGCCCTTGCCGCACGCTGCCGCCCAAGGGCACGGCTGCCAGAGGGCGGCAGCAGCGCCCGGGCCAGGCGGGGCTCCACGGCGCCGGGCCCGGATGGCGCTGCCGGGGCAGCGGGCGGGGCTGGGGCCGAGCTGCGGCGGGCCGGGGAGGGAGCCCGGCCTCGGGGCTCACCCATGAACCTGATGGCCGCTTCTCGCAGGGGCTCCTGGGGGCTCTCCAGGTAGCGCAGGGTCCGGCGCAGCTGCTCGGCCGCTCGGCTCGTGTCCTCTGCCAGCTGCAGAGAGCGGCAGCAGGGAAGGCTCGGCGCGGGCTCAGCCCCTGTGGCGGGCGCTCCCTGCGCCCAGCCCCGGCCTCCCCTGCCCGCACAGCCCTGAGGCGCGGCCAGCAGCCGCTGGCGCCGGGCTCCGCAGGGGGCAGAGGGCCGGCTGCTGCCCGGGGAGCCGCGGGGCCGCCCCGCAGCCCCGCCGCGCCGGGGCTCCATGGGCACCCGGCTCGGGCCCACAGCAGCCTGGAGAAGAGCCCGTGCCGCCTCTGGGTGCAGCAGCGGGCAGGGGCACAGCTGCCAGCCCCGTACTCTGAGCACTGCGCTCAGGGGCTTTCTCCAGGCTGAGGCTGGGGATTCCAGGCCGTCCTTACCAAGACCTCAACAAACGCCAACAGCTTCTCTGTCTCCACCAGCTCTTTGAGATCCCTCCTCTTCAGGAACCCAGCCGCACAATGCAGCGTTTCCCGAGAAGCCTGGAGAGCAGCAGAGACCCAGAGATAGCCCCACAGCCCAGGACACAGGACTGACATCCCTGTGCCACAGCCTGGAGGAGGCTGCAGCTCGGGATGTGAGCAGGGCAGCCGGCAGCCCAGCCCCCTGCCAGGGGGACACCAGCAGCCCACGAGTCCTCACCTCGGCCACACGCTGATTCTCATCGTGGCAGTGGAAGAAGAGTGCAGGAAGGCTCTGGCACACCACTGACTTAAGAGGCTTTTTTCCCTCCTCTGCTACCAAATCCATCACCTTGAAGAAGAGGTCAAGGGAGAGCAGCTGCACATGGCTGTTGTCCTGAATGAAAGAAAAAAACTCAGTGCCATCTACTCCAGGCCCACCTGAAGAGTACAAAAATCCACAGTGCACAAAGTTTCAGGGCAGCACCCAGTGCCCGAGGCTGGGGATACAAAGCCTTACGTGGTTGAAGAGCAGCAGGAGAGCCTCAGCCAGCTTCGGGGCAGTGGTGCTGGATACCAGCATGTCTTTGCTCTTGAGCAAATTAGTGAACACAGAGAGCGTCATGCCCACCAGCTCTCCGTCTGCATCATCCAGCAGCTCCAGAAGGCTTGGAGACAGAGTGCCCATTCTCCTGGCCTGTGTGGAACACAAGGCTGAGCTGGGAAGCCATGGACGGCTGCAGCGCCAGCACCACCCTGGCACTGCAACCCCACCCTGCTGCTGCAGGGCCCACAGGCCAAAGGCCTGCCCCAAAGCAGTGGGGCAGGTGAGGCAGGAGAGCTGGGAGCAGCTGCCTCAGCTGCTGAAGCCCTGCCAGCCCATGGGGCTGCTTTCCCCAGCGCAGCTTCAGCCGCTGCCCCTTCTCACCATCGAGGGATCCTTGCTGAGCACCACGAGGCCTCTGAGTGCCAGGCGACACCTCTCCCTGCACTCGTTCCTCAGGTGCCTTGACATGATCTCCAGGATGATGTCAGCACATTCCCTCAAGTCCAGGCACTCGAGGACCTGAAAGGCACAGGGCAGTGACAGGGCACCCGGCCAGCAGGAGCCCGGAACCGCACAGGGCTGGGCCCAGGCAGCAGCACAGGGCACGGGCACCGTCCCAGGCAGCTGCGGCTACGAGAGGGCAGAGAGCTGGGAGGCAGCTCAGCCAGGCAGCGCTGGCCTTCAGGCTCACCTCCACAAGGAACGCCAGGCTGGGCAGATCCCAGTGTGGCTCCTCCCTGCTGAGCAGCCCAAGCAG
The DNA here is from genome assembly GCF_036417665.1 of Passer domesticus. Classification (NCBI taxonomy): domain Eukaryota; kingdom Metazoa; phylum Chordata; class Aves; order Passeriformes; family Passeridae; genus Passer; species Passer domesticus. Next base: position 1,631,722 of record NC_087503.1, on the reverse strand, counting down.
GCGCAGAGCAATCCCAGAACACAAGGAGAGGGAGACACGGCGCATCTCTCTGGAAGGAGAAAAAAGACACCAAGAGCCTGAGGTGGGGGGACCAAACCTTGCCCAGGACTGACTCACAGAGGTCTGGTCTTTGCCCAGCATCCCTGGAGAGGATGTGAGCGCTGTGGGAGGTGGCCCCTTCGGGGCACCCTCCTCTCCCAGCCTTTTCCAGTCTCCTTGGCCGTCCCTTGGTGACAAGGCCCTCTGGCCCATGACCACAGGGACTGTGTGGGGCACCTGGGCACAGGGCACAAATGCTGGGGGCAGTGTGGAGGAGAAGGGGGTCTCACCTGGCCAGCAGACCCACGGCATAGTGCTGGGTGTGAGCACACAGCAGCGTGTCCCAGCCACACTTACGCTCCATAGCCATCACCTCCTGGTCACACTCCAGTCGGCAGAGCAGAGCCTTCATGGCCTGCACTGCAAACCTGTGTGCAGAGCAAAGCCCAGGTCACACTGGGAGCACTGGCACTGGCCACAAGGGCAGGGGAAGGACAGGAGGACTGGGACCTGCTGGGCTTGCTGGGAAGGCGGTGTTCCTCCTGGCACGCTCTCCAGAAGTTTTCAACTTCCTCTGGTGGCATCTGCTGCTGTGTGGTGATGACAACATGGAAGAGCAGAGCCACAAACAGGCGGGAGGAATGAAGGATCATGGCCTCATGGCATTGTGGCACAATGACCCAGATCACCAGAGTTGCCTGCAGAAGAAGCAGCCCAAGACAGCGCTCAGTGCCCTGGTGTCCATGGGGCAGGGCCCAAGGGCAGATGCAGGGGGAGCAGTGGGCCTAGTGCCCCCTGAGTCTGCCCCTAGACCAAGTTTCATCCCAGCGACTGAGGCAGGGAGAGGATGGAGAGCTGCTGGAGAGGCAACCAGGTGGCAAGCAAAGGCCAGTTCCAGAAACTCACAGCCAGGGCAAAAACGTCCTTGTTGTCCCCATCGGAGGTGCATGTGCTGTGAACAGGCCAATCCTCCATCACACAGAGCAGTGTTGCCAGCACCTTCTCCATTGTTGGTCGTGATGAGCCTATGGCTCTCCACATCATTGCAGCAGCTCTGTGGGATCAGGGCTCTGTGTCAGGGGAATCTCAGTCACAGTACCATGCCCTGTGCAGCTGTGGGGGCACAGGTGACTGAGCCCCGGTGCCCTGAGGGGCAGGGAGGGAGCATTGGCAGCAGGCTGGGCAAAGAGAGGGGCCCGAGGGTCCTGGAGCTCTCTACCTGTCTGGCAGAGCCCATTGGACAGGCTGTGATGGGCCACGGGCCCTAAAGGCTGGTGAGCCCTGAGCTCTCAAGGCACGTGGGCCCCGTACCTGTCACACGTTGGGGCACAGTGCAGGAGGGTCAGCGCCACGTCTGCAGGGTGTTCCTCAGCCAGCCTCACAATGTCACTGTGCAGCCTGGCATCCACAGTGACGTGGGACATGAGACTCTGGTGGATGTTCTTCACCATGGCTGGCACCTGGAGGAGGCATGGGGAAGACCTGGAGCGCTGTCTATGGGAGCAACTTCCCCAGTTTCCCCCCAAGAAGTGCCTCCTTTCCCGTCACAATCTACTGGCCTCAAAGGCTGAGGGGGCCCAGTGACCGAGGCTTGAGGGGACACACGGCCCTGGGAGGCCTCCAGTCCTGGCCCCAGGCTGCTTACCTGCTGCTGATAAGGAACAGCACTGTCCTGGAAAAAATCCACAGTGGAAGCACAAATCTCAGGGGGAGTGGGCATGGCTCCAGTATTTTTCAAGGCCTCAATCTCTTCATTGTCAGTGTTTTTTATGACTCCATCCTCAGTCACTGATGTGGGAAGAGCCTGTGGCCAGGTTTCAGTCCCTGAGGTGTCCAAGTCTTGCGAGAGCCCAGCTGAATCTGGGCTGACATCAGGCTCTGCTTGGAGCTGGGTCAGCCCCGAGTCAGGCTCGGCTGGGCCCTCAGCTGCTGTGGTGTTGGTCTTTCTACGCCGAATGTGCGGGAATTTTCGGAACATCTGCCAAAGAATAAAGGACAGGGAAGCCAGGAATGCTCCAAGTGTAGTGCTTGGCTGAGCAGGGACAGCAGGCCCAGCCCAGGTGGGCATGGCTGCAGGTACCTGCGCTGTTCTGCGGAAGCGGCCACGGCTGGATTGCTGCTCTTGTGTGCGCTCCACGGCTGCATCTGGCAAAGAGCGAGCACAGCCAGAGCTGAGGGGCTGCGGGAGAGGCCGGAGAACACAGCCCAGCCCTGCGCTCCCCAGGCAGGGACAGCCCCGGGATGCCCCAGGGGGATGGAGCACGGCCACTGCGGGGTGTCTGCCTGGGCCCTCTTCCGTCCTGTCCATGGGCATGGCCCCAGGGGATGGGATGGGATGGGATGGGATGGGATGGTATGGGATGGGATGGGATGGGATGGGATGGGATGGGATGGGATGGGATGGGACGGAATGGGGCCAGGCTGGCTGCAGGCTCCAGTCCTACGGCCCAGCTCTGCCACTCACCGTCCTGCAGTGTCTGGATCTGCTCTGGCTCTTCAAGTTGCTCTCCTGAAGCAGCTCCAGGGCCTTTCTTATTTTTCCCCCGGAAGCATTTGAACCGGCTGAAAAATCTGCCTGCCATTCCACCTTCCAGCCTTGAAGGCACCTTCTAGAGAGATGCCTCAGGATATTGCCAAGTCAGCAATTTCAGTTGTGCCTTGAAGATTTCTGAGACAGAGAGGTCTCAGGGTAGCTGCAGGACAGCAAGTCCTGCACTCTAGTCTTGGGCGCTCCTGCCACAATGACAGGAGATTCCTGGTAAATTACTCAGGTCAGCAAGTCCCACAGTCTGGCCTTGAGGTCAGCTGCAGGAACAACACCTCAGAAAAGCTCTGGGTCAGACAGGAACGAGTGCGCTGTGCGGGGGCTCCTCACAGCACCACTCTGTCCCGTCCTGTCCCGTCGCCTGCTCCGAGCGCTGTGGAGTGTTCTTGTCACCCCCAGCTCCTATGTCACCACGTGTCACAAAGGACACATTCCTCCATTCCATGCCACGGTGACCGTGCTGCAGCGTGTCACAAAGGAACCTTGCACACACTGCCACCTGCCCTGGGGCCGCCCCCAGCCCACCCAAAGTGGCCCCGGTTGGCAGGAATCCCTGGCCCCAAGTGTCTAAGGCAGCCCGACAGGATCTTTAGGAAGGGCTCAGCCCATCAGCAAACGCTGCCCTGCTCTGCAGGCTCAGGGCAGCAGAAGGAGCCCCCAGGGCTGCCGAGGCAGCCGCGCTGGCAAGGGCACAGGGCCTTCCACGGAAGCTGGCACGGCCTCCTTGGGACACGTCCCGGCTGCTGGCCATCCTAAACCCGCGGCTGTGACAGGCACAGGGAACGTGTGGGCCAGGGCACCAATGCTGCTCTGAGCCCTGGGGCCCGGGCAGCGCTGCCATCAGCAGGTGTGGCAGAGTGCTCACCCAAGCAGAGCTGCCACCCCCCGAGCCCTGGCAGCACTGCAGCCCCTCTCCTGCCCCAGAGACCTGTGCCCCAGGGGGCTTGTGTGCCACAGGGAGCCAAAGCCCACGTGCACTGGGGGCTGTGCTCCTCCCTGCAGGGGCTGTTGGCAGGAGCACCTGGAGCACTGCTGCACCACTTGGTGTCTGTGAGAAGGCAGAGGCTGTTAGTCAGTCCTGAAATGATTTGCTCATGGAAGGGATTGGCAGTAGCACCACAACACCATCAGCTGCTGAGTTTCCCTGGACAATTGGATTGTTCAGGGGCACTGTAGTGTTTCATTGTGATCTTCTGTCAGTTCTTCTGGGAAAAACACTAGCCCAGTCTGTGATGTTCAGTGCTCCATTTGCTGTGTGTCTGTCTATGTCTTAGCTGATGCAAAGCAAATATTTCCTCCAGATCCAAAGAGCTGTGCCTGAAAATTCACAGAGCTACATCCATTTCTGATTTTTTTAAAAAGTTTTCCAGAGCCCGCTGATAATTTTCAAGGTTTTCAGAGAACCACAGAATAATGAGGTTGGAAGCCATGTCTAGGATCATCAAGTCCAACCTATGCCCCAACACCTCAATTAGACTATAGTACCAAATGCCATATTCCACCATTTTTAAAACACATCCAAAGATACTGATTCCACCACCTCCCTGGGAAGAACATTCCAGTACTTTATTATTCTTTTGGTTAACTTTTTTTTCCTAATATCCAACCTGTACCTTCCCTGACGTATCTTGAGACTGTGTCCTCTTGTTCTGTCAGTCGCTGCCCGGTGGAAGAGACTGACCCCCACCTGTCTACAACCTCCCTTCAGGAAGTTGTAGAGAGCAATAAGGTCACCTCTAAGCCTCCGTTTCTCCAGGCTAAACAACCCCAGTTCCTTCAAACATTCCTCATAGGGCTTGTGTTCCAAGGCCCTCACCAGCCTTGTTGCCCTCCTCTGGACGTGCTCAAGCATCTCAACATCCTTCCTAAACTGAGGGGCCCAGAACTGGACACAGCACTCAAGGTGCGGCCTCACCAGCGCCGAGTACAGGGCAAGAATGACCTCCCTGCTCCTGCTGGCCACACAATTCCTACTGCAGGCCGGGATGCCATTGGCCTTCTTGGCCACCAAGGCACATTGCTGGCTCATATTCAACCGGCTGTCAACCAGCACCCCCAGGTCCCTTTCTGCCTGAACACTGTCCAGCCACACTGTCGCCAGCTTGTAACATTGTAGGGGATTTTTGTGGCCAAAACGTAGAACTCGGCACTTAGACTTATTAAACTTCATGCTGCTGGACTCTGCCCATCCATCCAACTGATCCAAGTCTCTCTGCAGAGCCCTCCTTCCTTCCAGGAGATCAACACAAGCTCCCAGCTTAGTGTCAGCTGCAAATTTACTAATGAAGGACTCGATGCCCTCATCCATGTCGTCTATAAAAATATGAAATAGGACTGGTCCCAGCACAGAGCCCTGAGGGACAGCACTGGTGACTGGCCGCCAGCTGGATGCAGCACCGTTCACCATCACTCTCTGGCCCGGCCATCCAGCCAGTTCCTAACCCAGCCAAGAGTGCTCCTGTCCAAGCCGTGGGCTGCCAGCTTCTCCAGGAGTGTGCTGTGGGAGACAGTATCAAAGGCCTTGCTGAAGTCTAAATAGACCACATGCACAGCCTTTCCTGCGTCCACCAGGCGGGTCAGCTGGTCACAGAAGGAGACCAGGCTGGTCACACATGGCCTACCCTTCGTAACCCCTGATGACTGGCTCTGATACCCTGGCCATGCTGTAAGTGCTGTGTGATAGCACTCAGTGTGAACTGTTCCATCTTACCTGGTACTGAGGTCAGGCTAACTGGCCTGTAATTGCCAGGATCCTCCTTACCACCTTTTTTGTAAACAGGTGTCACATTGGCCAGTTTCCAATCATCTGGAACCTCACCAGTGAGCCACGTCTCCTGGTAAATGATGGAGAGCGGCTTGGCAACCTCATCTGCCAGCTCCCTCATCACCCTAGGGTGAATCCCATCTGGTCCCATTGATTTTTAAATATCCAAGTGTCCCAGCAGTTCTCTGACTGCCTCCTCTTGGATAATAAGAGGACCATTCTGATCCCTGGCACCACCTACCAACCCTTGAGGACAGTTGTCATGAGGATAAGCTGTCTTACCACTAAAGACTGAGGTGAAGAAAACATTAAGCACTTCCGCCTTTTCCGCATCTTTAGTAACTAGTTTGCCTGCTCCATCCAATAAGGAACCGAGGTTGGTTATACCCTTCCTTTTACCATTAATATATTTGTAAAAACTTTTTTTATTATTTTTAACAGAAGTTGCCAAGTTGAGTTCAAACTGAGCTTTGGCCTCCCTAATTTTTTTTCTACATGCCCTGGCAGCACCCTTAAATAATTCCTCAGAAATCACTCCCTCCTTAAAAAGATGATACATCTTTTTCTTATTTCTAAGTTCCTTCAAAACCTCATTACTCATCCAGACTGGACGTTTGCCTCGTCTACTCATCTTTTGGCACACAGGGACAGTCTGTTCTTGTGCCCTCAAGATCTCTGCTTTGAAGCACACCCATCTCTCCTGGACTCCTTTGTTTTTAAAGGCTGTTTCCCAAGGAATTCTCTGGACAAGTCTTTTAAATAGGCCAAAATCTGCCCTCCGGAAGTCCAGTGTAGAGATCTTATTGATATTCCTCCTTATTTCACCAATTATTGAGAATTCTATAGTTTCATGATCACTATGCCCCAAGCGGCCTACAACCTCCACATCACCTACCAGTCCATCTCTATTTGTAAACAATAGGTCTAACATAGCCCCTCCCCTGGTGGGTTTGCCCACCAGTTGTGACAAAAAGTTATCCTCCACACATTCTAAAAACCTTCTAGATTGCTGGTTTTTTGCTGTATTGAGTTCCCAGCAGATGTCTGGTAGGTTGAAGTCACCTACAAGAACAAGGGCTGATGATCCTGAGACTTTGTTCAGTTGTTTATAGAATAAGTTGTCCACCTCTTCATCCTGGTTGGGTGGACGATAGCAGACTCCCAGTAGGATGTCAGCCTTGTTGGCCTTCCTCTTAATTTTCACCCATAGGGACTCAACTTCATCATCATTAGTCTCAATACCTGTGACATCCAAAACCTCCCTAATATAAAGGGCCACCCCTCCACCTCTTCTCCCTTTTCTGTCTTTTCTGAAGAGCTTGTAGCCATCCAGTGCAGTGCTCCAACTATGTGAGTCATCCCACCACGTTTCTGTGATGGCAACTACATCATAGTCCTGCTGATGCACCATGGCCTCCAGCTCTTCTTGTTTGTTACCCATGCTGCATGCATTGGTATACATGCATCTCAGCTGGGCTGCTGATTTCTCCCCTAACACAGTCTTACCACCCCTGGGCCTGCTTCCAAACAGCCCAGCTGCATCCCCTTCCCCCTTCAAACCTAGTTTAAAGCCCTCTCAATAAGGTCTGCCAGTTCATGAGCTAAAAACCTCCTACCCTTAACAGAGAGATGTACCCCATCTGATTCCAATAGAGCAGGTGCCATAAAGGTTGCTCCATGATCAAAGAATCCAAAATTTTGCCGATAACACCAACCCTTGAGCCATTTGTTAATGATATGAGTTTTCCTATTCCTTTCATTATTTTTCTCTGCCACCAAAGGGACTGAGCAGAACACTACCTGTGCACCTGTCCTATCAACCACTTGACCCAGTGCCCTAAACTCCCTTTTAATCACCTTGACACTCCTCTTTTCAATCTCATCACTGCCAGCTTGGAGTATCAGCAGTGGGTAATAATCAGAGGACTGAATCAGCCTAGGAAGTTTCTCAGTGATGTTTCGTACCTGGGCCCCAGGGAGGCAGCAGACCTCCCTGTGGGATGGGTCAGGTCGACATACGGGGCCCTCTGTCCCCCTCAGAAGGGAATCACCCATCACGATTACCCTTCTTTTTTTCTTGACATTAGAGGTGGTAATCCTCTTTTTAGGCAAGTCATAATTGGGAGGCTCACTGGGTAGATGATTTTCCTCTAAATCATCTCTCTGGCTGTCTAGATCCAGTGCCTCATACCTATTCTGAAGTGGCACCTGGCTAGGGGATGGGGGGCAGGAGGGGTTTTTTGTTATTACCACCCCGAGCAGGGACCCATTTCCACTCCCCTTCATCTACCAGGTGCCCCTCTATTGCCTGAGAGTGAAAGACACATGAGCCCTCTGACTCCTGGTGGGCCTCCCTTAAAGATGTAAGGGCTGAACTCCACCAGTCTATTTCCTTTTCACTATCCCTGATACTCCTTAACCTTTCAACTTCTTCCCTAAGCTCAGCCACTAGCGAAAGGAGGTCATTCACTTGTTCACACCTCAGGCAGGCCTTCTCCATAACATCCCCTGAAGCCACTGATAAGCTCAAACACTCCGGGCAGGAATGGGTCTGTACGGACACATCCTTTTTGGAGGGCTCTACTTGGTCATATACACTTGTACCAACCACGGATTTTGACCGGGTTAAAACCATTGCTTAGGAGAAAGCCCAAGATCAATCAACCAATAAAACAATACTTCACCAAACTAGCTGGAACCTGCAGCCCTGCCTGCTTGCCCTGCCTGCGGGAAGTGCTGTGACCCTGTTTGCCTGCTCCTGTTCACCGCACTCCGGGTCGCCGTGCTCCCCAGAGGTCTCTTACAATGGGTCACTCCGGAACAAGGAAGCTCCACCTCCTGCTCCTGAGTGGCTCACAAAGCAATTAAGGTCATTAAAGTCCTTGTGCTGTGTCTGTGCTGCTGAGCTGGGCTGGGCTCCTGGCACAGAGGCAGCTCCTGGTAAGCAAGAAGAGCTTCAAAAGCACATTTCTCTTGATGAGCAGCTCTTCTGCCAGCCCAGCAGGGCTGGGGCACTGCCTGCAGCCAGCCCGGGCACAGCCCAGAGGCAGAGAGAGCTTCAATCAGTCAGGGCTGGGAAGGTGCTGAGAAGTGCCTGGGGCAGAATCACTGCCAGCCCTTGGCACAGGAACCTCTGGCTGCAGGACAATGCAGCTGCAGCTCCTGGAGCCATCTCCTAAAGCTGGAACATCCCAATGCCTGCAGACTCTATGAGTACATTCTCTGATTGTCTCTTGTGCAGAGCAGCCAGGGGTGCCCAGGGCTGTCCTGCAGAGCAGGCTCCTGCAGCCCAGGGCGCTGTGCTGGTGCAGGGACTCTGCTGCCTGCCAGGGACAGCTCTCAGCCGGCCCTGGCAGCTGCTCCCAGCACTGGGGGACAGGATCTGGGGGGGAGGAGACAGCTGGTAAGGCTTGGAAGTGTTCTCCTTGTGTGGTGAGGATGCTGCATTGTTCAGGATTGCTCCCAGCATAACATTTAACTGCCGAACATCTACAAGTAGATTATACAGCTAACACAGCTAGTCAGGGGCTGGATAAAAGGGAAAATCCTGCTTTTTAAATCTACTGCTGTTGGTTGCTTGGATCGGAAATTCCATATAGATGTTAATCTCTTAGTTCAGGTGAAGAAAAATAAAAACAATTTTCTCAAATCTGAACAAACCAGGCAGTGACAGCAATCACCACAGTTCACTTTAAAGGCAGCATCAGTGTCAATTTTCCAGCCTGCTCAGGGTTGCACTGATGTTGCCATCAGAGCCTGCAGAGCCAGAGCTGCCCCTGGGCAGTGCCAGAGCTGGGAGGGGTCTGCCGGGCAGAGCTGAGCCCCCAGGGCTGGGCTGGGCTCTGGCAGCACTGGCAGGACCCAGCCCTGGGCACAGGGAAGCAGCTGCTGGCAGGAACAGCTCCAGGCAGCAGAGCCCTGGGCAGGCAGTGGGGGGAAAGTGTCCCCAGCCCGTGGTGGGATATTTAAAATCCTCTCCTAATGCAACTATTCTATGATTAATTTTTATACAGATCCCCATGCCAAGGCACCACAAATGTCCAACAGCAGCTCCATCAGCCACTTCCTCCTGCTGGCATTGGCAGACACGCGGCAGCTGCAGCTCCTGCACTTCTGCCTCTTGCTGGGCATCTCCCTGGCTGCCCTCCTGGGCAACGGCCTCATCATCAGCGCCGTAGCCTGCGGCCACCACCTGCACACGCCCATGTTCTTCTTCCTGCTCAACCTGGCCCTCAGCGACCTGAGCTCCATCTGCACCACTGTCCCCAAAGCCATGCACAATTCCCTCTGGGACACCACCACCATCTCCTACACAGGATGTGCTGCACAGCTCTTTTTCTTTGTCTTTTTCATCTCAGCAGAATTTTCCCTCCTGACCATCATGTGCTACGACCGCTACGTGTCCATCTGCAAACCCCTGCACTACGGGACCCTCCTGGGCAGCAGAGCTTGTGCCCACATGGCAGCAGCTGCCTGGGCCAGTGCCTTTCTCTATTCACTGCTGCACACGGCCAATACATTTTCTCTGCCCCTGTGCCATGGCAATTCCCTAGGCCAGTTCTTCTGTGAAATCCCTGCAATCCTCAAGCTGTCGTGCTCCAAATCCTATCTCAGGGAACTGGGGCTACTTATGGGTAGTGCTTTTCTGTTATTTAGTTGTTTTGTGTTCATTGTTTTCTCATATGTGCAGATCTTCAGGGCAGTGCTGAGCATCCCCTCTGAGCAGGGACAGCACAAAGCCTTTTCCACCTGCCTCCCTCACCTGGCTGTGGTCTCACTGTTCATCAGCACTGGTATATTTGCTCACGTGAAGCCCCCTTCCATCTCCTCCCCATCCCTGGATCTGGCCCTGTCAGTTCTGTACTCGGTGGTGCCTCCAGCCCTGAATCCCCTCATCTATAGCCTGAGGAACGAGGAGCTCAAGGCTGCTGTGAGGAGGCTGATGACTAGATGATTTCAGGAACATGAAACTCTTGGGCAATATCTGCAAACCACTTGTAATAAAAGTCACCTTTGATACTTCTTCTTGGTTTGGTTGTGGGGTCTTTTATTCCTTGGTTAAGTGTTCTCATGTTGTCCTCAAAGAGATGTCATTTTCTGTGTGATTTCTCACTTTGTTTCTCTCCACCTTCCCTGTGACCACACACTTTGTCAATCATGGGCTGATCTCTTGGTGGCTTGAAAGGAACTCAAGCGTCTCCCAGCAGAGTTTTCTGCAGAGATGCCCTTTTGTTGCCTCCTCTGGAGCTGCAGCAGCAATGTCTGTGTGCAGAGCTGGGGCAGATCACTGCTGGCACAGCAGCTGTGCCCAGCAGCAGCAGCAGCACTTGGTGTTGCCAGTGCTGCTGCCGTGGCCCTGCCCCGCTGCCCTGGTGGCCCTGGTGTTGCTGCAGGGCCTGAGTGCTCTCGGGGCCGGGCACAGTCCTGGGGGTGGCAGTGCCGGGGCTGCAGCAGGGACAGGCCATGGGCACTGCTGGGGCAGCGCTGATGCCTCAGGCCAGGGCCTGGGGGCTGCAGGCTCCTTGCCCAGGCTCTCTCAAGAACACGGCCAGCCCAATGCTCAGCACAGAAAAGCCCCAGGGTGAGCAGCCCCTGGCTGGCCGTGGGCAGGCTGGGGGCAAACAGCATGGCTGGGGCTCTGCAAGGGCCCTGGGGAAGACGGGAAGGAGCAGCAGAGCAGGGGCTGATCCATCCCCAGTGCACTGGACAGCCCAGGACAGCGTCCCAGAGCGTCCTGATGGAGCTGCCAACAACATCCCCCCTCTGCAGCCCTGGCCTCTCCCCCAGCTCACACAGGTGCCACATCCTTGCAGGCACAGCCACGGCAGCACTGGCTCAGAAGCCCCTGTTTGCATTGCACAGAGCAGGCAGGAGCACCCCCATGCTGCTGCTGTGGGGACATGAACCTGAGGGAGCACAAATGCCATCAGCTCCTGGGGCCAGCAAGGGCTGGGGGACACCAGGGAAACCACTCAGCTTTGTCCTGGCCTCTGCAGTCAGCCAGAAAGTTTGTTCCCATCAGCTGGGAGTTTCCTGTGCCACTGCAGATGCTGTTGCTCAGAGCCAGGGCTGCCAGGCAGCCACCCCCAAACTGCCCTCAGCATTTCCGTTTCATCACCTCTGTTTTCTTTACTCTTTCCTGCTACAAATTTCTTCTTCTTGCCCACCCCTGTTCCCTCCCCTGCAAACAGCCCATCCATGTTTGCCCTTTCCTCTCTGGCCCCACTCCCCATTGCAGTTCCTGACTTGGCACCATGGGAACGTCCCTTGGGCAGCAGGATCATCCTCCAAGTGCTGCAGGAATTGTCTGCAGGCTCCTGTAGTGCCTGGTGCTGCTCCCTTGCCATAGGCACCCCAGGCCAGGGGAGAACATCTGGGCTGCTGTGTCTGCTTGTGGGGCTCCCTGTTCTGGGCAATGAGGAGGAGCTGCAGAGGCTCTGCAGGACTGACAGGATGGGCTTTGGGGCTGGCAGGAGAAGCTGAGGCACCTGGGCTGCTGGAGCTTCTGAACCGGAGATCCAGGGCTCATCCTGCAACTTCTGCAAGAGTGGTTTCAGAGAATCCCAGAATCAGCAAGGCTGGAGAAGGCCTTGGAGATCATGAAGTCCAACCTGTGCCCTGACACCGCCTTGTCTCCCTGAGCCTCCTCTTCTCCAGGATAAACAACCCAGCTCCCTCAGTCGCTCCTCAAAGGACTTGTGTTTCCAGACTCCTCACCAGCCTTGTTGCCCTTCTCTGGACATGCTCCAGCCCCTCCATGTCCTTCTTAAATTGGGGGCCCTAGGACAGCAAACAGCACTTGAGGTGCTGCCCAACCAGTGCTGAGCACAGGGGAAGAATCACTGCCCTGCTCCTGCTGGCCACACCATTCCTGATCCAGGCCAGGAGCCATTGGCCTTCTTGGCCACCTGGGCACACTGCTGCCTCATGTCCAGCCTGCTGTCCATCAGTCCCTGCAGGTCCCTTTCTGCCTGGCTGCTGTCAGCCACTCTGTCCCCAGCCTGTAGTGCTGCAGGGGTTGTTGTGGCCAAAGTGCAGGACCCGGCACTGGGACTTGTTAAACCTCACATTTTTGGATTTGGGCCCTGGATCCAGCCTGTCCAGGGCCCTCTGCAGAGTCCTCCTACCGTCCAGCACATCCACACTCACACCCAGATGGTGTCATCTGCAAATTTGCTGATGCTGGACTCAGTCCCCTCATGCAGATCATCAGGGCAGATATTGAAAGCCACCCTGGCTGGCTCTGATCCCTCGGCCATCCTGTGGGTACCCTGTGATGGCTCTCAAGGTGATCTGTTCCATAACCTTGCTGGGCACCCAGGTCAGGCTGACAGGCCTGGAGTTCCCCAGATCCTCCTTCCAACCCTTCTTGGGGATGGGCTCACACTGGCACCTCCAGTGCTCTGGGACCTCCCTGGTGTGCCAGGACTGATGGTAAATGATGGAGAGCAGTTTGGGGAGCCCATCCACCAGCTTCCTCATCCTCCTGGGATGGATCCCATCTGGTCCTGGGGACACCTGTGAGCACCTGAGTGGCTCAGCAGGTCCCCAGGTGCTTCCTCCTGGATTGCAGGGGCTGTTCAGCTCCCTGTGCCCATCTACCAGCTCAGGAGAACACTTCTCCTGAGGGTGGCCTGTCTTACTGTTGAAAACTGAGACAAAGAAGGGGTGAAGTACCTGAGCCTTTTCCTCATCTTTTGTAACCATATCCCCCACAATAAGAAATGCAGGTTGCCCTTAGCCCTCTTTTTACCATTAATGTACTTATAAAAACATTTTTATTATCCTTCACAGAAGAATTCAAGTTGTCCTAACTGAGCTTTTACCGCTCTAATTTTCTTTCTGCATGACCTAACAACATCCTTAAATATTTCTTGATTTACCTGCCTCTATGTCCAAAGGTGATGCACCCTCTTTTTAACCCCTAAATTCCTGCAAAAGCTCCATGCCCAGCCCGGCCATTCACTTCTTCCTCTGGGTCATCTTTCTGCACAAAGGGACAGCCTACTCTTGCTCCATCAAGGTTTCTTTGCTGAAGTGTGTCCATCCTTCCTGGAACCCTGTGTTTTTACGGGCTGTTTCCCTTAAAAGAATCAGTTCCTGATTTGGTACTCCCCAAATCTGCATCCTCAATTCGGCCTAAGTCTGCCCTTAAAAGTCCAGGGTAGAAGATTTATTGATGCCCTTCCTTCTTTCATGGAATATTTAAAAACTCAATAATATCATGGTGACTGTGCCCCAAACAGCCTCTGACCAGCACTTCTCCCACCAGCCCTTCTCTGTTTGTGAACAGCAGGAGACAGAGCTTTCCTTGGGAGTGGGAATTGCAGGAAACATCCCCAAAGTGCAGCTTGGAAGGTTCAGCCTGGAGCTGAGGAGAAAGCAAAGTCCCTGCCAGGGTAGAATTGTGGTGCTCGAGGTGTGGCAGCGTGAGGCTGGGCCATGGCCGGCTCTGTGTGCCAGGAGCCGGCAGCACTGGGTGCAGGGAGCCCAGGGAGGGCACAGAAACGCTGGCTGAGAAATGCTGGGGCACAGCGAGAGGGGCGAGTGCAGCCGGCCAGGGCACAGGAGCAGCACGCGCAGGGGGCACAGCCTGCAGGACAGATGGCCAAGGGCTGGGCAGGGCTGGCAGGGCCACAGGCACCCAGGCCTTTGTGCCCTGGGCTCGGGCAGCGCCTCTGGAGGCCCCACAGCAGGAACTTTCCTGGCAGGGGCTGCACTTTGGCTCTCCCTCGACCTCCCTGGCCAGGCTGGCAGGGGCTGCAGGTTTATGGCATTTGTCCTTGCTGCCCCTCGCATCCCCCTGCCCCACAGAGAGCCCCGAGCCACCCGTGAGGGACAGGCCCTGCTGGCCCAGGCTGGGCTCAGGGCTTGGCCTTTCTGCTTCTCCCAGCCAGCCCAGGCCTTGCTCAGCATTGCAGTTCCCTGCCCAGAGCCTTGGACTCCCCGCACTCCTGGCCTCAAGGATCTGCTCTCAGCAGTCCCTGGGGAGCCTTTGGCACTCCCTGCCCTCACTGGGGCCCAGCCATGCTCCAAGGGACTTGGAGTTTTGCTGCTGACTCCTTGAGCAGCTTCTTCATCCTTCCCTCAGTGCCTGAGGCTCCTGGACACAGCCCCAAATCCACTGTGGGGCTGATTAAAACACAGAAAGCCCTCAGGAGCTCTTTGTCTCCTTTCAATTGTCTTCAAGTCTCCAGGGCTTGTGCAGTGATTGGAGTCAGTTTGGAGTTCTGTTAAGGAGGAAAATGTCGAAGTGCACCAAACACATGATGTTTGGATTTAATCATATGGGCAGTTTTCTATTTATCAGTTCAGAAAAGAGGTGATAGAAACATTCCTGAAGTGATCTTGATGCTGAATGTCTCCTTAGGAGGTCTGGGCACGGAGAAGAACAAGCCCCTTTTGGGCTGACCCTGTTTGTACAGCCTGCTGCTCACCCCAGCCTCACCATGTCTGACATGGCCCACCTGGGACTGACATCCTAAAGCATGCAAAAATGTTGCTGTAATTTATTATTTTATTTTATTCTGTATCAAATTATTTTGTGTTATTATTTAACTACGTATATATTTATTATATTCATTTCTATTTATAATAATAACATTGTTTTTTCTTACCTAGTTTTTATGTTGTGAAATACAAAGCTATGTTTTGTGTCAGGTACATACAGGCAACCTGTGTATCTGTGATTGGGATATGTGTGGAAACTGACCGTGGGACAGTTACAAAGACAATTCTAATAAATAACTGAGGAAGTAAAGCATGGAAGAAGGCCTTTGAACCTATCCTTTGTTCGCAATTAACCTTTATAATTCTTCAGCTGATTTAGGACCATTCAAATTAAAGCTTTAAGGATGTTGCTGCTTGACAGGAACTTTCTGCTTCTAGCTAAAATGAGTTTTGCAATAATAACCTTTTGAAGTATCATTTTAGAGTATTGCTTGTAGTAAGGATCTTTGGAACTGTAGCTTTAGAATATATCAAAAGGAAACATGCTTATCTCAACACCTTAACAAAACAGTGAAAAGCAGCTTGAGAAAGGAAGATGAACATCAACTCTATCAAGGACTGATAGTTTCAACAAAGGGAAGCTGGACATCACTGTTATGAGATTTACAGTCCTTGCAATTAAAAGGTGGACCCACATCTGGAATCTGGACCTCACCAGCTGGGAGACTTCTTTCAGAAGCCAGATCCCACCATACGGGGATACTCTTTTCTGAGATACATCCTGAGAAAAACTAAATCACAATAGTGTATAGAATTGTGACATAAAAATTTGGAACAGAAACTGCTGAGAAAGCTTATGAGTACCCCTATAAATATCTGTAAGCCCCAACTATCGGCGTGCAGTTGGAGGGAAAATTTCCCCCACTGTACCCAGTGCTGTTTTGCTCATACTTTACCATATTAATTAATAAATTGATTGCTCCTTGAATATTGGCCTAGTCAAGCTTCTCATTTATAACATTTCACATCCTTTTCTCTTGGATGCAGTTGGCAAACTTTCTCATGCTGGCTGCCCAAGGGCAGTGTGCTTCTGCTATCAGGCACGTTCACAGAGTGTTTGCAAGCATGCTTCTAAATCCACAGAATGTCCATTGTTTTGCCTGCAGGGCTGTGCACATAGGCCACAGTGTCTGCCCAAAATGCTCTCTAACAGGGAAGTCTTTTCCTGAACTAGTAGGGGGAGGGGCTGCTTGAACTTGCTTTCTAGACGGACCCTTTTGGAGGTTTCCTCCCAAAATTTGCCCTAAACCAGCACAATCCGTTAAAATGAAAACTTCACCAGTAGCACAATTCTACAGCCCACCAGCAAAAACAAAGGATGTGTAAAGTTCTCCAAACATTTGTCCTGCTTTGCTGCAAAAGTCGTGCTGCACACACAGTGCAGTGTGGAAAGCCAAGAGAAGCTGCAGCTGGTGGCAAATCTTGGGACACAAGCTTGACCTTGTTCTCCATGAAAGGTTCTTGAGAAGAGCAGACAGGAGAAGATTCCTGGAAAACTGAAACAGCTTTCCAGAAGTGAAATGAAAGTGAGAGAAACATTCCAAGAAGTTTTCCTCCATTTATTTCTAGTCTGCCCTTTCCCATGTTGCACTACTTCTCTATCCCATTCATTCCAAATGCACCTCACCTCTTAAGATCGGTGACTTATCATGTTTTAGACACTCTAAAATACCATGAGACACACAACAGTTTTCCTTCCCCTGTTTTTACTGGAAAGCAACACTGCAGATGTAAGTGCAGTGCTTGGGTCAGGCAGGAATCCTACACCAAGGGAATGTGCCCCGACAGTGCTTGACCCGCAGCAAGGACAATGCACAGCAGCGATTGAGGGGATTCCTCTGCCAGCGTGCAGGAGTCAGGGCTCTGCACCTGGGCTCGACACTGCCAAGTTCCCGTGTTTGGACAGACTAAGGGGCTGTCCCGGGGCGCACAGGGCTCGCCCATGGGGCTCGTGGGGCTCGAGCGGGGAACGGACACGCGGACAAACGGCCCCGGGGCTTCAGTTGCAGCGGCGGCAGCAGCAGCAGCGGCAGCAAAAGCAGCGCAAGCAGAGAATCTAAAACACTCTTTTTCTTTCTCTTTTTCTCTCTTTCTCGCCCTTTCCCGCTGACGAGCACCCTTCCCTCCACGTCGATTTCCCGGCGTCCCCCTCCCCTCCCCTCCCCTCCCCTCCCCTCCCCTCCCCTCCCCTCCCCTCCCCTCCCCTCCCCTCCCCCCTCCCCTCCCCTCCCCTCCCCTCCCCTCCCCTCCCCTCCCCTCCCCTCCCCTCCCCTCCCCTCCCCTCCCCTCCCCTCCCCTCCCCTCCCCTCCCCTCCCCTCCCCTCCCCTCCCCTCCCCTCCCCTCCCCTCCCCTCCCCTCCCCTCCCCTCCCCTCCCCTCCCCTCCCCTCCCCTCCCCTCCCCTCCCCTCCCCTCCCCTCCCCTCCCCTCTCCTCTCCTCTCCTCTCCTCTCCTCTCCTCTCCTCTCCTCTCCTCTCCTCTCCTCTCCTCTCCTCTCCTCTCCTCTCCTCTCCTCTCCTCTCCCCGCCTCCCTCTCCCCGGGCCGGGCCGGGCCATGCCCCCGGCCCGCCCCCGGCCCCGGGCGGGGCTGCCCCGTGCCCGCCCCCGGCCGTCCCGCCGCCGCCTGGCCTCAGCCCGGCTCTGGCCGTGCTGGCGCTGGCGCTGCTGGGCGGGCGTCAATGCCTGGGGCTGGGGCGGCATCGCCGGCTTTTGGCTCCGCCTGGCCCGAGCCCGGCCCCGGCCCCGACGCAGGGTCCAGTCCCGGCCCCGACCCCGAGCCCGGCCCCGGCCCTGGTCCCGGCTCCTCCCGGGGCCCGCGGAGGACACAGGCGGCGCAGCCGCTTCCGCCGCCTCCGCGGGGGCTTGCCCGGCCCGAGCTCCGCCGCTCGGCAGCGCAGCCGCCGGGGCGGGTGGGGATGCCCGGCCCGGGGCGGGTGAGGGGCGCTCGGGGGCCATTGCTGGCCCCGGGCCGAGCGCTGACAGCCGCGTCCCGCCCGCAGGGAAGGCGCAGGAGGCCCTGCAGGAGCGGTACCGCCTGGGTTCCCTGCTGAGGCGCGGCAGATTCGGCAGCGTCTGCTCGGCGACGCGGCTCTCGGACGGCGCCCCGGTGAGCGGCGGGGCCGGCGGCGGGCGGAGAGGGAAGAGGGAGACAAGGACGAGAATGTCGGAGCGCAGTGGGAAGGAAGTTGAGCTCAGCCCGCTGCTCTCCCTTGCTCGCAGTTGGCCATCAAACGCGTGCCGCGGGATCGCATCCGGCACTGGAGCGAGCTGGTGAGTGAGCGGGGCCAGCGGCAGAAGCCGGGCCGTGCCGGGCGGTGAGGAGCCGGGGCCCGGCATGGTGGAAGCTGCCGGGAGCCCTGTGGGGAGAGCGGGCGTGGGCTGAGCAGGGCATGCAGAGCATCCCGGGCTGGCTGAGGAGTCCCAGAGCCCTGGCACAGCCTCAGCTCCACTGACGGCATCGCGCTCCTCCCGCAGCCCGACGGCACCAGCGCGCCCCTGGAGATCGTGCTGCTGGCCAAGGTGTCCTGTGGGTGTGCTGGTGTCATTCAGCTGCTGGAGTGGCTTGAGCTCCCCGACAGCTTCTTGCTGGTGATGGAGCATCCAGAGCGGTGCCAGGAGCTCTCAGGTTTCCTGGTGGAGCGGAGGTTCCTGCCGGAGGAGGAGGCGCGGGGGCTGTTCCACCAGGTGCTGGAGGCCGTGCGGCACTGCACCAGCTGCGGGGTCCTGCACAGGGACATCAAGCCCGAGAACATCGTGCTCGACCTGGCCAGCGGGCAGCTGAAACTGATTGACTTTGGCTGTGGCGCCTTCCTCCAAGACACAGCCTACACCCAGTTTGCAGGTGAGCCCTCGCAGGGAATGCTCCTGGGCATCTCATGGCCCAGCCTGGGTGTAGCACCGGGGCTTCCCCCTACTGCAGCTGGGATGGGATTAATGCTGGAGCCAAGTTGATTTGGTTGGGGTGTGAGGGGGGCCAGCTCCCAGCCCTGCTGACAGCCTTCAGTACCCACTGTGGCCTGGGCTGGGGCTGGAGCTGGTGCAGCCAGCCCGACAAAAACCCCCATGGGGGTAATGGAGAGGGGGGTCTGAACCCATGCCCTGGATGGTTTGGTGTGCAGGGGAGGAGGGGCTTGGACTGCTCCACTCACCTTGTTTGCCTTGGCTTATTAACATTTTTGGGGGCCCACGCAGGCAGAGAGGAGAGTGGGTTTTCTCCACCAGTGGGTGGGTTTTTCCTTTGTGTGTCATGGTTGGGCTTTCCCAGGGTTTCTGCTGCCCTCTTCCAGCACCAGTGGCTTCTTTTCCAGCCCCGAGTTTGTACACAAGTCCCAGGTGATGGTGAGAAGGCAGCGGTCACCCCGTGTGCTGCTGGAGCAGCCCCCACATGCCCGGGAATGCTGGGGCCAGGCTCTGGGAGCAGCAGCATCCCCCTGAAGAGCTCTGTCTGTGTTCCACAGGAACCCTGGCCTACAGCCCTCCAGAGTGGACCCAGCACCAAAGCTACCATGGCGAGGCAGCGACGATCTGGTCCCTGGGCCTCCTGCTGTACCAGCTGGTCGTGGGGAAGCACCCGTTCAGGAGGGGCCAGGAGATCATCTGGGGGCGCATCTTGTTCCCAGCATGGCTCTCTCAAGGTGGATCCTCATCTCTGGGCACAGGGGGAATACCAATGTTGGGAGACAGCAGCGAGCTGATGGGCATCCTGCTCTGGCAGCTGCTGAGGAGGTGGCACATGTCCTGCTCTCCTCCAAACAGAGAATCCGTGGGGAAGTTTAGGCCCAGCTCTGGGCACACCCAGTATGGCCTGGGCACAGGAACAGGGGGGCAACTTCTCCAAGTGACTGGTGATTTCTGGTTTGTCTCCCCAGAGTGCCAAGATGTCATTAAGCGGTGTTTGTCCATGCAGCCCTCGGACAGGCCATCATTAGAAGAGCTTTTCTGCCATCCTTGGGTGCAGGGTGCTCCTCGGCCCTAGAAGATGGGAGAGATCCATGTGCACAGTTGGATCCAGGGGCCTGGCAGGTACCAGCTCCACACATCTCTTGGCACTCAGTGGCAAAGCAAACCAGACTGGTTTTGTCCTGCCTGTAGCTCTGAGCAGGGGTCAGCAGAAGGGAACAAGCAGCTCTTGGGCGGGAGCTGAGCTGGAGATCTGGTGTGGCAAGCACTGGTGGCCACCATCCCCCCGGTTTGTTTGTCTGGTTCATGGATGGCTGGGGCCCTGGGCAGAGCCCTGACAGCCTGGTCTGTTCCCAGGGAAGGAGAAGGAGCTCCTGGAGAAGCTGTACCAGGTGGGGCTGCTGCTGGAGACAGCAAGGACAACCTCAGGGACGACAGTCTCTTCCTTGGCCTGGCCAGCTGAAGAAGATGGACTTGGATTCTGGCACCTTCTCTAAAGACACACTCCACACCCAATTTGCAGGTGAGTTCCACAGCCAGGGGGATGCTCCCAGATCTGGGCATGGCACAGCCTGGCTGGGCACCAAAGGTTCCCCCTTTGCTGGGGGGGATGCAACGAATTCTTCATTCAGCTCCCCAGCTGCTTTCTGGCTCTGGGCAGCTGCTGAGGGCTAGATGTGCCGTGGCTGGCTGCAGGCTGGGCACATGTCCTCCCCTCCTGCCCTGCTCCCAAAGACAGCATTGATGGGCAGCTCTGGGCACAGCCAGCATGGCCTGAGCACCACGGGCAGCTGGGACAAGGGGACAGGAACCTTCAGCTGACGGGCAGTTTCTGGTTTCTCTCCTTGCAGCTGGGCTCTGCGGGTGCTGAGGCTGCTCTGGGCTCTGCCAGGGCTCTGTTGGGCTCAGCCCTGGGCACAGCTGGGCTGGCTCTGCCCTCACATTGCTCTGACAGCTTTGCATCAGACGAGCCCGTTCCAAGCACAGCGCCTGAGCTTTCTGCTTTGGCAGGTGAGTGAGACTCTCCTGCAGGCCCAGAGATTGCAGCTGGGGACACACATCCAATTGGCAAGAACGCAAACTCTCCACAGTCCCAGCTGAACGCCTGGATCTCCAAAGGATGTTTCATCTGTCACACTCTTCATTCCTTTTTGGCTTTTTCTTCCTCTAGAGGTGCCACAAGTGGGCCAAAGCTGGCGAGTGGGCCGTGTCCCTGAGGCAGTGCAGTCTGGAGCTGATGGATGGAGAATTGCCTTTCTGCACTCCCAAACCAGAGGAAAAATCTGTAAGTGGGACTTTGTGTCTTTAAGAAACCCCTGACAGTTTCAAAGGGAATGTGCAGCTCATTCACAGGGTGAGAAGGAAGGGCATCTTCTGAAGGGTTTGGGGTTTGACAGAGGTTATATTCCCAGTGCTGCTTGGAGCTGGAGGGGCACAAAGCAATTTCCCATTGCTTCAACCACAATTTAAAATAACAATGTTGGAAACAAAGCCCAAAAACTTTTTAAAAAGGCTGCTGAGGTCAGTAAGATGGATCCATGCCATCAGCACATTCACAAAGTAATGTATGAAAAAAATAACTGAGTTTTCTTCTTCAAAAGATCATTTGCCTCTTAATACAAAGTCACAAAAGATTTTTCACTGCACACTTGGGTTTTGTTTTTATCTTTATCATTTTACCAATTTTTTTTTCCTTATAACAGAAAACATGCTGTGAAAAAAGAGTGTCCTTTGCTCCTGGTTCCCATGCGGAGCAGCTCCCTTCCTGCTGGCTGAGCTGCTCAGGCAGAGCCCGGCAGCTCCTGGCCATGCAGGGCTGAGGCTTTTCCCCACTGCTGGGCACAGACTGATGGAGCAGCACTGCTGAACACGGGCACACCCAGAGGGACCAAGAGCAGCTGCCTTTGGCCACCTGAGGCTCCAAGGCCCAAACTCTGAGCAGCCAGGGCTGGAAGAGACTCGCAGGCTCCCTGGTGGCTGTGCTGCCCCACTTGTGCCCGGCCCAGCTCTGCATGAGGCAGAGGGAGAACAAGGGGCAGCTCCCTCTCAGCTCAGCCCAGGGACCCCTCCAGCCCCAGGGCTTGGGGCACTGTCAGCACCTGCTGCTCCAGCCACCACTCCTGCTGACCCTGACAGCAACACCCAAACTGGGGCTGATCCCAAGGGAGCAGCAGCAGGGCCTGGATCTGATCCCTGACTCTGGGCCAGGGCTGGACAAATGACCCCACAGCAGCAGCAGCACATGGAGCTGACATTCAGCACAGCCCCTGCCACTCTTCCCTCCCGTGTGCAGCGGTGTCACAGCAGCCTGAGGCACCTGGGAGCCCCCAGTGCCAGCAGGGACTTGAGATGGCAGCCCTAGGCTCCTGGAGGTTGTGCAAGGAATGCAGCTGGGGACTCCCTGTCCATGGGGAGCTTCCAGATGGAAAAGGCTGCTGTGCCCAGGCAGCTCCAAGGGCAGAGAAAGGAGCGTCTCGACCACTGGATCTGTGCCAGTCCTACAGTCCTGGGCAGCAGCCACTGAGCCCTGGGGGAACAGAGGGCACAGCAAGAGGGACAAAGCCAGGCGAGGTCAGAGACTGGAGAGAGCCAGACCTGGGAGCAGGAACAGCTGCTCCATTGCACTCTTGGAGAAAGCTCTTGGCTGGTTTAAAGCACTGAAAAGCATGAAGTGCAGAGAGGAGGCCACAGCAAACAATGCTCCTGTTTCCACACCCTCTCCTCTCTGTGTCCCAGAAGAAACTGGACTGTATTCATCTCTCCGAGTCGTCTCATTCAACATGAGCAGCTTAGCACCAGGAGCTGAAGGAACTGCCACCATAGGCCACAGGAGCTGAGCAAGAGGGAACTTTTGGAGCAAAGTAATGCTGCTCAAATAGACCTAGCTGAATGCAGCAGATATAGTAATGGAATCACAGCATCCTTTCTGTGGGAAAAGACCTCTGAGCTCGTCAAGTCCAGCCGGTCACCCAGCAGTGCCAAGCCCAGCACTAAACCACGTCCCTGAAGTGCCAAGGCCTGAACAGCAGGCCCTGAGCCAAAGGTGACTTCTGGATGAACCTTCCAACCAAAGGTTATCTTTGTATCTGCTCACTGATGAAATATGCATGGCCATTAGCACTGTGATAGATGTAGCCACTCCTTAGTGACACATGTATTGATCTTTTTGTATTGGCAAGCCAGACAAGGCCATGAAATCTGACATCTGGCCTTGTTTGGGGCTGAAGGATCAAAGTCAGCTCCTTTGGTTCCTCCTTGGGCCCTGGCCAGGCTTTGGGAGGAACCCAAGAGGAGGATGAAACCAGATGTTCCCACACTAGAAGTGCTGTCAGTTTGTTCATTCAGCACTGTCAGAGCTGGGCCTTCTCACAGCGAGGTTGGAGCCTCAGCTGTGGCTGGAGGAACCTGCAGGAATTCCCAGTGTCCAGGAGTGGCTCTGCAGCCCTTGGCTGTGACAGCTTCCTCTGCTGCTGTGTGGATCTGGGGGATGGTAAAGCCTGAGGGTAAATGATGCTGGATCTTTCTTAATCGCTGCTGCAATCCTTCGTGGTGATGATTGAGTGCATTGCTGAGCTGGTCCTTTTGTAGTTTCGGAATTTACATTATATAAATTAGACAATTCCTTCAGTTGTTGTCTGTGTCTTTGGTGCTGACCCTGCCCACTGCCAAAACTGACCTTGTGGGCTCCACAGAACCAAGGGGCCCTTCTGACACTGCAGAGCCTCGTGTGACCTGGGGACCATGGTGACCCTGTGGGGCTTAATGGAACCCTGGAGACCATTCTGACACTGTGGGGACTCATACGGACCAGGCCCCATTGTTTTCCTCTCCCTGGAACTGCCCAGTTCAGCCTTTCCCTGCCCCTGCCCCAGCCCAGCAGAGCAGCAGTCAGGTCTGGCCCTGCAGCAGGAACTGCAGGCACTGGAGGTCAGGGACAGCCACTCTGGGTCTGGAATGCTCAGCAGATGCTCAGCTCGGGCAGCTCCTGCAGCCCCAGGGCCAGCCCCGCTGCCCAGCCCAGCAGCAGAGCTGGCCCCGGGACTCCTCAGGCAGCTGCTGCTGGCCCAGGGACAGGGCAGCCTCTTGCCAGGGCTCCTCTGCACAGCCACGGGCTCCTGCTCTGCTCCTGGCCCATGCCAGCTGCCCCCAGAGCCTTTCCCAGGGGAACACGTCTGTGCTGGCCCCAGCAGCCATTGCTGCAGCCCCTGCCCTGCTGCCCAGAGCCCCGAGCTGGGGCTGCTGCTCTGCAGAGCACGGGGGCTGTGCTGCCCGGGGCCCTGGGCTGCCTCTGCTGGGCTCTGCTGCTCAGCCTGGCACACAGAGGCAGCTGATGGTGCTCCCTGCACTCACCCCCTCCCACACAGGCTCTGTGGGGCCATGGAGGGGTCTCAGAGGTGCCTGCCTTGTGCCAGGGCTGCCAGAGGGGCTTGGGGCTGCCCTGGATCCTCCTGGGGGAGTTCCCTGAGGCTCAGAGCAGGCAGTGCCCAGACTCCTTTCCCTGGGCCTGCTGTGTCCCTGGGCTGCAGAGCTCTCCTGGCTCACAGCAGACATTCAGTCCTTGATCTCGGGGTGAGCCCAGCCTGGCCAGGCCTGTGCCCAGTGAGCTCCACTCCCTGCTGGTCCCTGGCACACCCTGTCCCTGCAGGTCCCCTGTGTTCTCCTGGCAGCTCCCAAGGCCCTCCAGACAAACCTTCCCCTGCCATCAGCCCTGGCACAAGCTGCAGAGCCCCAGGAAGGTTCAGCACAGACCATTCCCCATCTGATGGGCACTGGCCACCAACAAGCAAAACCTGACCCAGACCTGAGTCCCCTGAAGGCCCCAGTGAGACCCTGATCTCATCCCACTGAGCCCTGGGAGAACAAGGAACACGAGGAGCCTCTTGAGAGTCCTGAGAGTGACTCTGGAGGGGAGCAAAGCCTTCCTGCCCTGCGCTCAGGAGATGCCCTTTGCTGGTGGAGCTGCTGTGCTGGAGCCCAGCTGTGTCCCAGCAGTGCCCATGGCCTGTCCCTGCCTGAGGGCACAGCACGGACACGCAGCAGGACAGTGACCAAGCTGCCAGAGCACTCCGGCCTCGCACCCACGGCAGGGCTGTGAAGGGGAGTGTGGAGCTGGGAGGAGCAGATGTGTAAAGAGGCAGGGCCATTGTCCCTGGCCGTGCTGCTGTGCTGGGAGCCCCTTCCCTCCACCTCTGCTCACAGGCACTGCCCCTGCAGAGCCAGAGAAGGGCACAGGAAATGCCTTGGGCACAGAGGTCAGGACAGACACTTGTTTTTATTCAAATGCAGAGGGAACAAGCCTCCTGAAAGTCTTTGTGTTACAAAGGAGAATTAGAAGTTCATGTAGAAATGCTCAGAGTAGTACTGCAGTCTTTTATAAAAACATTTTAACACCAGAAAAATAATAAGAAAAGGTCCCAATGAAGAAATGGACAAATAGGAAGAAAATGGCCAAGATTGCCAAGAGTTACAAGGTTATGAGCAGAAAAAAAAAAAGAGTTTATTGCTTCAGAAAAGATACAGTCATTATTTTCCTCAGGGTACCCTTGAGGTCCTGGTTCCTCAGGCTGTAGATGAGGGGGTTCAGGGCTGGAGTCACCACCGAGTACAGAAGTGACACAACGAAATCCAGGGATGTGGAGGAGATGGAGGGGGGCTTCAGGTAGGCAAACGTGGCAGTGCTGAGGAACAGGGAGAGCACAGCCAGGTGAGGGAGGCAGGTGGAAAAGGCTTTGTGCCGTCCCTGCTCAGAGGGGATCCTCAGCACAGCCCTGAAGATCTGCACATAGGAGAAAACAATGAACACAAAACAGCCGAATGCTAAAGACATGGAAAACACAATGAGCCCAAATTCCCTGAGGTTTGACTGTGAGCAGGAGAGCTTGAGGATCTGGGGAATTTCACAGAAGAGCTGGCCTAGGGCATTGCCATGGAACAGGGGCAAGGAAAATGTATTGGCCGTGTGCATGAGACCATTGAGAAAGCCACTGGCCCAGGCAGCTGCTGCCATGTGGGCACAAGCTCTGCTGCCCAGGAGGGTCCCGTAGTGCAGGGGTTTGCAGATGGGTCATAGCACATGATGGTCAGCAGATAATACTCTGCTGAGATGAAGAACAGAAAGAAAAATGCCTGTGCAGCACATCCTTTGTAGGAGATGGTGGTGGTGTCCCAGAGGGAATTGTGCATGGCTTTGGGGACAGTGGTGCAGATGGAGCCCAGGTCGCTGAGGGCCAGGTTGAGCAGGAAGAAGAAAATGGGCGTGTGCAGGTGGTGGCCGCAGGCTACGGCGCTGATGATGAGGCCGTTGCCCAGGAGGGCAGCCAGGGAGATGCCCAGCAAGAGGCAGAAGTGCAGGAGCTGCAGCTGCCGCGTGTCTGCCAATGCCAGCAGGAGGAAGTGGCTGATGGAGCTGCTGTTAGACATTTCTGCTGTCTTGGCATGGGGATCTGTAAGAAAAGCAATCATGGAATAGTTGGGTTTGGAGAGGACTTTAAATATCCCAGCACAGCCTGGGGGCACTTTCCCCCCCTCTGCCTGCCCAGGGCTCTGCTGCCTGGAGCTGTCCCTGCCAGCAGCTGCTTCCCTGTGCCCAGCGCTGGGCCCTGCCAGTGCTGCCAGAGCCCAACCCAGCCCAGCCCTGGGGGCTCAGCTCTGCCCTGCAGACCCCTCCCAGCTCTGGCACTGCCCAGGGGCAGCTCTGGCTCTGCAGGCTCTGAAAGCAATGCCAGAGCAATGCTGAGGAGGCTGGAAAAGAAACACTGATGCTGCCTCTAAGGCATCCTCTGCTGATTTCTGTCACTGCCAAGTATATTCAGATCTTCAAGAATTTTTATTTTTTTTACGGCCTGAACTAAGAGATTAAGAGCTATGTGCAATTTCCTGTCCAGGCAACTGAGAACACTAGATTAAAAAAGCAGGATTTCCCCTTTTATGCAGCCGCTGTTTCAATGTGCTCCTCATCTACATGGAAATGTTCTGGAGGTAAATACCATGCTGGGAGCAGTCCTGAACAATGCAGCATCCTCACCACACAAGGAGAACACTTCCAAGCCTTACCAGCTGTCTCCTTCCCCCCAGATCCTGTCCCCCAGTGCTGGGAGCAGCTCCCCAGGCCGGCTGAGAGCTGTCCCTGGCAGGCAGCAGAGTCCCTGCCCCAGCACAGCGCCCTGGGCTGCAGGAGCCTGCTCTGCAGGACAGCCCTGGGCACCCTGGCTGCTCTGCACAAGAGAGAATCAGAGAATGTACTCACAGAGTCTGCAGGCATTGGGATGTTCCAGCTTTAGGAGATGGCTCCAGGAGCTGCAGCTGCATTGTCCTGCAGCCAGAGGTTCCTGTGCCAAGGGCTGGCAGTGATTTTGCCCCAGGCACTTCTCAGCACCTTCCCAGCCCTGACTGATTGAAGCTCTCTGTGCCTCTGGGCTGTGCCCGCGGTGGCTGCAGGCAGTGCCCCAGCCCTGCTGGGCTGCCACAAGAGCTGCTCGTCAAGAGAAATGTGCTTTTGAAGCTCTTCTTGCTTACCAGGAGCTGCCTCTGTGCCAGGAGCCCAGCCCAGCTCAGCAGCACAGACACAGCACCAGGACTTTAATGACCCTCTGGGGCTTTGTGCTCATGCCCTGAACATCAGTCCCTGAGAGGCAGCTGAAGAAACCTCTCCAGAACTCCAAGTCAGAATCCAACTCCAAAGTTTCTTGGACTTTTAATGGGTCCCACTGAGGGACACGACTGAGAAAGTGTCCCCAGGCCCCAGGCAGAGCAGAGAACTGGAGGCACTGATGACAGGTGGGGACAAAGAGAAGCCAAGTCTTGGTGTCCTGGGGCACAGCAGCAGGGTCTGTGCCAGCAAGGGCTGGGAGGAGACACCTTGTCCTGAGGCCCTGGGGCCTCCTGGCGCAGCCCCAGCCAGGCTGGGCACTGTCAGCCCCTTGTCCTGCCCTCAGCATCCCCCCCTAGCCCACATCCCAGTGGCCTCAAGGATCTGCTGGAAGGAGTCCCTGGGGAGCCTTGCTCAGCAATGGCCCTGAGGGCTCCTGAATGCTCCCAGGTACTGCAGGTTTTTCAAAGGACTTTGGGTTTGGCTTTTGCCTTGGCGATTCTGAGAGGTTTGTGCAATCATGGCCTCCAATTATCTGCTGTAATTAGTCCCTGGAGAGGCTTTGTCAGTAACAACACTCAGTGGTGCTCATTAATGCTTCAGGGTACTTCAGTTTTTTAGGCTACTTTTTGTTTCCCTTTTGATACAGACTCTGGGAGAGGTTTGTGCAATCATGGCCCCAATTATCTGCTTCAACGAGTCCCTTCAGAGTTTTGCATTGACACTCAGTGGGGCTCATTAATACTTTGAGATACTCAAGGTTTTTAAAGTACTTTGATTTTTCCTTTTCACACTGAGGCTTTGAGAAGTTTTTGTGCCATCCTGGCTTCCAATTCTCTCCTCTAATGTGTCGATGAGAAGCCTGTGATGGGGATGGACCTCATTGGGTCACATTCATGCTTTGAGACACTTTGGATGTTTCCTCTGACTTTGACTCCTGGACAGGTTGGCACAATCCCCTCTTAGGGCCTGAAGTTCCAGGGCTCAGCTCCAAATGCACCTTGGGGCTCATTAGGATCAAACAAGTCCTGACAAACCATGGCTCTGCCTTGATTTCCCTCTGCTCTAGTGCTGTTCCTCATGAAGTTTTCTTGCTGGAGAAATATTTCAAAGATTTTCTAGTAAATATGTATTCCTATTTTCAAGGATGTATTTTATTATTTTTCTTATTACACAAGAGGTGATTGAAGCATTCCGTGACTGATATTGATCCAGGGACTCTCCTAAGGAGGTCTGGCCTGTTCAGAGAAGCTGTGCCTTGAGCTCTGTCCCAGTGTCAACAACCTTGCTCCACATTCCCCATCCCCATCCTGTCTCTCCTCACTCACTTGGGATCTGCTTTGCTTGGAGATCTGACTGCACACAGCCAAAGTGGGATTTTGTCTTTTTAATTCTTTGAAGCAATCTAAATCTCTTGAGTTTCTCTGTTGAAAACATAGACCATCCTCAAGGCTGTGCCAAGCCCAAGGTGCCACAAAAGTGTCACCAAGGCCACTCCAGGCCTGCCCTGGGCCAGCTGTGAGGGTGGATCATCATCCTAACCTGCACTGGGCCATTGCAAAAAGCCAAATTCTGCTTAGTTTGATGTTGATTATTGTTAGGGACCGCATACACCCTACCCGAGAGACAATATTTTCTGAAATGTCCTTGTTGACCACACCAGAAACATATTTTTGGGCCCTGTAATTGTTGCTGGGGCCCCTTCAAGGGGAATGGCATTGCCACTAGGGCCTCTGCAACTCCTTCCCAATGGCCTGGGCTTGTACAGCCGCTACATGTTCTGTGGTCCTGAGGCAATTACAGCCTCAGTCATCTGCAGGAGTGTGGGTTCCATCTCTAGTGGAAGGGCAAGCAGCCCTTTCTTACATTCCAGGTTGGTATTGGCTACCCCCAATGAGTTTAGTAATTCATTTTGAGTCTTTTCATCCCAGACTTGTTTCTCTAGTGCCTGTTTAAGGCGATCAATCAATTTCATGCAGGGCTCTCCGGGTTCTTGTCTTATGTTTACATAGTGCAAACTGGGAGTGCTACCATTCGGTACCTGGATTAAAGCTTTCAAAGCCATCTCTTTTCTATCGTCCAATACTTCTCTGGGGATACCTGCTGCTTGATCATCTGGCAGGCTGTGTTGTCCTTCTCCAGCTAGATGGCTGATTGTCAATTGCACCCTTGCCTCATTATTAGCATAGTCTGCTTTTAATTGATTTAGTAAACACTTCCATCCCCCTTTCCCACAGGGTGTATTCTGTAGGTGATAAAAACATGGTCAAAATATATTTTAAATCATAGGGGGTGACATGTGCTGTAAACATGGCCCTCATTAGGCCATTAAAACAAGGTGAGTCCTGCCTGTAGTCTTTAGCTGCCCTACACAGCTCCTTGATTTCCCTGTAAACCAATGGCTAATACCTGGGATTCTGCTCCCTTCTTTCCTAATGTCTTGGGACAATGAAGAGTTTCAAGATTATTTGCCAGTCTCCTTCCTTAACTGCTTCTTTCCAGATCCTTTCCCAGGGATCTTCTAGGCCTGAGGGGAGAGGTGTCTCTGGGGAATCCAAACTGTCTTCTGGGGAGGAAGAATAACTTGGAGCAGAAACACTTGGATTAGTGTGACAGCCAGGTATAGTATCTTTTACCATGGGGGTTATATTGTTGCTGGAGGGTAAGGCAGTGGGTGCCACCCTTTTGTCAGGTGTTGGGGAGGAAGGGCCTTTATTTAGGATGGCGGACATTCAGGGTGGATTTCTGGAGTCATGGCCCAAGGTGGAGAGGATGATTGACACTGGAGGCATGGCCTGCTGTTACGGGGGTGGAGTCTGGAGGTTCGTTCAGAGTGGAAGAGAAGGTTGTGGGAGCAGGAAGTGGAGGAGGCAAGATGGAGGGAGGATGGCCAGGCTCCCGAGCCACATTCGGGCTTCTTCCACCTTGGGTCTCCAGGGTACAATGCTCCAAGAGAGCGTGGCCATTGCCATCTTGGACCATCATGGAGAGTCCAAGAAAGGCAGGTTTCAGGGGAGGTCCCGGGTTAGGAGTGACTGATGGATCTAGTTTTCGACACACAGCTTGCTGGTGAAGGGTCTCAAGGATGGTGTGGAAGAACGGGAGCATGCAGGGTGCAATGGGGTCCCTTTTGATCGAAAGGTTGTACAATTTAAATCCCACAGAGTCACAATATACAGTGGTATGGATTTCATCAGCATAAGTGTCTGGAAAATTTTTAATGATCCACCTCATGATTGATTTTAATTTGTTCTTTGAAAATATTTTGTCATGATCTGTGAGAATTAACTTGAAGTGTCCATATAAGCTCCTTTCTACTTTGGACAACTGGCCACCCATTTTTCTCCTTCTCCGCCTTGGGGGGAACAGCCACCGGAACGCCCCAAATCATTTTTGGGATGTGGATACATATTTTATAAACACAGTGGCAAAATGGGTGATAAATGTCCTCCATTTTCCCAAACCCACCTGCAATCCTCCACAGGAGGAAACCATCATCATCCCCACCCATGCTGGCTCAGGTCCCTCGAAGTGATGGGAAATCCACTGGGCCCGGCACAATCCACAATCCCAGGGAGCCCTGGCCTATCTCTCAGCTAACCCCAGCTGACGCAACTGAATGTCAGGGTCCCTGCTCAGGGGCCAGATGTCGCAGTGAGGGTGGCTGAGAAAAACCTCTCTGGTTCCCTGACTTAAGAGCGAGAGTGGCAGAAATGAAAAGGAGCGGGTTCAATGGAGTTGCCCAAAAAGAAATTCAATAATGGGGTGAAAAACAATAAACATGGAGAAGTTGAGCACAGTACAAAGGGCAGGATCCAAAGACCTGAGATAAAGGGAAAGCAACAACATATACACTTGGGGCTAGAGAACTAGAACAATACCCATATAGGGGAAACAAGTAACCAGTAGGGAAGCAGAACTTGGACAACTTAGCATAACAAAACTAAAGGCTTATGGGAGAATTCCCAAGCTCATTTGAAGTTAAACAAATGATTCCCAGGGCTTGAACCTCATGCCAGGTTCTTTCGGGGTAAAATCTGGCTGACGCTGAGTTACAGCCGGGCTAACTCCCACACTGCTGCTTCGCACTGGCCCCTTGGGACCATGGGGCCCAACAGAGCCACAGTGATGTCCTTGGTTCCACGAGGCTCCAGAGTGTCACAATGGTCCCTTGGATCCATGGTGCTCTGCAGTGTCACAATGGCCCCTTCATTTCACAAGGCCACAAAGTGTCACATTGGTCTTCATAAGAAGGAAACCACAGAACCCCCATGTTTCAGGAGGTGATGAACGGCAGCCACCAGAGGCCAAGGCAAGCCTGACCTGTCTGTCCTGGCAGGTTTGTCTGGGAGCAACCCTTAGATATTCAAAATTATGAATGTGGAATCCTAATTTCAGACATTTGTGCCTGCAGAAGGAGGAATTTTTCCAAAAAGAGAAAAGCATAGAGCCCTTTCCAGTGTTTGGAAAACAGGTCAGTACTGGCCCTCAGGAGTTAAAGACCATTCAGACCTGTCTGTCCATCAGCTTTTCTCTGGCAGCAATCCTTGGATACACAGAAATTTGGAGGTGGAATCCTAATTTTGGCCATGGATACCTGGAAAAGATGGAGAGTTCTTTTGCATACAAAGGAAAGCCCAGAGCCCCAGTGTTTCAGGGGCAGATGGGAGTGGCCTTCCACATTCCAAGGTCAGCCAGACCTGTCAGGTGACTCCTGGGAGGCCAAGGCAGCCAGACCTATTTTGTGTTCTCTTGGTTCCACAGGGCCCTGCAGTGTCACAATGGCTGTATGCTTCCATGAAGTCTTGCAACATCACAGTGGTTCTCTTGCTTCCATGATGTCCTGTGGCATCATAATGGCCCCTTGGTTACACAAGTCCTTAAGGATCTTAATGGTCTCCATGGTTCCAAAAGGCCCCACAGTGTCATAATGGTGTTTGTGTTCCATGAAGCCCTGCTGTGTCACCATGGCCCCTTGGTTCTGTTGGGGCCCAGTAATGCAACAATGGTTCCACAGCTTCCCACAGTGTCACAATGACCCCTTCCCTCCATGAGGCCCTGCAGGGTCACAATGGCTTTTTGGTTCTGTGGGGGCCCAGAGTGTCACAATGATTCCATGGGGCCTTGCAGTGCCACAGTGGTCTCCATGGATCCACGGTGCCCCACAGGATCACAACGGCCCTTTGGCTCCATGAGGCCCTGAAATGCAACAATGGCCTCTTGGTTCCACAAAGCCCTGCTGCTTCACACTGGCCCCTTGGGACCATGCAGCCCAACAGAGCCACAGTGACGTCCTTGGTTTGGTGAGGCTCCACAGTGTCACATGGTCCCTTGGATCCATGGTACTCTGCAGTGTCACAATGCCCCTGCATTTCACAAGAACCCAAAGTGACACAATGGTCTCCATGGTTCCTCAAGACCCCACAGTGTCACAATGATCCCCTTGGTTCCACAAGTTCCTACCGTGGAACAATGCCCTTTGGCTCCACAACACCCCACAGTGTCTCAGTGGTCTCCACAGGAAGAAAACAGCCAAGCCCAAGGGGCAGATGAGAGGCAGTCACCAGAGGCCAAGGCTAGCCAGACCTGACTGGATTGGCAGATTTTGTCTGGGAGAAAGCCCTGGATATAGGAAATTTTAGAGGTGGAATCCTAATTTCAGCCATGGGAGCCTAGACAAGAAAGATAGTTCTTTTCCATAGGAAGGAAAGCACGGAGCCCAGTGCTTCACAGTCAGATGGGAAGTGGCCCTTGACATGTCAAATTCAGCGGGACCTGTCAGACAGGCCCCAGGAGGTCAAACCAGGCAGACCTGTTCCATGTTCCGCTGATATCATGGGTCCCCACACCATCACAATGGTCTCCTTGATTCCATGAAGTCTGGCAATGTCACAATGGCTTCTTGCTTTCATGAGCCCCAACAGAGTCACAGTGGTCCCTTGGCTCCTTGCGGCCCTGCTGTGCCACAATGGCTCCTTGTTTCTATGGGCCCCACAGTTTGATCATTGACCCTTGCTTCCACAGGGCCCCTGAACTGCACAATGGTTTCCTTGATTCCATGAAGTTCCACAGTCCCACCATAGTTTCCTTGGACCCGCATTGTCACAGTGACCCTTGGTTCCATGAGGTTCCGGAGTGTCACCGTGGTCGCTGTCAGAGGCTGGATGAGATCGATGTCCCGAGACACCTCGGGATGCTCGGAATGCCCGTGTGGGGCCAGGGCCGGGTCAGGCCTTGGTTTGTGGTGGGACAGAGCCCCGCCCCCAGCCCTGGCAGAGCTGTCAATCACACAGCAGGGGCGGTGCTATCCCAGCTGTGATTGGCAGCAGAGCAGATGTTGATGGGACAGGAGCCCTGCGGGGCTGGCAGGGACCTGCAGCTTGCAAGGTGCTCTGCTCTCCCTCAGGTGCTCTCGGAGAGATCCAATCCCAGCTGGGCACCTCAGGGCACAAGTGGCACTGCCTGTTCATGGGCATACAGCTGATGTCTGCCTGGAAAGGGGCACAGGTTTTAATACCTGTTAGTTTCATAATACACCAGAAAATATTTCTTATCTGGATTACATGAGTACTTATAAGAAATGGCAAAGTTTTCCCACCAGGAACAGGAGTTTCCTGGATCTCACAGATTCTTCTACTGATGGCAGGGGAAAAAATACTGATCTTCCCCTCTACCTTTATCAGCAACATTCAGTCTAGTATTTCACGGCCCTCTTCCTTCAGGCGTTTCCAGCTCTCCTGGTTAAATGGCTGTTTCTAAGGACATCTCTTCATTTAGAGCAGCTGGATCTATGTCCTTCCCCTGGTTCCCAGATTTCCTCCTGCAGCTGTTCTCTGGTTATTCCAATGTGTCTCCCTTGACTGGCCTCATGCTTTGAGCATCAGGGAGTTGCCCAAATTTTCAAAACTTTAAATACCTTCTTAGTCAGCATCTTAGTTGTGTTTTTATCTTTTATATCACCTCTTCCTATGTCTCTGTCTAAAATCCTTCTCATATGGCAATCCCTTGTGGATGGTGGACATGTCAGATGTTGCTGTCACAGGGAGCTCAGGGAAGGGTTTTCATGTTTATTAAATTATTAAATTTTATCATGTTCACATTTATTATATTGGCCATGAAGAGAAACCCTTCTGTGCCTCAGAGTCTCACCAGTTCCTGGTCCCCCAAAGGACACAAAACTGATGAGTTGTGGTTCCCACGCCAGTGGCTGCACTTGGATCTCCCTCCATAGCCAGAGCAGAGCTCCCTTGTCCCAGAAAGTGCCTGGCAAAGGAGGGATGAAGGAAACAGGACAGTCTGTGGGGATCAGGGGCAGGGCAGAGCCAGGGAGAAGAATGACTTTTGCATTTAATGGAGCTGTGCCTTCCCTTGGCTTTATTGGCTGACAATCAATGAACATCCCTCTGTGTCTCGAGCAGCTCCTTCTCCAAGGAAAGCAGGTGGGAGCTGGAGCCAAGGAGCTGAAAGCTGCAGTTGCAGCCTGGGCTGGAGGGAGCTGAGATTTGCACAAGGCTGCTCTGAGTGCCAGGGCTTGGATGGGGGAAATGGGGGGGTGGGGGTAGGGACAGAGTCTGATTGATTGTCAGCCATGAAGGGTCTTGATTTTCATATCTATTCAGACTGGATGAGGAGGTACTTGGATTCAGTGTCAACTGGAGATTGCGCATATCAATTTATTATTGGGAAAAAAACCACTAACAGGACCTAAAAAACCTTTTCTCCTTGTCTTTTTAAATAGAATATATTCAGTTTAAATGCACATCTGAAATCTGTGTAATTAGCCACAAATGATTTGAAAACTTAAATTAATTATTCCCAGACGCTTGGCTTGTTAAGGTGTTCTGAATGTTAATGAGCCCTGGGACACTGAATTCCTGCACTGAAGAGCTGCAGGCTGAACAAGCCTCTGGAGCAGTGAAATCCAGCAGCAGCCTCCCAAGTTGCTGAGGATGTCAGCAGCCCCCACTGAGGCCATCCCTGCCCAGAGACCGTGGGGGAATGGGCAGACAAGGAGAGCGTCCCTGGGGCTGGGCCAGCAGAACTCAGAGGCACCAGCGGCTCCAGCTGGGAAATGGAGAGTGGAATGTGGCTGGGAAAGCTCTGCCTGGGCTGTGCCAAGCAGGACAGACAAGCCCTGACTCCCATCCTCCAAACACCTCTCTCAGTGAGACTTTAAAAGGATTTACAATTGTTTGTGTACCGTGAGTTGGACTCGCTGGAGAAATAATGACAAGAGATTCTCAGGAGCTCAAATTAATAAAATAGCTTTTACTGCGCACTTTATAAAATCAGAGAAACTTTAGTAAAAGGTTTATTATCATATTATCGCTGTTTTGGTTTGTTAATGTAAGATTTTCTAATTTTGAGATTTCTTAATTAATGTGTTGATGAGTGTGGTGGGTTTTATTGTCGGTTAATTATTTATGGTTTTTTTTTTTTGTGAAATTGGATTAGGAGAAAGGTAAAGAAGGTTTCAAATTTTAAGTGGATATAAAGAAAATTTTATTATAAGTAAATAAAGGAAAAATGTAGTAAGAATTCAAATAAACTCTTTAGAACACTTTTTTGCTTTAGACCTTTTTTTTTACTGACTGTTTAAAAACTAAACTTGAAATTTCTAGTTAGTTTATTCTTTCTAGAATAGTCTTTTTTAGTTTTCTTAGGGAGAGAAATTTTTCTTGTTAAGGTTTGGTGATTTGCTTTACAAGAGGAAAAACTAGATTTTTTTTGTGGCTCTTAATTTTGTCATGGATAACTTGTCTGGGGAACTTTGTTATTGTGAAGTTGGTTTTATTGCTACAAGGTTTTTTTACAGCTTGTTGATGGGCCATGTTGACGTATGGGGTACTGTTTTAAAGATGAGTTCCTTAAAGGTAAAAGTTTTTATTACTTACTTTTAAAATTACTTATATGTCTGGGAATAGAGATCTTCTCTTGGGGGTACTGGACTACTTTTTTTTCTGTTTAAACTTTTGATGAAATTACAGTTATTTTAACATTTGTTTATTTGAATATGCAGGTTTTTGTTTTATATTAATTTATTTTTTTATAGTTTTATGTGTTATAAAGAAAAAGAGATTTTTCTCCATAGTTTATAAGATTATTTTCTTTTTAAGATTAAGGTATTTTTTTCTGTTTTTTTTTTTTTTTTTTTTTTTTTATATTTGGGATTTAAATTCTTCTTTACTGACTTTGATGGTTTCATGTTGTTTTTTTATATGCTTCTATTTTGTTTTCTTTTGTTTTTTTTTGTTTTTTTTTGTTTTTTTTTTACTCGAGGGAGGATTGAAGTATTGAAAGGATTAACACCTGACCTGCTGGTAACTTCTGGTGGGAGTTGTGCTTGGGTTGTGTTAGGACTGGTTTTATGGTTGGTTTTTGTGGCTTTTTGTGTTTAATTTTAGTTGTAGGGTTATTTTGTATGTGTTCTAGTTTGTAGGTGTTTGGTTTTAGTTGTGTTGGGGGAGGGCACTTGATGGTAATCTTTTAACAAATTCAATTGACCTATCTGGTCAAAGCTGAATTGGACAGCCTGCAAGGGTGATGGGTTTTTCTTAATGGTGTAGTATAGTATACTAAAGTGATTGATCAGCCTTCTGGAATAATGGAGTTGTCAATGCTAATTATTAATTACCCAGCAGGAACCCATGCTATGATAAAGCACAGAGCCTTTCCCAGTGTTTTGGGGACAGGTGAGAGGTGACCCTCATCAAACCACTGCCAGCCAGACTTGACCTGGCAATATTCTTACAGGAACAATGCCTAGATATAAGGAAATTTGGAGGTGAAATCCCAATTGTGGCCGTATGTTCCTGGAGGAGGAGAAGAGTTCTTTACCACACAGAGCACCAGTGTTTCAGTAGCAGATAAGATGTGACATGCCAAGGTCAGCTGGACCAGTCAGGCAGTCTACAGGATGCCAAACCAGCCAGAGCTGTTCTGTGTCCCCTTGGTTCTATGGGGTCCCATGGTGTCACAATGACACCTTGGTTACACGAGGCCTTGAAGTGTCACAATGGCGCCTTGAATCCATGGGGTTCAGCAGAGTCACACTGGCCCCTTGGTTCAATGAGGTCACACAATGTCAGAATGGACCCCAGGTTCCAGAAGGCCCCACTGTGTCACAATGGTCCCAATGATTCCATGGGACCTTGCAGTGCACAATGGTCTCCATGGTTCCCCAGGCCCTGCAATATCATGTTACTCCTCTGTTCCATGAGCCCTGCAATGTCACAGTGGACCTTTGGACCCTGAAGGTTTGCTGTGTCACAATGGTCTCCTTTGTCTCCACAACATCACAATGGACCATTGATGACAGGAAGCCCCTCTGTGTCACCCTGGAGCTTTGGTTCCATGCAGCCCTGCCGTGTCACAAAGGCCTCCTGGTTTCACCAGGCCCCACAGTATCACAATTGTCCTCTTGGTTCTGTGGGGACCTCCAGGGTCACAATGGTCTCACTGGTTCCATGAGGCCTCACAGCTTCACAAAGCTTTGCTTTTTCCATGGGCCCTCATAGTGTCACAATGGTCTCCATGATCCCATGAGTACCCTCAATGTCACAGTGGCCCCCTATTTCCATGAGGCTGTGAAGAGTCTTAATGGTCTATTCATGGTTCCATGAGGCCTTGCAAAGTCACAATTATCTCCACAATTTTCCATGATGCCCCACAATATCACAATGGTCCCTTGGTCTCACAGGGCCCCACAGTGTCACCATGGTCCCTTGGTCTCACAGGGCCCCACAGTGTCACCATGGTCCCTTGCTTCCATGGGCCCGGTGCTGCTGCATTCCCCCCTCCCCTTCTCAGGCCGCCCTGCCAGCTCAGAAATGCTCCTTGGGTCTCGGCCTTGGCCAACAGCCCCTGGGCTCAGCTCCTCTGCAGCTCAGCACAAACACTGTCTGCTCCAGGCACTGCTGTGCCCAACCAGCTCCTGGTTTCTGGAGGAGCAGCCCTGGGAACTGCTTTTGTTCCCTCAGTGGCACAACATCCCTGTTCTCACACTGCCAAAGAAAGCTGTTGATGCCAAGTGCGGCCAGGATGAACCATTGCTGTGACTGCAGCCCCTCTCTTGGGGCCCTACAAACAGCGCTGCAAAAGGAGCCCCTTGGAGCTCTCCTGGGCCAGCGACTCCCTCTGAGTGGGGCCTCTCCCAGCCGGGAACTCTCCCGTTTGCTGCACTCGGGGATCCTGAACAACAAGGGAGCCTGGGCCGATCCCCCCACTCCTCCAGGCTCAACCCTTCACCCGCTGGGGAGGTGCCAAAGCATCCACAGGGAGCATTTCCTGCCCTCAGGGGAATTTCTCACAGGTGCCTTGCACTGACTCTTTGTGTCTGTGTGCACCCAGGAGTGCCTGTGCTGGGGAAATGTGGCAGAAATGCTGCTCTTGGAGGGATTGGAGTGCTTTGGATAGCTGAGTCAGTCAGGCCTGTAAGTCAGGCTAAGTCACAAGGTCTAAAAGTATTTAAATGCTGCTAAGAGTTGTACTTTTGCTAAGTTTAATATAAGTTATAAAATAAGTTAAATACAGTTAAGTGTTATTCCTCTTTTAAATTTCTAAGTCAGAGGTTTTAAGGTAAGTTAAATACTGTTAATCTCTGTTCTTTTGCTAAATTGTGAAGTTGACAGTGTCAGTTTAGGTAAAGATATAATTATGTCCTGTTAAGTTTGAGCTTTGTTCAGCTTTTAGGCCGTATTTCTTTTATGCTTGCCCTCACTGTCCTGTTGTCACACACACACACATAGGGAGAGTTCTCTGTTCATTTCTGGTTTGATTGCCTGGATTTTGTCTGGTTTTGTTGTTGGTTTGTTTCTTGGTTGTGTCTGAAGTGTCCAGTCAAGAGTTTCTCTTCCGAAGGAACTTTGTGGTGCTGTTGCTTACCACTAACTGTGGTCATTGCTGATCCCTTGCTGGGGATTTTTTCAGTGCTCTCAAGCCCTCGTTCATAACAGGGTGAAGGAGCCCTGGCCCAGGCTCTGGCCCTGGGGGACACGGAGACACTGCCGGGGGGTCCCTGTCCCCCTGTCCCACCCCCAGGGCCCCGGCCCCCCGTCCCCGTGTCAGGCTCTGGGGTCGATCTCATGGAACATCCTCGGGGGGAGGCTGCGGCACCGGGGGCAGGGGGACCCGGGGGGACAGGGGACCCCTCTGTGCACGAGCAGGGTTGGACTGCTCTGGGGGAACTGTGAGGGGGGCTGGGGCAGAGTGACCTCCCCAGTGACCTCACAGTGCCCCCTGTGATGTCACCCAGCCCCTGTGATGACACACAGCCCCTTTGTGATGCCACAGCCCTCATTATGATGTCACAGTTAATCTTGTGATATTACACATCCTCCCCTGGGATGTCACACAGCCATTCTGTGATGTCACAACCCCTGTGTGATGTCACACAGGTGCCCTGTGATGGCAGAATCCATTCTATGATGTCACAAAGCCTACTCTATGATGTCACAGGCAACTCTGTGATGACACACTACTGCTCTGTGATGTCACAGGCTGCTCTGTGATGTCACAAAGCCCCTTCATGATATCACCGGGCCAGTGCTAGAATATCACTCTGTGATACCATAAAGCTGCTCTGTGATGTCACAGAAAATTTGGTGATGTCACAAAGTCACCATGTGATGTCACAGTCTGTTCTGTAATGTCACATCTGGCTCTATGATGTTACTTAGTCACCTAGTGATGTCACAACCCACTCTCTGATGTCACAGAGCCGCCTTCCATGACGACAGAGTGTGCTCCATGGCCTCACACCCTACTCTGTGACATTACAGAGACTTCTGTGATGTCACAACCCCCTCAGTGATGTCAAAAAACCCTCTCTGTGATACCATATTGCCACTCTCTAGTATCACAGCACACACTGTGACCTTACAGCCTGCTCTATGATGCCATACAGCCATGCCATGATGTCACAGCCTGCTCTGTGATGTCACAGAATCCCCTCTATGATGCTCTAGCTGCTCAATGACCTCACACAACAAACTCTGATGCCATAGCCCAACCTGGGACCTCACACAGCCCACTCTGTGCTGTCACACAGACCCTTGCTGACATCACAGCTGCTCTGTGCCTCTAGGACACAGCCAGAGAGGTGCCGCTGTGACACAGCCCCCTCTGGGACATCCCCCAGCCCCTGCCATTGCTGAGCACCTGTCAGCTCTGTCTGTGCCCTGCTGCTGTCCCTGAGCTGCCCTGGCAGTGCCCCAGCCCTGCTGGGCTGTGCACAGGAGCTGCTTCTGGCCAGAGCTGTCTCTCTGCAGCGCTGCCCTTGCCAGGAGCTGCCTCTGGGCCAGGAGCCTGGCCCAGCTCAGCAGCACAGACACAGCAGCAGGACTTGAATGACCCTCTGCGGCTTTGGTGCTCTTTGTGTCTGCCATGGCCAAAGTGCTGCCCAAGTTGGCTCTGTCAGGGCCTTGCAGCTGCTGCCCATCCCTGTGCCCTGTGCAGCCCAGACTGTCCTACGGTGTCCCTGCCCTGCGCCTCTGTCCCTGCAGGCTGTCGTCATCCCCCGGCTGCCCCACCTGGCTGGCCCCTTCCTTTGCTGACAGCTCTGCCTCCTGCCTGCCTCTGCCCACACAAAGCCTTGGGCTGCTCCAGGCTCTGAATGGGGGATATCTTGCACCACAGCCTTGCCCTGGGAAGGAAATTCCTTTCTCCTGGTGTCCAGTCTGGGCCTCCCCAGCTGCCCTTGGTGCCATTATCTCTTTCTCTGGCTGTTTTACACAATAAAGAAAAACTCCAGGATGTTTGAAACCACCCTTCAATCCCTCCCCGGCTGCTCTTATTCTGTCCTCAGTCTCCACACCACTGAGCCCAGAGTCTGCCGCCTCTCCCTGCTGGTTATGGGATGAGGCCTCCAAAACATATCCTGAGAGGTTTTTGCGTCCTCTCCAAGGTCTGTGAAAATGAAAAAAGTAGTCAAAGTTATTTTCTCCCAAATCTTGCAGTGACAGAACAAGGCTCAGTATCTTTGAGCTGAATGAGGGCAGATTTACAATTGTTTAAAGGAGAAAATATTTTACATTTATGAGAATGGCACAAAACTGCAACTGTTCTTCCAGGGAAGTGGATTCCCCATCTCAGGAATTATGCAGAGCAAGAGCTTTGTACAACCTGACCCAGTGAAACACACTCATCCCCAAGCACAGAATTCCTCTGCCTGCTACGGGCTCCAACAACTACAGCAAGGCCCTGTTCACTTCAAAATTGCTTCCTAGAGCAGAATAATCTAATAATTGTTTTAGCTCCAATACAGTGGAGTAAATAACTCATTTTATAAAATTTAGTCTGTGGTGTAAACGAACTATACTGTCTAGTCATGATCAGAATCAATCAGAGCTGTATTTACATAAATTTATCTAGTATTCCATTGTTAATTCTGTGGGACAAATTGCATTAAGGTTCAATTCCACCTGTCCAATCTTTTATACCTTTGGCAAAGGACCCGCTCCCAAGGCTGTTGCCATGGCCAGCAGGGCTGGGCCCAGCTGGGATGCTCACTTTCCACGGGCCAGGGTTTAGGAATGGGATTCCCCAATTTTCTGCTCCCGCTAAAACCACGCTGCTGCTCCCTGCCCTCCCGCCTTCCATGGAAAGCACAAAAAGGAATGATCCCGGGCTGGGATAAGAAAAATTTATTGGGAACAGCAACGAGATAAAAAACAAAAAGAAACAAAAATAATATTGACAACAGAAGGGCTATGAAAAAGGGAAAACTGCAACACAAGGACTGTCTCTTCCCGGCCACAATTTCCTCCTCCCTGCAAAGGATAATCTTCTCCTCGGGGAGAGAGAGAGACACTTTCCTGCCCCTGGCAATGACTTGAGGTGAGAGTGAATGTAATGACACGGCCCTGGCCAGACCCTCATGTTCTTTGATCCCACATCATGTCATTGGCAGGGGCAGGAAAAGAGACAGGTGTCTTCCCAGCATGGATCACAGGGAACATGGATCACCATGGCTCTTCCCAACATGGGTCCTCCAATGAGGGATGAAGCTGGAGCAGGGCACAAAGCTCTCCCTGCAGTTGGGACATTTGCAGGGCTTGCCTTACTGGTGCTTCCGTTGGTGTCTGGTCAAGTCAGAGCTCTGGATGAATCCCTTCCCACACGTGGCGCACTCATACGGCCTCTCCCCAGTGTGGATGCGCTGGTGCCTGACGAGGGTGAAGTTGTGCTTGAAGCCCTTCCCACAGTCGGGGCAGCGGAAGGACCTCTCCTCATTGTGAATCCGCTCATGCAGGTGGAGATTTGAGCTGGTCTGAAACCTCTTCTGACACGTGCAGCACTCGTAGGGCCTCTCCCCAGTGTGGATGCGCTGGTGGGTGATGAGGTGGGAATTGCGCTTGAAGCCCTTCCCACAATCTGGGCAGCAGAAGGGCCTCTCATCGGTGTGAATCCGCTGGTGTCTGAGGAGATCTGAGCTGATCCGAAACCTCTTCTGGCACTCAGGACACTCATAGGGCCTCTCCCCAGTGTGGATGCGTTGGTGGGTCACAAGGGTGGATCTGTAGCTGAAGCCCTTCCCACATTCCCCACACTCGTAGGCCCATTCCCCAGTGTGGATCATCTGGTGGTGGATCAGGCTGCTGCTCTGCCTGAAGCTCTTCCCACACTCCAAGCACTTGTAGGGCTGCTCCCCATCATGAAGCTGCTCATGGACCACCAGCTCTGAGCTCTGGCTAAAGCTCTCTCCACCTTCCTGGCCCAGGGTGTGTCTTTCCTCCTCAGAGTACCCTGGGCTGGGTTTGGAGCCCCTCATCCTATGGGATCTCTGTGTCTTTTCTTCCCCATTGGATTCCTGTGCCATGGAACCACTCAAAATGGCCTCTTCCATGAGTTTCTGCCGTGGGGATTTGTCCTCCCTGGTCTCCATCCTCATCTCCTTGTCTGGGGGAGGAAGAACAAGGAGAGGATGGGATTTGCCTCTGTGCCACAGGGAAAGGGAAGGAGATCCTTCCAGGGCTTCCCCAGCAGGATGGTGTTGGCTGCAGGTTTGTCCTGCAGCCGGGGGCCATGCTGGGCTGGGAGATGGAGCAGGAGAGAGGGGGAAAGGGGCACTGACTACCTCCTCACCTGCCTGCGTGTCCCGGGGAATCTTTCCCTTAAGCTCAGCCTTCTCCTCCATCTGGCAGTGGTTTTGAGATGGGAAATTCTGTTTTGGGAGGAAAACAAGAGATGAGTGCATTGAGTTTTGCACTGGTTTGCGGGCAAACCAGGTGGAGAATCTAAGACAGAATTACAATTTAATAAGAAAATTAAGATCAAGGCAATGATACAGAAACACGGCCTTAAACTGACACAGTCAGGATATAACCTGACACCCTGTTGCTCAGGGTGGTGGCAGCAGTCCCATTAAATGGTGGCTGCAGTCCTGTTGCAGTGATGAAGTGATTCTGTCAAAGCAGTGATCCTGTAGTAGGGTCTGGTCTTCCTCTGAAGGTCCAGTGGTGCTTATGGAGCTCTTGTCCTCTGGTAATCCAGTAGCCAAGGTGCTACCGGTGTTGCAAGGCTCAGCTTATATCCAGGTAGGAATTATTGGCTCATCCCCCTGGGCGGAGCATCCCACAATGGGATGATGTCATTTTATCAGTCCTGCAGGAACACTCAATGGCCCATTCACAGAAGATGGCCCCTGGAGGTTGTTATCAGGGCTCATACATGGAAGAGATAAAGAACACTGCCCTGTCACACTTGCCCCACCCCAGGGGAGGTCTCTGTCCCTGTCATTCCCTTGTTGTCCCCCCTTTTCTCTTCTCTTTCCATGTCTCTCTCTACCTCACATTTACTGTTCAATACAATCCACTTTGGATTTGGTCTTGGTAGCACCTTAATTGGGGCAGAGGCATTTCTCTAACAATTTTCTTAACCAGATTGCAACATTATTTTGGCACAGCGAGTTTAGGCACTGTTCTCTGACTCCAAGTGCCTTGGATAACAGCATGGTTCCCTCCTCTGAAGAGGTTGTGGTCCTCTCTGGAGGAATTCTTAGAAATTTGGATGCAGCTACATCTGAGCAACTTAGGGAAGAATTGATGAGGAAAATGGCTGTTGTGGGTGGCCAGTGTAAAGAAAATGTTTTGTT
Organism: Passer domesticus; assembly: GCF_036417665.1. Taxonomy (NCBI): domain Eukaryota; kingdom Metazoa; phylum Chordata; class Aves; order Passeriformes; family Passeridae; genus Passer; species Passer domesticus. Next base: position 1,587,286 of record NC_087503.1, on the reverse strand, counting down.
CTCCTTCCTTGAAAAGTTTGTTAAAAACACTGGAGGAAAGGGAGCAAATGATACCAGTGAGACTGACAAGGTTCACTCACCCCATGGTGAGGAACACAAGGCTGCTAAAAGTCGCACAAGAAGTCCAGCTCAAGTAGCTAAATTTCTGCATAAATGCCAAATTCACAGGCTTAGGGGCTTTGCCACATATGAGAATCATTATTCTCTTCATCCCTGTCACCCTTGTGACAGCCCCACAGTGCTTTCTCTTCCTTTTAATCTGTGTTGGGCCGAATTTCCACTTTTCTTTTATGGGAACCTGCCAGCAGCTGAGCTGGAGCTGTGCAGGAACCAATGAAACTTGGAATTACCATAGAATTGCTTCTATTATCGGTTTATTCATGTTTGGGATTTATTTGCATTTTCATCACATGTGACTTTTTGGAAAATCAAATATTCATCAAAATGATTAATGCAGAGTTAAATTTAATTTCTGCCAATTTTATTTTGTCCAGTGCCCAGGGGATGCTCAAGGGGTCTCTGCCTCACCCTGGAGGATGCTTGGGAGGAGCTTGTGGGGGCTGTCCCTGTCCCTGTCCCTGTCACGCCAGGTCATTCCCCAGGGGGTCTCCATCATTCTCACCCCAGGGAATGCCTGGGGGCTCTCCCTCCCTCTCATCCCTGTGCCAGGGGGTGCTCGGCCCAGCCTCTGTCCCTCGCAGCCCAGGGGATGCTCGGGGGTCTCTGTCCCCTCACTCTGGGGGATGCTCAGGGGGTCTCCATCCCTCTGGCCTCAGGGAATGCTTGTGCAGTGCTGGGGACCAGGGGCTCTGTGTCCCTCTCGCCGCTGAGGGTGCTCGGGGCTGGAGGGGCTCTCCGACCTTCTCATCCCTGGGGAGGCCGGGGGGGTCTCTGTCCCTCTCAGCCCTGGTGTGACCCCACCCAAACATCATCGGGCTCAGAGGGACAGAGACACCCCCAAACCCAGAGAAGAGCTGGGATTTGGTTTGGGGCTGAGGATTTAGGATAGGGCTGGATTTGGGGGTGGAGTTGGAGTTAGGGCTGAGATTTGGATTAGAACTGGGATTGGAGTTAAGGCTAGAGATGGGATTGGCTTTAGGGCTGGGATTGGGAATGGGTCTGGGGCTAGACGAGTCTGGCACTGGGATGAGATTAAATACAGAACTGTGAGTGTGTCTAAACATGGAGTGAGATTGAGACTAGGATCAGGGCCAGGTTTGGGACTGAGCTCACCCCGAGCGGGACAGGGGGGATGTCACTGCAGGATGTCCCTGGCGTTGTCCCAGCCCTCCTCAGGCACCTCCAAACCTGGGAGGCAGCTGCGTGCTCCAAGATCCAGGTGCTCCCACCCTGCCCTTCAATACCAGGCGAGCATTCCCTGAGGGTAGCCCACTAACCCACTGTCCTGGATTGCCAAACAGATTGTATTCTCTTTGCCTTCTGTATGGCAGTTGTCTTCTATTAACTGGGCAGTTTTCCTTATCTCTTCAACACCCAATCCTCCCTCTGGGCAGACATCTGCTGATAAAGGCTATTGAATGGCACTGCATGACTGATAAGAACTACAGCATCCTATTGTGAGATGCTCTGCCCAGAGGGGAGAGCCAAGCATTCCTACCCAGATATAATCTTGACATTCTGGAACACCAGCATGGCTTTCTCCACTGGATTTTCCCAGAGAAACAGCAGCTGCCTCTTCCACTGGATCTTTGGAGGAAGACTACACCTTTCTACAGGATCCCTGCTCCAGCAGAACCACTCCTGGCACTCCAGGAGGACTGCAGCCACCATTCCAATTGGACTGCTACCAACACCCTGAGCAACAGGGTGTCAGGTTGTGTTCTGACTCTGTCAGTGTTGTCTTGCTTTACTGCATTGTTTATTTTATATTTTTATTGTTTCCCTAATAAAGAACTGTTATTCCTGCTCCCATATTTTTTCCTGAGAGCCCCTTAATTTAAAATTTATAACAATTCAGGGGGAGGGCGTTCACATTTTGCTTTTAGGAGAGGCTTCTGCCTTCCTTAGCAGATACCTGTCTTTCCAAAACAAGATGGAGTGACATCAATCTCTGCTTAATAACTGGTTTTGCTTTAATGCAGTTACGTTGAAATCACTTCCTAGTATATGATATAATATGATATGATATATTATATATGATATATAATATGTTGCAGCTGTTATACCTCGGAGTAAATTTTTCTGATTAAGGTAATATTGTCTAATCATTACCATAATAGATAATATATATCTACAGAAATCTATATGTTTGCCATCCTTAATCCTATATATCGGATATAATATATATATATAAAATATATGTATAATATATAAAAATATATAAAAAATAAATAAATATAGATAGGTAGATGATAGATAGATAGATAGATAGATAGATAGATAGATAGATAGATAGATAATATAAATAATATATAGGTTATATATCTCTGGTTTGCCATCCTTAATCCCGTGGGACAAATTCGATAAAGGTTTCATTCCACCTTTATAATTCTTTACATGCAAAATCTTGAAAGTCTGGGACTAGGATTGGAAACAGCTGCTCTAAGGCTCCTCTCACAAAAAGAAGTTTAGAAAGCTTGGAGGTCCTTGCAGGTGTTTGGAGATCTGTGGGAGCCATTGGGGGTCCAATTTACAGCTCAATTAACAGACAATAACCGCCTTACCTGTGACAAATGGCAAATAGAATACACACATTATCTTTCAAACCAGAACAACAGGAATTCAAATTAATAGAATGTAACATAACATTGCTCAAATCTAACAATAATGAAGTTTAACTTTGCTTAATCTTATCAACCCTGAATTTGCATTAAATTAAACATCGCGGAATCAAAAATTAATATCCTTAAAAGTTATTGTCCTGGTTTAGGGCAGGTTTGGGAGATAACTCCTAAAGGGGCTTCTCTACAAAAGCAGATTCAATTGCCCCTCCCCCCTCTAACTGGTTCGGGAGAAAATATCTCCTTGGAGAAAAAAGTGGAAAGAAACCTGTTTATTAAACAATAGAACCCAAACAATATTAAACAATAAAACTTCTCACTGCTCCAAAGAAAGCAAACTCAGAACAGTCCCCTCCCCGGGTTGCAGCTCGGCTCACTCAGTCTCTGATCAGTCTCTCTGGAGCTGGAAATGCCGCGGCCCAGGCCCGGCCAGGGGGGCTACAGGTGGAGCTGCTGGTGCTCTTCTGGGTGTTCAATCCAGAGCAGGCTTGAACAGGTCCAAGAAAAAAAGGAAAAAATCACAGTACAGGGAACTTCTTTGCCTCAGCTAGCTAAAACTAACTAAAAGCAGAAAAAAAAGGGAAAAAGGAGCTCTGTCCGGCTGTCTGTCCATCTGCAGACAACACAGTCCAGGAGCAGGAATGTGGAGGAGTGAGAGCAGTCTGAAAACAAACTGCGCGCTTCTTCCCTCCCCTCTTCACTGTCTGGAAGAGAGTCTTAAAGATGTAAAACTTATTATTTGGTATAAACAGAACAAGACGATTGGGGATAAAAGCATCATATAGTCAACCCAGGACAGTTATACGTACAACAAAATTTAACTTATTCTGATGCTATTAATGGAAATAAGGCACTGAAAAGTTGAACAATCTGCGATTGAAATAACAGCATGAAGGATTTACTGGAGGGATTAAAAGCATGTAATAAGTGTGTAATATTTTTATGTAATTTAGTTTTGAGAGAAGCCCATGGTAGCCACAAATTTTATGCAAGCATAAATTTACAAAGACCTATTAAAGTGCAGTTTTATTGAAAGAAACAACAATGTGGAATTCGGCAAACTGCCCAGCAAACCAGCAGCTTTTTGAAATTGTATTTAGTGTAATTCCAGAGGGTCAATTTACCAGCATTTCTGTTAAAGAACCTCCGACAAGTGCCGTGGTGGGGGGGCCTGGCGGAGCCGCGCCGGGGGCTCGGGGGAACCGCGCCGGGAGCAGCACAGCCACGCACCCCAAACCACCCGCGGTTCCCCCTCCTGCCCCAGAGCCTGTGAATGTGCCTCCATGCCACAGGGAAGGGGCAGGAGATCCCCCAGTGCATCCCCAGCAGAATGGTGTTGGCAGTGGGGTTGTCCTGCAGCCAGGGGCCATGCTGGGCTGGGAGATGGAGCAGGAGAGAGGGGGAAAGGGGCACTGACTTCCTCCTCACCTGCCTGAGTGTCTCAGGGCTTCTTCCTTTTCATTGCAGCCTTCTCCTCTATTGGGCCAAGATTTGGGAAGGGGAAATCCTGGTTTGGGGAAAAACAAGGGATGAGCACAGTGTGTCTGAAGGTCCTTTGCCCAAGTCCATCCCTAGAAGTCACCTGGTATCCATAAAAACCTTGAAAAGCAAAAGTGAATCAAAAAAAGCCACCAGGAGTGTCCCATTTCCAGTCTCATCCCTCTGGGGTTCTGGTGGTCCCCTGTCTCATGGCTGCCAAGGATCCCAGAGCACATGTGGATCCCCCCTCTCCAGGCTCCTGCTCAGGGATGCTGGGGGGTTTTGGGTCCCGGGCTCCCTCTCTCCAGCCTCCCCCAATCCAGTCACTTGGGGCTCTCTCCTCTCCCCACTGCCCTGTCCTGGTTTAGGGCAAATTTGGGAGAAAACCTAGAAAAGGGGTTTCCTCTAGAAAGCAAATTCAAGCAGCCTCTCCCCCAATCAGTTTGGGAAAAGATTTCTTTGGAGAAAAGTGGAAAAACCTGGTTATTTAAAAGACAAAGCATTTATGAGCACAGCAAATGACGAATCTTAAACAATAAAATCTCTTGACGCTCCAAAAGAGATGACAAACTCAGAAAGTCCCTCTGTGGGCTGTAGCTCTGCTCACTCAGTCTCTTATCAGTTTCTCCATCACTGGAAATGCCGTGGACCAGGCTCGGGCCAATGGGCCACAGGTGGAGCTGCCAGTGCTCTTCTGGATGTTCAGAGCAGGTTTAAACAGCTCTAAAGTAAAAGAAAAACTACAGTCCAGGGCACTTATCTGCCTTAGAGAGCTAAGAACGAAATAAAACCAAAGGAGAGCCCTGTCCTGCAATCTGTCCAGCAGCCGGAATATGGAGGAGTGCAGTTTCTAAAAAACCTGCTCACTTCCTGCCTCCCTTCGATCTCAGAACCAGCCTTAAAGGTGCAGAACTCATTTCTGGGCTAAATAGATGAAGAGGGTATGAGCATGATCCCAGGTCCAGCCCTTCTGGGGGTTTGGGGGTGTCTCTGTCCCTCTGAGCCCGATGATGTTTGGGTGGGGTCACACCAGGGCTGAGAGGGACAGAGACCCCCCCGGCCTCCCAGGGATGAGAAGGTCGGAGAGCCCCCCCAGCCCCAAGCACTCTCAGCGGTGAGAGGGACACAGAGCCCCTGGTCCCCAGCCCTGCACAAGTATTCCCTGAGGCCAGAGGGATGGAGACCCCTGAGCATCTCCCAGAGTGAGGGGACAGAGACCCCTGAGCATCCCCTGGGCTGAGAGGGACAGAGACTGCCCTGAGCACCCCTCTGACACAGGGGTGAGTGGGAGGGAGACCTCCCCAGGCATTCCCTGGGGTGAGAATGATGGAAACCCCCTGGGGAATGGTCTGGGGTAACAGAGACAGGGACAGCCCCCACAAGCTCCTCCCAAGCATCCTCCAAGGCGAGAGGAACAGAGACCCCTTGAGCATCCCCTGGGCACTGGACAAAATAAAATTGGCAGAAATCAAACTTAACTCTGCATAAACCACTTTGATGAATATTTAATTTTCCGACAAGTCACATATGATGAAAATGCAAACAAATCCCAAGCATTAATAAACTGACAATAGAAGCAATTCTGTGGCAATTCCAAGTTTCATTGGTTCCTGCACAGCTCCAGCTCAGCTGCTGGCAGGTTCCCATAAAAGAAAAGTGGAAATTTGGACCAATACAGGTTGTTAAAAGGAAACAAATTTCTGTAGAACGATCACAAAGGCTCCAGGGACAAAGAGAATAATGATTCTCACATTTGGCAAAGTCCTAAACCCTCTCAATTTGGGAGTTATTTGGAAATTTAGCTAGATGAGCTGGGCTTCTTTTAGGACTTTTAGCAGCCTTGTTTTCCTCACCTTGCGGTGAATGAACCTTGTCAGCCTCTCTGGTATCATTCACTCCCTTTTCTCCAGTGATTTTAACAAACTTTTCAAGAAAGGACAAGAAAGTATTTTCTTCACACTGGCCACCCACAACAGCCATTTCCTTCATCAGTTCTCCCATAAATCCCTCAGAGAAAGTGGCATCCAAGTTTCCAAGACTTCCTCCAGAAAGAGCCACAAGCTCCTCAGAGGAGGGAACCATGCTGTTGTCAAAGGCACTTGGGGTCAGACAACAGTGCCTAAACTCACTGTGCCAAAATAATGTCACAATCTAGTTAAGGAAACTGTTGGAGAGATGCCTCTGCCCCAATTAAGGTACTAAGGAGACCAAATCCAAAGTGGATTTTATTGAACAGTAAATGTGAGGTAAAGAAAGAGAGATGAAAAGAAAGAGAAAAGGGGGGAGAGCAAGAGACAGGGACAGAGAGCCTCACTGGGGTGCGGCAAGTGTGACATTGTCCCCTGTGTGCGTGGACTTCCTGGGGTGGGAGTTTTACACCTGAGCCAGTTTGGGTAAGGGGGGTGGTGTTCACTCCCCCAGCAGGTATTACCCCACTGTTTCAGGTTACAGTATAAGATGTAACCAAATGCATGTTTTCAGTCACCATCTTCATAAACTGTTATACACAGGCAGGGCAGTGTTCTTTATCTCTTCCATGACTCAGCCCTGATAACGCCCTGCAGGGGCTATCTTCTGTTCATGGCCCATTGAGTGTCCCTGCAGGACTGATAGAATTACATCATCCCATTGTGGGATGCTCCGCCCAGGGGGAGGAGCCAAGCATTCCTACCTGGATATAAACTGAGGCTTACAGCCCCAGGAGCACCTTGGCTACTGGATTCCCAGAGGACAAGAGCTCCATAAGCACCACTGGACCTTCAGAGGAAGACCAGACCCTACTACAGGATCACTGCTTTGACAGAATCACATTCATCACTGCAACAGAACAGCAGCCACCATTTATTGGGACTGCTGCCACCACCCTGAGCAACAGGGTGTCAGGTTACATCCTGACTGTGTCAGTTTAAGGCAGTGTTTCTGTATCATTGCCCTGATCTTAATTTTCTTATTAAATTGTAATTCTGTCTTAGATTCTCCCCCTGGTTTGCCCTCAAACCACTACAAAACTCAATGTACTCATCTCTTGTTTTCATCCCAAAACAGAATTTCCAATCCCAAAACCATCACCCGATGGAGGAGGAAGCTGTGAGGAAGAGGAAGATTCCCTGGGACCACCAGGTAGGTGAGGAGGAAGTCAGTGCCCCTTTCCCCCTCTCTTCTGCTCCAACTCCCAGCCCAGCATGGCCCCCAGCTGCAGGACAACCCTGCTGCCAATGCCGTCCTGCCGGGGATACTCATGGGGGATCTCCTTCCCCTTCCCTGTGGCATGGAGGCAAATCCCATCCTCCCCTTGCCCTGCCTTCCGCAGACAAGGAGCTGAGGATGGAGACCAGGGAGGACAAATCCCCACGGCAGAAACTCGTGGAAGAGGCTGTGTTGAGCAGCTCTACTGCACATGAATTTAACAAGAAGGATATTTCCCCGAGATCCTTCAGGATGAGGGGCTTCAAATCCAGCCCAGGGTGCTCTGAGGAGGAAAGACCCACCCTGGGCCAGGAAGGTGGACAGAGCTTCAGCCAGAGCTCAGAGCTGGTGGTCTGTGAGAAGCTTCATGATGGGGAGCAGCCCTACAAGTGCTTGGAGTGTGGGAAGAGCTTCAGGCAGAGCAGCACCCTGATCCGCCACCAGATGATCCACACTGGGGAATGGCCCTACGAGTGTGGGGAATGTGGGAAGGGCTTCAGCCGGAGGTCTCACCTCATGAACCACCAACGCATCCACACTGGGGAGAGGCCCTATGAGTGTCCTGAGTGCCAGAAGAAGTTTCACACCAACTCTAATCTCCTCAGCCATCAGCGCATCTACACTGGAGAGCTTCCCTATGACTGCCCCACATGTGGGAAGAGATTTTACGCCAGGTCCCATCTCCTTTTGCATGAGCGAATTCACACAGATGAGAGGCCCTTCTGCTGCCCTGACTGTGGCAAGGACTTCAAGCAAAACTCCCACCTCGTCACCCACCGGCGCATCCACACTGGGGAGAGGCCCTACGAGTGTCCCCAGTGTGGGAAGAGCTTCTCAGACAGCTCTAACTACACCAGACACCTGCGGAGTCACCGGTAAGGGGAGCCCTGCGAGAGGCGTGACTGCAACGTAAGGGCTTTGTGCCCCGATGTAATCACATTGCTTTTCCCAGTAAATTGTTGTTTTCCCAGCCTGGGATCTTTGCCTTTTGTGCTTTCCATGGGAGGTGGGAGGGCAGCAAGCAGCAGCACAGTTTTAGCAGAAGCAGGAAATTGGGGAATCCCATTCCTGAACCCTGGCCCATGGAAAATGAGCATCCCAGCAGGTCCCTGCCCTGGTGGCCGTGGCAACAGCCTTGGGAGCGGGTTCCTGGCTGGGGCTGTGGGAACCTCTTCCCTCTGGTGCCCAGGGACAGGACTGGAGGGAACAGCTGCAGCTGAGTCGGGGCAGGCTGAGGTTGGATCTCAGGAAAAGGTTTTTCCCCAGAGGCTGCTGGGGCAGTGCCCAGGCTCCCCAGGGAAGGCTCCCAGCTCCAGGGCCCTCTGAGCTCCAGCAGCGTTTGGCCAGCACTGCCAGGCCCAGGCTGGCATTGTTGGGGTGTCCTGTGCAGGGCCAGCAGTTGGACTCCAGGATCCTGATGGGTCCCTCCCAGCTCAGCCAATTCTGTGCATCTGGGGGAACAGGGGCCTGGTGATGGTTGCCATGAAAACTGACCGAGGAATGGGGCTGGTGATGGTTGCCCGCTAAGGATCAGATTTGTCACAGGGGTTCCATGGGGACTTTCCAAGAGTCTCCAGGCTGTTCAAGAGCTGGAAGGTCACAGGCAGAGACAGGGGCTCCATGGACACCTCCCAGGGGTTTCTGGGGATGATAAAGAGCCGTGTGGTCAGAGGCAGTCCCAGCCATTCCATGGTGACATCCCAGGGCACCTTGGGCTGCAAAAGCACCGATCTGTCGCAGGCACTCACAGGGGCTTCACGGTGACATCCCAGGAGTCCCCAGGCTGCCAAGGAGCCGGGATGTCCCAGACACTCATAGGGGCTCCAGTCATGGTCACAGTGGGAGCTTCAGGCAAAAGCTTTATTTCTTTATTAGAGAAATCCCTGTTGAGTCATGACATGGAGAAATGACACCCAACACCCACCCACCGTGGATCCTCATACCCCTGCAGGGCCCCTAGTCTTCTAAAATTCCTTTTAATACAGGAGACTGGGAGCAGCTGGATCCAATCCCAGCCCCAGACTGTGCCAAAAGTTGTAAAAGATTGGACAGGTGAAATTGAACTTTAACGCAATTTGTCCCACAGGATTAATGATGGAATACCACATATATTTATATAAATACAGCTCTGATTGATTCTGATCATCATTAGACACAATGGCTTATTTATACCACAGAGTAAATTTAAAAAGAAGTTATTTACTCCACAGTATAGGAACTATAACAATTATTAGAATATTCTGCTCTAGGAAGCAATTTTGAAGTCAACAGGGCCTGGCTGGAGTTGTTGGAGCCCATTGCATACAGACCCTCCTGCTCCAGCAGGAACTGCCTTTCCTGTGCCAGGAGCAGGGCAGGTCCCGCTGCAGGAAAAGCCCCAGGCCAGCCCCAGCACAGGGAAGGGCTCGGGCACAAGGGCAGAGTGGCGTGCTGGGAGCTGTGCCAGGCAGAGCCTGAGGCACCAAAGGCACCTTGGCAGCAGCAGCTGCTTGCAGGGCATGGCCAGAAGCCTCCCTTGGCAGCCCGGCCTGGTGGCCAGCACTGCAGAGCTGCTGCCTCAGGGCTCATTTCTGCCTGGGCTCTGAAAAGCCACTTCTGCTCCAGGAGCCTGCCTGGGAAGCCATTGGCCCCAGCACTTTGGGGACAAGATATGAATGAGAAAACTCTTCATGCCAGCAGAGACAAGGCAGGGGCAGAGGAAAGGGCAGAGCCGGGCCCAGGGCACAGGGCTGCCATGGTGATGGCTGTGAGGTCACTGCCCCTGCAGCAGCCTGGCTGCCCTCAGCAGACATTCTGGCCAGAAGCGTTGTGAGGGCACCCAGCACAGCAGAGAACCCACACAACAGGAATTCTGTCCTTGGGGATGAGAGGGTCAGGTTGCACAAGGCTCCTGCTCTTGAATAATTCCTGAGATGGGGAATCCAGTTCTGTGGAAGAACAGTTCCAGTTTTGTGCCATTCTCATAACTGTAAAATATTTCCTCCTTCTAACAAATGTAAATCCACCCTCAGTCATTTCAGAGATATTGACCCTTCTTCTGTCACCGCAAGATTTGGGAGAAAATAACTTTGACCATTTTTTTGTGTATTCACAGACCTTGGTGAGGACCCAAAAATCTCCCAAGATGGGGTTTGGAGGCTTCATCACATAACCAGCGGGAGGAGGCTGTAGGCTCTGGGCTCACTGGCGTGGAGACTGAGGACAGAACAGGAACAGTCCGGGAGGGAGTAAAGGGTGGTTTCACAGAGTGTGGAGCTTTTCTTTATTGTGGGAATGAGCCTGAAGAAGAAATAATTGTGCTAAGGGCAGCTGGGGAGGCGCAGACTGGACAGCAGGAGAAAGGAGTTTCCCTCCCAGGGCAGGGCTGTGGTGCAGCACATCCCCCAGAAGGCGCCTGGAGCAGCCCAAGGCTTTGTGTGGGCAGGCAGAGGCAGGCAGGGGCAGAGCTGTCAGCAAAGGAAGGGGCCAGCCAGGTGGGGCAGCCGGGGGATGACGACAGCCTGCAGGGACAGAGACGCAGGGCAGGGACACCGTAGGATAGCCTGGGCTGCACAGGGCACAGGGATGTGCAGCAGCTGCAAGGCCCTGACAGAGCCAACTTGGGCAGCACTTTGGCCATGGCTGCTGGCCCTGGGCCTGAGGCCACGAGGGGACAAGTGACCCTGGCAGCCCTGGGGCCTCATTGCCTCCTTGTCCCTGCTCAGCAGCCTGGCAGGGGCCGCCCCATGGTCCTGCCCTTGGCACTGCACATCCCCACATCCCAGTGCTCATCCCGGGAAGAGCCCTGAGCAATGAGGGAGGGACAGGATCTGCCTGGCCAGGGGCTGGGGCTCAGGCCTTGGCCCTTTGCATTCCTGAAACACATCCAGGTGTGCTCAGCACCAGAGACACCTTTGCCTTGTTTGTCCCCAGCTGTCATCACTGCCTGCAGTGTTCTGCTCTTCCTGGAACCTAGGGACGCTTTGACATGAATTGTGTCCTTGAGTGGAACCCATTTAAACTACAAGAAATGTCTATGTTTCAGCTTAACTTGGAGTTCTTGAGAAGCTTTTTGAGCACACTCCGAGGGACTCAGTCTGATGCAAAGAGCACCAAAGCCCCAGAGGGTCATTCAAGTCCTGCTGCTGTGTCTGTGCTGCTGAGCTGGGCCGGGCTCCTGGCCCAGAGGCAGCTCCTGGCAAGAGCAGCGCTGCAGAGAGACAGCTGTGGCCAGGAGCAGCTCCTGTGCACAGCCCAGCAGGGCTGGGGCACTGCCAGGGCAGCTCAGGGACAGCAGCAGGGCACAGACAGAGCTGACAGGGCCTCAGCACTGGCAGGGGCTGGGGGATGTCCCAGAGGGGGCTGTGTCACAGCGGCACCTCTATGGCTGTGTCATGGAGGCACAGAGCAGCTGTGAAGTCAGCAAGGGGCTGTGTGACAGGACAGAGTGGGCTGAGTGAGGTCATAGGTTGGGCTATGACATCACAGAGTTTGTTGTGTGAGGTCATTGAGCAGCTAGAGCATCATAGAGGGGACTGTGTGTCATCACAGAGCAGGCTGTGACATCATGGCATGGCTGTATGGCATCATAGAGCAGGCTGTAAGGTCAAATTGTGTGCTGTGACATTACAGAGTGTCAGTATGACATCACAGAGAGGGTTTAGTGACATCACTGAGGGGGCTGTGACATCACAGAACTGTCAGTGATATCACAGAGCAGGATGTGAGACCATGAAGCAGTCTGCCATCATGGAGGGTGGCTCTGTGACATCAGAGAATGGGTTGTGACATCACTGCGTGACTGAGTAACATCATAGAGCCAGGTGTGACATCACAGAACAGACTGTGACATCACAGGGTGACTTTGTGACATCACCAAATCTTCTGTGATATCACAGAGCAGCTTTATATCACAGACTGATATCCCAGCCCTGGCCCTGTGATATCATGAAGGGGCTTTGTGAAATCACAGAGCAGGCTGTGTGTCATCACAGAGTTGCCTGTGACATCACAGAGTAGGCTCTGTGACATCATAGGCTGGACATCAGAGAATATATTCGGCCATCACAGGTATCTGTGTGACATCATAGAATGGCTGTGTGACATCCCAGGGTAGGTTGTGTAATATCATAACATTAACCTGTGACATAATAATGTGGGTTGTGACATCGCAAATGGGCTGTGTATCATCACAGGGACTGTGTGACATCACAGATTGGCAGTGACATCACAGGGGCTGTGTGAGGTCGCTGGGGAGGTCACTCTGCCCCAGCCCCCCTCAAAGTTCCCCCAGAGCAGTCCAACCCTGCTCGTGCAGAGCGGGGTCCCCTGTCCCCCCGGGTCCCCCTGCCCCCGGAGCCGCAGCCTCCCCCAGAGGATGTTCCACGAGATCGACCCCAGAGCCTGACATGGGGACGGGGGGCCGGGGCCCTGGGGGTGGGACAGGGGGACAGGGACCCCTCGGCAGCGTCCCCGTGTCCCCCAGGGCCAGAGCCTGAGCCAGGGCTCCTTCACCCTGTTCTGAACGAGGGCTTTAGAGCGCTGAAAAAATCCCCAGCAAGGGATCAGCAACAACCAGATTTAATATTAAGGGACAGCACCACAAAGTTCCTTGGCAAGAGTCACTCTGCTCCTGACTGGATATTTCAGGCACAGCAAGGAAAAAATGCAACAACAAAACCAAACAAAATCCAGGCAATCAAACCAGAAATGAACCGAGAACTATCCTTGTGTGTGTGTGTGACGCAAGGACAGTGAAGGCAAGGATAAAAGGAATAGAGCCTAAAAGTGTAACAGAACTCAAACTAAATCAGACTTGACTTACACCTTAACCTTAACTGATACCTTCAACTTCACAATTTAGCAAAAGAACAGCCTTAGCAGTATTTAACCTAACTTAAAACCTATGACTTAGCAGTTTAAAAGAGGAATAACACTTAAGAATATTTAACTTAGCTTGTAACTTATATTAAACTTAACAACTTAGCAAAAGAACAACTGTTAGCAGAATTTACCTTAGCTTAGACCTCATGACTTAACCTCACTTACAGGCCTGACTTGACTCAGCTGTCCAAGGCACTCCAACCCCTCCGAGAGCAGCATTTCTGCCACATTTCCCCAGCACAGGCACTCCTGTGTGCACACAGACACAAAGAGTCAGTGCAAGGCACCTGTGAGAAATTCCCCTGAGGGCAGGAAATAGTCCCTGTGGATGCTTTGGCATCTCCCCAGCGGGTGAAGGGTTGAGCCTGGAGGAGTGGGGGGATCGGCCCAGGCTCCCTCGTTGTTCAGGATCCCCGAGTGCAGCAAACGGGAGAGTTCCCAGCTAGGAGAGGCCCCACTCAGAGGGAGTCGCTGGCCCAGGAGAGCTCCAAGGGGCTCCTTTTGCAGCGCTGTTTGTTGGGCCCCAAGAGAGGGGCTGCAGTCACAGCAATGGTTCATCCTGGCCACACTTGGCATCAACTGCTTTCTTTGGCACTGTGAGAACAGGGATGTTGTGTCACTGAGGGAACAAAACCAGTTCCCAGGGCTGCTCCTCCAGAAACCAGGAGCTGTTTGGGCAGCAGCAGTGCCTGGAGCAGACAGTGTTTGTGCTGAGCTGCAGAGGAGCTGAGCCCAGGGGCTGTTGGCCAAGGCTGAGGCCCAAGGAGCATTTCTGAGCTGGCAGGGCGGCCTGAGAAGGGGAGGGGGGAATGCAGCAGCACCGGGCCCATGGAAGCAAGGGGCCATTGTGACACTGTGGGGCCCTGTGAGACCAAGGAACCATTGTGACACTGTGGGGCCTCATGACCTAAGAGGCCTTTGTGACACTGCAGGGCTCATGGAACCAAATGCCCATTGTGACATTGTGGGGCCTCGTGTCATCATTGGTCAATTGTGACACTGGAGAACCAAAGGAGACCATTGGGACACTGCAGGGCTGCATGCAACCTAGGGGCCATTGTGACATTGTAAGGCCTTGTGTCATCAGTAGTCCACTGTAACATTATGGAGCCAAAGTAGACCATTGTGACACTGCAGGGGCCTCTTGCAGCCTAGGAGCCACTGTGATTTTTTGGGACCCCATTGAACCAAAGCACCATTGCGACACTGCTGGACCCATAAAATCAAAGCACCGTTAGGACACTGTCAGGCCCCATGGAACCAAGGGGACCATAGTGATAACGCAGGGCCTCTTAAAACCACAGCAACACGGAACAGTTCTGGCTGGTTTGGCTTCCTGTGGACTGCCTGGCTGGTCCAACTGAGCATTGCATGTGGAGGGTCTCTTTTCATCTGCTGCTGAAACACTGGTGCTTCATGCTTTCTTTCATATGGAAAAGAACTGTCCTTCACCTGCAGGCACCCATGGCCAGAATTGGGATTTCACTTCCAAATTTCCTTATATGCAGGGATTATTCGCATAGGAGTATTGTCAGGATGAGACTGGCTGACAGTGGTTTAATGAATGTCACCTCCTATCTGTCCCCAAAACACTGGGCAAAGCTCCATGCTTTCTTTCTTATGGAAAGAACTGTCCAGCTTCTCCAGGCGCCCCTGGCTGAGATTGGGCTTCCACCTCCAAAATTCCCTACATCCAAAGACTGCTCCCAGACAAAAGCTGACATTCCTGACAAGTCTGGCTGGCCTTGGCCTAGTGAGGCTCTCACCTGCCTTCCAAACACTGGGGCTCTGTGCTTTTCTTCCTATGGAAAAGAACTGTCCTTGACATCCAGGTGCCCACAGCCAGAATTGGAATTTCACATCCAACATTGCCTTAGTGTGGCGGACTGGAGGAGATTGTTGGCTGGAAACATTTCATGTGTGAAACAGGGAGAGGCAGGTCCAGCCTTTCCCTGCCCTGGAACCCCAGCACTGCCCTGCCCTGGAACCCCAGTTCCCCCATAGCCTCTATCCCAGCCCAGCAGTGGCTGCCAGTCCCTGGCACAGCACAGGCAATGCTCCACAGCCACCTCTGGAGCCCCAGCCCAGCTCCTGAGTGACCAATTGAGCCCAAGTCCCACCTGGGGAAGGGCTCAGGAAGACCAAGGGGTATTGAAGGCTGACCACAAGGCAAGCACACATCTTGACCCTACCTCCTCTTGGAATTTCCATCTGAACGCTGCTGGAATCCAGGAGTTAATAGTTGTGTGTGTGTGTGTGTTTCTAAATGGTTTTTTGTCTTTCTTTCTGTATCTTCTTCTAATTCCATCCCCCTTGCAAATTTTGAGTTTAATTAAATTGAACAGGCTTACAGATTCTGAATTTGAATGGGCCACGTTATTGTGTTAAGAAGTGGGTTTTTTGTTGATTAAATATCATATTAAACCTTTTGCTGAAGTTTCTCAGATTTTCTGTGTTTGCCAGTAAAGGCTGTTTTGTTGTTTTGAGCTTCTGAGGATCTCTTATTGGTATTTCTCCGGGGAGTCTAAATCAGAGTACACAAACAATTGCAATTCCTTTTAAATGTCTCCATGAGAGAGTTTTTTAGTGGATGAGAGTCAGGGCTTGTCTGTCCTGCTTGGCACAGCCCAGGCAGGGCTTGCCCAGCCACATTCCACACTCCATTGCCCAGCTGGAGCCGCCGGTGCCTCTGAGTTCTGCTGGCCCAGCCCCAGGGACGCTCTCCTTGTCTGCCCATTCCCCCACGGTCTCTGGGCAGGGATGGCCTCAGTGGGGGCTGCTGACATCCTCAGCAACTTGGAGGCTGCTGCTGGATTTCACTGCTCCAGAGGCTTGTTCAGCCTGCAGCTCTTCAGTGCAGGAATTCAGTGTCCCAGGGCTCATTAACATTCAGAACACCTTAACAAGCCAAGCCTCTGCGAATAATTTGATTAATGTTTTCAAATATTTTGTGGTTAATTATACAGATTTCAGTAGTGTATTTGAACTGAATATATTCTCTTTTAAAAGACAAGGAGAAAATGTTTTTTAGATCCTATTAGTGGTTTGGTTTTTTTTCCCAATAATACACTGATATGTGCAATCTCCAACTGATATTGAATCCAAGTACCTCCTCATGCAGTCTGAATAGATATGAAAATCAAGACCCTTCATGGCTGACAATCAATCAGACTCTGTCCCTACCCCCACCCCACCATTTCCCCCATCCAAGCCCTGGCACTCAGAGCAGCCTTGTTCAAATCTCAGCTCCCTCCAGCCCAGGCTGCAACTGCAGCTTTCAGCTCCTTGGCTCCAACTCCCACCTGCTTTCCTTGGAGAAGGAGCTGCTCGAGACACAGAGGGATGTTCATTGATTGTCAGCCAACAAAGGCAAGGGAAGGCACGGCTCCATCAAATGCAAAAGTCATTCTTCTCCCTGGCAGTGCCCTGCCCCTGATCCCCACAGCCTGTCCTGTTTCCTTCATCCCTCCTTTGCCAGGCACTTTCTGGGACAAGGGAGCTCTGCTCTGGCTATGGAGGGAGGTCCAAGTGCAGCCCCTGGAGTGGGAACTACAACTGATCAGGTTTGTGTCCTTTGAGGGTCCAGGAACTGGTGAGACTCTGAGGCACAGAAGGGTTTCTCTTCATGGCCAGCAGAAAAAATGTGAACATGTTAAAATTTAATAAATTTTATAAACATGAAAACCCTTCCCTGAGCTCCTTGTGACAGCAACATCTGACATGTCCACCATCCACAAGGGATTGCCATATGAGAAGGATTTTAGACAATGACTTAGGAAGAGGTGATATAAAATATAAAAATTCAACTAAGATGCTGACTAAGAAGGTATTTAAAGTTTTGAAAATTTGGGCAACTCCCTGATGCTCAAAGCATGAAGCCAGTCAAGGGAGACACATTGGAATGACCAGAGAAAAGCTGCAGGAGGAAATCTGGGAGCAAGGGGAAGGGCAAAGATCCAGCTGCTCTAAATGAAGAGATGTCCTTAGACACGGCCATTTAACCAGGACAGCCGGAAACACCTGAAGGAAGAGGGCTGTGAAATACTAGACTGAATGTTGCTGGCAAATGTAGAGGGGAAGATCAGTATTTTTTCTCCTGCCATCAGTAGAAGAATCCATGAGATCCAGGAAACTCCTGGTCCTGGTGGGAAAACTTTGCCATTTTTTATAAGTACTCAAGTAATCCAGATAAAAAATATTTTCTGGTATATTATGAAAATAACAGGTATTAAAACCTGTGCCCCTTTCCAGGCAGACATCAGCTGTGTGCCCATGAACAGGCAGTGCCACTTATGCCCTGAAGTGCCCAGCTGGGATTGGATCTCTCTGAGAGCACCTGAGGGAGAGCAGAGCACCTTGCAAGCTGCAGGTCCCTGCCAGCCCCGCAGGGCTCCTGTCCCATCAACATCTGCTCTGCTGCCAATCACAGCTGGGATAGCACCGCCCCTGCTGTGTGATTGACAGCTCTGCCAGGGCTGGGGCCAGGGCTCTGTCCCACCATAAACCAAGGCCTGACCCGGCCCTGGCCCCACACGGGCATTCCGAGCATCCTGAGGTGTCTCGGGACATCGATCTCATCCAGCCTCTGACAGCGACCACGGTGACACTCTGGAACCTCATGGAACCAAGGGTCACTGTGACAATGCGGGTCCAGGGAAACTGTGGTGGGACTGTGGAACTTCATGGAATCAAGGAAACCATTGTGCAGTTCAGGGCCCTGTGGAAGCAAGGGTCAACGATCAAACTGTGGGGCCCATAGAAACAAGGAGCCATTGTGGCACAGCAGGGCCGCAAGGAGCCAAGGGACCACTGTGACTCTGTTGGGGCTCATGAAAGCAAGAAGCCATTGTGACATTGCCAGACTTCATGGAATCAAGGAGACCATTGTGATGGTGTGGGGACCCATGATATCAGCGGAACATGGAACAGGTCTGCCTGCTTTGGCCTCCTGGGGCCTGTCTGACAGGTCCCACTGAATTTGACATGTCAAGGGCCATTTCCCATCTGACTGTGAAGTACTGGGTCTCCGTGCTTTCCTCCCTGTGGAAAAGAACTATCTTTCTTGTCTAGGCTCCCATGGCTTCAATTAGGATTCCACCTCTAAAATTCCCTATGTCCGAGGCTTTCTCCCAGAAAAAATCTGCCTATACAGTCAAGTCTGGCTAGCCTTGGCCTCTGGTGACTGCTTCTCATCTGCCCCTGGGGCTCGGCTGTTTTCTTCCTGTGGAGACCACTGAGACACTGTGGGGTGTTGTGGAGCCAAAGGGCATTGTTACACTGTAGGAACTTGTGGAACCAAGGGGATCATTGTGACACTGTGGGGTCTTGAGGAACCAAGGGGATTATTCTGACACTGTAGGGTCTTGTGAAATGCAGGGGCATTGTGACACTGCAGAGCACCATGGATCCAAGGGACCATTGGGACACTCTGGAGCCTCACGGAACCAAGGACATCACTGTGGTTCTGTTGAGCCACATGGTCCCAAGGGGCCAGTGTGAAGCAGCAGGGCTTTGTGGAACCAAGAGGCCATTGTTGCATTTCAGGGCCTCATGGAGCCAAAGGGCCGTTGTGATCCTGTGGGGCACCATGGATCCATGGAGACCATTGTGGCACTGCAAGGCCCCATGGAATCATTGTGACACTCTGCGTCCCCACAGAACCGAAGAGCCATTGTGACCCTGCAGGGCCTCAAGGAGGGAAGGGGTCATTGTGACACTGTGGGAAGCTGTGGAATCGTTGTTGCATTACTGGGCCCCAACAGAACCAAGGGGCCATGGTGACACAGCAGGGCTTCATGGAACACAAAGACCATTATGACACTGGGGGGCCTTTTCGAACCATGGAGACCATTAAGATCCTTAAGCACTTGTGTAACCAAGGGGCCATTATGATGCCACAGGACATCATGGAAGCAAGAGAACCACTGTGATGTTGCAAGACTTTACGGAAGCACAGAGCCGCTATGACACTGCAGGGCCCAAGAGAACACAAAATAGGTCTGTCTGCCTTGGCCTCCCAGGAGTCACCTGACAGGTCTGGCTGACCTTGGAATGTGGAAGGCCACTCCCATCTGACCCTGAAACACTGGGGCTCTGGGCTTTCCCTTGTATGGAAAAGAACTGTCCATCTTTTCCAGGTATCCATGGCCAAAATTAGGATTCCACCTCCAAATTTCTGTGTATCCAAGGATTGCTGCCAGAGAAAAGCTACCAGGACAGACAGGTCTGGCTGGTCTTTAACTCCTGAGTGCCAGTACTGACCTGTTTTCCAGTCACTGGAAAGGGCTCTATGCTATTCTTTTTGTGGAAAAACATCATCCTCCTCCGGGCACAAATGTCTGACATTAGGATTCCACATTCATAATTTTGAATATCTAAGGGTTGCTCCCAGACAAACCTGCCAGGACAGACAGGTCAGGCTTGCCTTGGCCTCTGGTGGCTGCCATTCATCAGCTCCTGAAACATGGGGGTTCTGTGGTTTCCTTCTTATGAAGTCCAATGTGACACTTTGTGGCATTCTGAAATGGAGGGGCCATTGTGACACTGCAGAGCACCATGGGTCCAAGGGACCATTGTGACACTCTGGAGCCTTGTGGAACCAAGGACATCACTGTGGCTCTGTTGGGCCCCATGGTCCCCAGGGGCCAGTGCAAAGCAGCAGTGTGGGAGTTAGCCCGGCTGTAACACAGAGTCAGCCAGATTTTGTCCTGGAAGAACCAGGAATGAGTTTCAAGTCCTGGGAGTCATTCGTTTAACTTAGGATGAGCTTGGGAATTCTCCCATAAGTCTTTAGTGTTGTTATGCTAAGTTGTCCAAGTTCTGCTTCCCTACTGCTTACTTGTTTCCCCTATATGGGTACTGTTCTAGAGTGTTCCACCCCCAAGTGTATGTATTGTTGCTTTGTCTCAGGTCTTTGGATCTTCCCCTCATACTGGGCTTGACTTCTCCATGTTTTTTGTTTTTCACCCCATTATTGGAGTTCTTTTTGGGCAACTCCATTGAACCCGCTCCTTTTCATTTTCACCAACTTCACTCTTAAGTCAGGGAACCAGAGAGTTTTGTCGCAGCCACCCTCACTGGGACATCTAGCCCCTGAGCAGGGACCCTGACATTCAGTTGCGTCAGCTGGGGTTAGCTGAGAGATAGGCCAGAGCTCCCCGGGATTGTGGATTGTGCCTGGCCCAGTGGATTTCCCATCACTTTGAGGGACCTGAGCCAGCATGGGTGGGGATGATGACGGTTTCCTCCTGTGGAGGATTGCAGGTGGGTTTGGGAAAATGCAGGACATTTATTATCCATTTTGCCACCGTGTTTTTAAAATACGGATCCACATCCCATAATTGATTTGGGGCGTTCCAGTGGCTGTTCCCCCCCAAGGAGAGGGAGAAAAATGGGTGGTCAGTTGTCCAAAGTAGAAAGCAGCTTATATGGACACTTCAAGTTAATTCTCACTGATCATGACAAAATATTTTCAAAGAACAAATTAAAATCAATTGTGAGGTGGATCATTCAAAATTTTCCAGACACTGGGAAATTGCTGACGAAATCCATACCACTGTATATTGTGACTCTGTGGGATTTAAATTGTACAACCTTTCAATCAAAAGGGACCCCACTGCAACCTGCATGCTCCCCTTCTTCTACACCATCCTTGAGACCCTTCACCAGCAAGCTGTGTGTTGAAAACTTGATCCATCAGTCACTCCTAAACCAGGCACTCCCCTGAAACCTGCCTTTCTTGGACTTTCCATGATGGTCCAAGATGGCAATGGCCACGCTGTCTTGGAGCATTGTGCCCTGGAGACCCAAGATGGAAGAAGCCCGAATGTGGCTCGGGAGCCTGACCATCCTCCCTCCATCTTCGCTCCTCCACCTCCTGCTACCACAACCTTCTCTTCCACTCTGAAGGAACCTCCAGACTCCACCCCTGTGACTGCAGGTCACACCTCCACTGTCATTCTTTCCACCTCCACCCTGGGCCACAGCTCCAGAAAATGACAAAATGGCAGCGCCCTTTACTCACCCTCCAGCAACAATATAAACCCCATGGTGAAGGACACTAAGCCAAAGTGTCACACTATTTCTAATCCAAGTGTTTCTGCTCCAAGTTATTCTTCCTCCCCAGAAGACACTTTGGATTCCCCAGAGCCACCTCTCCCCTTAATCCTAGAAGATCCCTGGGAAAGGATCTGGAAAGAAGCAGTTAAGGAAGGAGACTGGCAAATAGTCTTGAAACTCCTCATTGCCCCAGGACATGATGAAAGAAGGGAGCAGAATCCCAGGTATCAGCCATTAGTTTACAGGGAAATCAAGGAGCTGTGTAGGGCAGCTAAAGACTAGAGGCAGGACTCACCTTGTTTTAATGGCCTAATGAGGGCCATGTTCACAGCACATGATTTAAAATATATTATGACCATGTTTTTATCACCTACAGAATACACCCTGTGGGAAAGGGGGATGGAAGTGTTTACTAAATCAATTAATAGCAGACTATGCTAATAATGAGGCAAGAGCGCAATTGACAATCAGCCATCTAGCTGGAGAAGGACAACACAGCCTGCCCAATGATCAAGCAGCAGGTATCCCCAGAGAAGTATTGGACGATAGAAAAGAGATGGCTTTGAAAGCTTTAATCCAGGTACCGGATGGTAGCAGCCCCAGTTTGGACTATGTAAACATAAGACAAGAACCAAGCGAACCCTGTATGAAATTTATTGATTGCCTTAAACAGGCACTAGAGAATCAAGTCCAGGATGAAAAGACTCCAAATGAATTACTAAACTCATTGGGGGTAGCCAATGCCAACCTGGAATGTAAGAAAGGGCTGTGTGCCCTTCCACTAGAGATGGAACCCACACTCCTGCAGATGACTGAGGCTGTAATTGCCTCAGGACAGCAGAACACGTAGCGGCCGTAAAAGCCCAGGCCATTGGGCAAGGAGTTGCAGAGGCCCTAGTGGCCATGCCATTCCCCTTGAAGGGGCCCCAGCAACAATTACAGGGCCCAAAAATATGTTTCCAGTGTGGTCAACAAGGACTTTTTATAAAATATTGTGTCTGGGGTAGGGGGATATTTGGTCCCTAACAGAAATCAGCATCAAATGAAGCAGAAGGTTTCTTTTTCAATGGCCCAGTGCAGGTTGGGATGATGATCCACCCTCACAGCGGACCAGGGCAGGCCTGCAGCGGCCTTGGTGGCACCTTGGTGGCACCTTGGGCTTGGCATAGACTTGAGGAGGGTCTATGTTTCCAACAGAGAAACTCAAGAGTTTTAGATTGCTTCAAAGAATTAAAAAGACAAAACCTTTCTTTGGCTGTGTGCAGTCAGACCTCCAAGCAAAGCAGATCCCAAGTGAGTGAGGAGAGACAGGATGGGGATGGGGAATGTGGAGCAAGGTTGTTGACACTGGGTCACAGCTCAAGGCACAGCTTCTCTGACCAAGCCAGACCTCCTTAGGAGAGTCCCTGGATCAATATCAGTCACAGAATGCTTCAATCACCTCTTGTGTAATAAGAACAGCAATAAAAGACATCCTTGAAAATAAGAATACATATTCACTAGAAAATCTTTGAAATATTTCTCCATCAGGAAAACTTCCTGATGAACAGCACTAGACCAGAGGGAAATCAAGGCAGAGCCATGGTTTGTCAGGACTTGCTTGATGCTAATAAGCCCCATGGTGCATGTAGAACTGAGCCCTGGAACCTCAGGATCTGAGAGGAGATTGTACAAGCCTGTCCAGGAGTCAAAGTCAGAAGAAAACCCCAAAGTGTCTCAAAGCATGAATGGGCCCACTGAGGTCCATCCCCAGCACAGGCTCCTCATGGACTCCTTGGAGGAGAGAATTGGAAGCCAGGATGGCACAAAAACTTCTCAAAGACTCAGTGTGAAAAGCAAAATTCGAAGTACCTTAAAAACCTTGAGTATCTCAAAGTATTAATGAGCCCCACTGAGTGTTAATTCAAAGCTCTCAAGGGACTCGTTAAAGCAGATAATTGGGGCCGTGATTGCACAAACCTCTCACAGAGTCTGTATCAAAAGGGAAACACCAAGTACCTTCAAATAACTGAAGTACCTTGAAGCATTAATGAGCCCCACTGAGTGTTGTTACTGACAAAGCCTCTCCAGGGACTAATTAAAGCAGATAATTGGAGCCCATGATTGCAGACACCTCCCAGAGACTCCAAGGCAAAAGCCAAACCTGAAGTCCTTTGAAAAACCTGCAGTTCCTGGGAGCATTTGGGAGCCCCCAGGGCCATTGCTGAGCAAGGCTCCCCAGGGACTCCTTCCAGCAGATCCTTGAGGCCACTGGGATGTGGGCTAGGGGGGAATGCTGAGGGCAGGACAAGGGGCTGACAGTGCCCAGCCTGGCTGGGGCTGTGCCAGGAGGCCCCAGGGCCTCAGGACAAGGTGTCTCCTCCCAGCCCTTGCTGGCACAGACCCTGATGCTGTGCCCCAGGCCACCAAGACTTGGCTTCTCTTTGTCCCCACCTGTCATCACCGCCTGCAGTTCTCTGCTCTGCCTGGGGCCTGGGGACACTTTCTCAGTCGTGTCCCTCAGTGGTACCCATTAAAAGTCCTAGAAACTTTGGAGTTGGATTCTGCCTTGGAGTTCTGGAGAGGTTTCTTCAGCTGCCTCTCAGGGACTGATGTTCAGGGCCTGAGCACAAAGCCCCAGAGGGTCATTAAAGTCCTGGTGCTGTGTCTGTGCTGCTGAGCTGGGCTGGGCTCCTGGCACAGAGGCAGCTCCTGGTAAGCAAGAAGAGCTTCAAAAGCACATTTCTCTTGATGAGCAGCTCTTCTGCCAGCCCAGCAGGGCTGGGGCAATGCCTGCAGCCAGCCCGGGCACAGCCCAGAGGCACAGAGAGCTTCAATCAGTCAGGGCTGGGAAGGTGCTGAGAAGTGCCTGGGGCAGAATCACTGCCAGCCCTTGGCACAGGAACCTCTGGCTACAGGACAATGCAGCTGCAGCTCCTGGATTGATCTCCTAAAGCTGGAACATCCCAATGCCTACAGACTCTGTGAGTACAACTCTGAGTATTGCTGGGGCAGGGGAGGTGAAATGCTCATAAAGCTCTGACATGCTGAGGGGTTCTGATTACTCACAGAATATTTCCAAGACAAGGATTTTTATAAAAATGCAGAAATTTCCCAAGACTTTGTATTAATTTTCCTAGTATTGGAGAATGGCAGGGAGGGGGATAAATATTAAAGGTTGATTATTAATTTTGACAAGTGCCTGAGACATCTGAACTGTTACTTTTAGTGATCAATAAGTTCACAGTAGATCCCTAATGTGCTTTCAGCCTCTCTGTCCATGGACAGCAGCAGCATCACCATTGCTGGACCCATCAGGCTCAGTCTGAGCTGTCCTTTCTCCAAGATGCAAACAGAACCTGCCCCCAGCCAGTTCCCTGCAGACAGGCAGGGTTCTGCTAGGCCAAGGAGAGGGCACAGAGATTTGGGGTCTGTGAGTGCTGGCAGGGAGAGATCAGGCACAGGGAAACACCTGCAGGAGGAAAATCTGCAGGAAGCAGAGAGAAGATCAGGGAAGGAGAGAAAACAAAACCCAGCAATGCTGTGGCAGGGAGAGTTTAGAGATGTCCAGAGGATCCCCTGCAGTGCAGCCCCTCCCTCTGAACAAGCCCCCTGCCTCCTGTCCCCCGGCCAAGCCTCTGCCCTCAGGGCCGGGGCTCCAAGGCGTGAAGCCCCTCCTGTGCAGGCAGAGCTGCAGCACAGCCGTGGGGCAGCTCTGCAGCCCCGGGCCCAGTTCCCTCTGCAGAGCACAGGGCTGGGAGCAGCTGCCCGGCCCTGGGGGCTCTGGGAGGGGGCACAGCTGGCTCAGGGTGACGCTGTCCCCAGTGCCCAGCTCTTGGCAATGCTGTCAGTGCAGCCAGGCAAGGAGCTGCATCTCCCTTCATCCAATGCCAGCATAAGGACACTTGGAAGTGTCCCTGAGATTTCAGTCCAAGCTGGGAGCTTCAATCCAGGGTGCAAACCTGTCCTAGAGCATCTCTGAGTGATAAGATTGATGGGGAAAGGCAGAGGTGTTCTGACACTGAAAATGCTGCTGGGTTGGTGAAATGCGCAACGTGAGTCCGTGGCTACAAATGTGGAGCTGGGTTGTGGTGGATCCATCTGCTCTCAGCAGTACCTGCAGACACTTTAGGGGAAGCATGGAAAGGTGGTCATCCTCTCCAGAGAAAGGTTCAAGCCCTGAGAAATTCTGAACAGGTGAAAAGGACAGACCATTTCCCTTCACTCTCCACTCATCACTTTGCCTCACAGGACTTGCTCTGCCCTCCCTGGGGGAAGCAGAAATGCTAAGGGTTTCTGATGTCCAGAGAATACCAGGAGGGAGATGGGGGAAGCTTATGAAGAAAACTTCAGAACTCTTAAACACAGAAGCATGTCCGTGTGTGTTATAGAGGAGGGTCTACGGGAAATAGCTTTGATTTTGGTTACAGGTATCTCCTCTAACTCTTCACTGTCCTTTCTCCATGAACAGGTCCCCATGTGCAGCCCCAGCAAATGTCCAACAGCAGCTCCATCAGCCACTTCCTCCTGCTGGCATTGGCAGACACGCGGCAGCTGCAGCTCCTGCACTTCTGCCTCTTGCTGGGCATCTCCCTGGCTGCCCTCCTGGGCAATGGCCTCATCATCAGCGCCGTAGCCTGCGGCCACCACCTGCACACGCCCATGTTCTTCTTCCTGCTCAACCTGGCCCTCAGCGACCTGGGCTCCATCTGCACCACTGTCCCCAAAGCCATGCACAATTCCCTCTGGGACACCACCACCATCTCCTATACAGGGTGTGTTGCACAGGTTTTTTTTTTTGTCTTCTTCATTTCAGCAGAGCTTTGTCTCCTGACCATCATGTGCTACGACCGCTACGTGTCCATCTGCAAACCCCTGCACTACGGGACCCTCCTGGGCAGCAGAGCTTGTGCCCACATGGCAGCAGCTGCCTGGGCCAGTGCCTTTCTCTATTCACTGCTGCACACAGCCAATACATTTTCTCTGCCCCTGTGCCATGGCAATGCCCTGGGTCAGTTCTTCTGTGAAATCCCACAGATCCTCAAGCTCTCCTGCTCCAAATCCTATCTCAGGGAACTTGGGCTCATTGCTGTTAGTTTCTGTTTAGGACTTGGCTGTTTTGTGTTCATTGTTTTCTCCTATGTGCAGATCTTCAGGGCTGTGCTGAGGATCCCCTCTAAGCAGGGACGGCACAAAGCCTTTTCCACCTGCCTCCCTCACCTGGCCGTGGTCTCCCTGTTCCTCAGCACTGTAGCATTTGCCTACCTGAAACCCCCCTCCATCTCCTCCCCATCCCTGGATCTGTCCCTGTCAGTTCTGTACTTGGTGGCTCCTCCAGCCCTGAACCCCCTCATCTACAGCCTGAGGAACCAGGAGCTCAAGAAAACTCTCAGGCAACTGATAACGAGATGCTTTTCATCTACCACACATTGCACGATTCTGTCTGTCAATGGCTTCTAGTGCACATCATGACAGGTCAAGTCTCTCGTTATTTATATTTCTTCCATTTCTGATGCTATTGTCTTCATACCAACGATGGTATTCATTACATCCAACTTAATTATCCCTACTTGTTTTGTAACCCAAAATGTTCATGTAAATGAGTATCACAATGTATGTAATTGAAATAAATGAACTTGCACCAATGTTTCTGGAATTTTTTTACTGTCCCCATCAGAGTAGCACTGAACAGAAATGGGCACAGCTTTGTGGCTGCCCCAGCTTTGGGATGGGCCCTGGGCCTGGAGCAGGAGCAGCTCTTGAGGGCCCCAAGGCCAGGGCTCTCATGCTGCCCTGGGCACATGGGATGGCAGCAGGGGCTGCAGAGCTCTCAGCACCTGAGCCAGAGGGGAACAGGGCAGCCAGGGAGCCTCCTTTGGCCTTGGCCCAGCACCTTCCCCCATGGCTAGGGCTGAGTCCTGTGTGAGCTGCAGCTGCTGCTGTGCCCTTGGCAGGGGCTGAGGCCATGGGGCCAGTGGCCAGAGCAGCCTGGCCTGAGCAGAGCTGTGGGGCCAGAGCCATCTGGGCTGGGCTGGGGAGAGACCCTTGGTGCTGCCCAGAGCTCAGGACAGCTGGCAGAGCTTGCAGGGAGCTGGGCTGGGCTCAGAGAGCCTGCCCCAGAAACCATCAGTGTCCATCTCAGCCTGGCTGAGCGTGCAGGGGCAGGACTCAGCCCAGGCTGTGTGGGGCAGGGCCAGCGCCTGTGCAAGGCATTGAAAACAGGCAAGTGCCCCAGAGAGGAGGCTGCTCTCTGCCCGTGGGGGCATGGACAGAGCAGGGAGGGGGCCCAGGACATTTGTCACTGCCAGCCTCTGTCCCCAGGCCTTGGCAGCCCTGGCTGCTGAGCCCAGCTTTGCCCTGGGCTGAGTTTGGCTGTGGCCCAGCTCCATCCTCCTGCGGGGCTCAGGGCCTGTTCCCGGCCATGGCCAGCCCTGGCCAGCCTCTCTGCTGGCCCAGAGGCCGGCAGAGCCCGGGGCAGGGCTGTCTGTGCAGGCCCACAGGTGCCAGGGGCTCTGCAGGAGCTGGCAGAGTCTGCCCAGCAGGGAGGCCATGGGGCACAGAGCCCCAAGGCTGCTGTGGGCAGCACGGCACAGGGGCCGTTCCCAGCTGCAATGCTCCTGGCCTGGGCTGGGCCTGCACAGGGGCTGGGCCACCATGGCTGGGCCAGCACAGGGCCACCAAGGGGCCATGCAGCCGCTGCCGGGGCTGACAGCAAGGCCAGGCACACACAAGCAATTGCTGAGCATGGCCTGCTCTGGCCAGGGCTGACTGTGCCACAGGCAGAGCTCAGCTGCCCTTGGGGGCTGCAGGAACACTCAGGAGCCCAAAGAGCCTCCATGGCTGTGCTGGAGACCAGGGCTGGAGCAGGGAAATGCAGGGCTGCTGCGGGATGGGGAGGGCATTGAATTCCAGCACACACCTCAGTTCTCTGATGATCCCAGCACCATGCTGGGCCCTGTTTCAGGCTGGAGCAGAGCAGATGTTGATGGGACAGGAGTCCTGCGGGGCTGTCAGGGACCTGCAGCTTGCCAGGTGCTCTGCTCTCCCTCAGGTGCTCTCGGAGAGATCCAATCCCTGCTGGGCACCTCAGGGCACAAGTGGCACTGCCTGTTCATGGGCACACAGCTGATGTCTGCCTGGAAAGGGGCACAGGTTTTAACAGTTGTTAGTTTCATAATATACAAGCAAACCTTTATTGTCTGGGTCACTTGAGTACTTTGAAGAAATGGCAAAGTTTTCCCACCAGAAGCAGGAATTTCCTGGATCTCATGGATTCTTCTACTCATGGCAGGAGAAGAAATTCTGATCTTCCTCTCTTCTTGAGCCACCAATATTAAGTCTAATATTTCATGACCCCGTCCTTCAGGTGTTTCCAGTACTCCTGTTAAAATGGTCATGTCTAAGGACATCTCTTCATTTAGAGCAGCTGGATCTATGCCCTTCCCCTTGTTCCCGGATTTCTCCTTGCAGCTGTTCTCTGGTCATTCCAATGTGTGTCCTTCGACTGGCTTCATGCTTTGAGCTTCAGGGAGTTGCCCAATTTCTCTGAAGTTTAAATACCTCCCTAGTTAGCATCTTACATGTAGTTTTATCTTTTCTATCAGCTCTTCTTAAGTCTCTGTCTAAAATCCTCCCTGTATGGCAATCCCTCATGGATGGTGGACATGTCAGATGTTGCTGGGATGTCACAAAAAACTTAGAGAAGGGGTTTGATATTTCTTAAATTTTATCATGTTCACATTTATTATATTGGCCATGAAGAGAAACCCTTCTCTACCTCTGAGTTTCATCAGTCCCTGGTCCCTCCAAGGACACAAAACTTATCACTTGTGGTTCCCACTCCAGGGGCTGCACTTGGACCTCCCTCCATAGCCAGAGCAGAGCTCCCTTGTCCCAGAAAGTCCCTGGCAATGCAGGGATGAAGGAAGCAGGACAGGCTGTGGGGATCAGGGGCAGGGCACTGCCAGGGAGAAGAATGACTTCTGCATTTGATGGAGCTGTGCCTTCCCTTGGCTTTGTTGGCTGACAAGCAATGAACATCCCTCTGTGTCTCGGGCAGCTCCTTCTCCAAGGAAAGCAGGTGGGAGTTGGAGCCAAGGAGCTGAAAGCTGCAGTTGCAGCCTGGGCTGGAGGGAGTTCAGATTTGCACAAGGCTGCTCTGAGTGCCAGGGCTTGGATGGGGGAAATGGTGGGGTGGGGGTAGGGACAGAGTCTGATTGATTGTCAGCCATGAAGTGTCTTGATTTTCATATCTATTCAGACTGCATGAGGAGGTACTTGGATTCAGTGTCAATTGGAGACTGCACATATCAATTTATGATCAGGAAAAAAAAAACTAAACAAAAACTAAAAAACATTTTCTCCTTGTCTTTTTAAAAAGAATATGTTTAGCTTGAGTACGCTATTGAAATCTGTGTAATTAACCACAAATTATTTGAAAACTTAAATAGAATTATTCCCAAAGGCTTGGCTTGTTAAGGTGTTCTGAATGTTAATGAGCCCTGGGACACTGAATTCCTGCACTGAAGAGCTGAAGGCTGAACAAGCCTCTGGAGCAGTGAAATCCAGCAGCAGCCTCCAAGTTGCTGAGGATGTCAGCAGCCCCCACTGAGGCCATCCCTGCCCAGAGACCGTGGGGGAATGGGCAGACAAGGAGAGCGTCACTGGGGCTGGGCCAGCAGAACTCTGAGGCAGCAGCAGCTCCAGCTGGGAAATGGAGAGTGGAATGTGGCTGGGAAAGCCCTGCCTGGGCTGTGCCAAGCAGGACAGACAAGCCCAGACTCCCATCCTCCAAACACCTCTCTCAGTGAGACTTTAAAAGGAATTACAATTGTTTGTGTACCGTGAGTTGGACTCACTAGAGAAATACTGACAAGAGATTCTCAGGAGCTCAAATTAATAAAATAGCTTTTACTGCGCACTTTATAAAATCAGAGAAACTTTAGTAAAAGGTTTATTATCATATTATAGTTGTTTTGGTTTGTTAATGTAAGATTTTCTAATCTTGAGATTTCTTAGTTAATGTATTGATGAGTGTGGTGGGTTTTATTGTCGGTTAATTATTTATGTTTTTTTTTTTTTTTGTGAAATTGGATTAGGAGAAAGGTAAAGAAGGTTTCAAATTTTAAGTGGATATAAAGAAAATTTTATTATAAGTAAATAAAGGAAAAATGTAGTAAGAATTCAAATAAACTCTTTAGAACACTTTTTTGCTTTAGACCTTTTTTTTTACTGACTGTTTAAAAACTAAACTTGAAATTTCTAGTTAGTTTATTCTTTCTAGAATAGTCTTTTTTAGTTTTCTTAGGGAGAGAAATTTTTCTTGTTAAGGTTTGGTGATTTGCTTTACAAGAGGAAAAACTAGATTTTTTTTTGTGGCTCTTAATTTTGTCATGGATAACAGTTGTCTGGGGAACTTTGTTATTGTGAAGTTGGTTTTATTGCTACAAGGTTTTTTTACAGCTTGTTGATGGGCCATGTTGACGTATGGGGTACTGTTTTAAAGATGAGTTCCTTAAAGGTAAAAGTTTTTATTACTTACTTTTAAAATTACTTATATGTCTGGGAATAGAGATTTTCTCTTGGGGGTACTGGACTACTTTTTTTTTCTGTTTAAACTTTTGATGAAATTACAGTTATTTTAACATTTGTTTATTTGAATATGCAGGTTTTTGTTTGATATTAATTTATTTTTTTATAGTTTTATGTGTTATAAAGAAAAAGAGATTTTTCTCCATAGTTTATAAGATTATTTTCTTTTTAAGATTAAGGTATTTTTTCTGTTTTTTGGTTTTTTTTATTTGGGATTTAAATTCTTCTTTACTGACTTTGATGGTTTCATGTTTTTTTTTATATGCTTCTATTTTGTTTTTTGGTTTTTTTTTTTTACTCGAGGGAGGATTGAAGTATTGAAAGGATTAACACCTGACCTGCTGGTAACTTCTGGTGGGAGTTGTGCTTGGGATATGTTAGGACTGGTTTTATGGTTGGTTTTTGTGGTTTTTTGTGTTTAATTTTAGTTGTAGGGTTATTTTGTATGTGTTCTAGTTTGTAGGTGTTTGGTTTTAGTTGTGTTGGGGGAGGGCACTTGATGGCAATATTTTAACAAATTCAATTGACCTATCTGGTCAAAGCTGAATTGGACAGCCTGCAAGGGTGATGGGTTTTTCTTAATGGTGTAGTATAGTATACTAAAGTGATTGATCAGCCTTCTGGAATAATGGAGTTGTCAATGCTAATTATTAATTACCCAGCAGGAACCCATGCTATGATAAAGCACAGAGCCTTTCCCAGTGTTTTGGGGACAGGTGAGAGGTGACCGTCATGAAACCATTGCCAGCCAGACTTGACCTGGCAATATTCTTACAGGAACAATGCCTAGATATAAGGAAATTTGGAGGTGAAATCCCAATTGTGGCCGTATGTTCCTGGAGGAGAAGGAGAGTTCTTTACCACACAGAGCACCAGTGTTTCAGCAGCAGATAAGATGTGACATACCAAGGTCAGTTGGACCAGTCAGGCAGTCTACAGGAGGCCAAACCAGCCAGAGCTGTTCTGTGTCCCCTTGGTTCTATGGGGCCCCATAGTGTCACAATGACACCTTGGTTACACAAGGCCTTGCAGTGTCACAATGGTGCCTTGAATCCATGGGGCCCCGCAGTGTCATAATGATGCCTTGATTCCATGGGGTTCAGCAGGGTCACATTGGCCCCTTGGTTCAGTGAGGTCACACAATGTCAGAATGGACCCTAGGTTCCACCAGACCCCATTGTGTCACAATGGTCCCAATGATTCCATGGGACCTTGCAGTGTCGCAATGGTCTCCTTGGTTCCACAGGCCCTGCAATGGCACGTGGCTTCTCTGTTCCATGAGCCCTGATGTGTCACAATGGACCTTTGGACCCTGGGGGTTTGCAGTGTCACAATGGTCGCCTTTGCCTTCACAATGTCACAATGGACCATTGATGACAGGAAGCCCCTCTGTGTCACCCTGGAGCTTTGGTTCCATGCAGCCCTGCAGCGTCACAATGGTCTCCTTTGGCTCCACAGTGTCACAATGGACCACTGATGGCACAAGGCCTCACAATGTCACAGTGGACCTTTGGTTGCATGCAGCCCTGCAGTGTCACAAAGGCCTCTGTTTCACAAGGCCCCACAGTATCACAATGGTCCTCTTGGTTCTGTGGGGATCCGCAGTGTCACAATGGTCTCACAGCGTCACAAAGCTTTGCTTATTCCACGGGGCCTCATAGTGTCACCATGGTCTCCATGATCCCATAAGTCCCCTCAATGTCACATTGGCCCCCTGGTTCCACGAGGCTGTGAAGAGTCTTAATGGTCTCTCCATGGTTCTATGAGGCCTTGCAAAGTCACAATTATCTCCACAATTTTCCATGATGTCCCATAGTGTCACCATGGTACTTTGGTCTCACAGGGCCCCACAGTGTCACAATGGTCCCTTGGTGTCACAGGGCCCCACAGTGTCACCATGGTCCCTTGGTCTCACAGGGCCCCACAGTGTCACAATGGTTCCTTGGTCTCACAGGGCCCCACAGTGTCACCATGGTCCCTTGCTTCCATGGGCCCGGTGCTGCTGCATTCCCCCCTCCCCTTCTCAGGCCGCCCTGCCAGCTCAGAAATGCTCCTTGGGCCTTGGCCTTGGCCAACAGCCCCTGGGCTCAGCTCCTCTGCAGCTCAGCACAAACACTGTCTGCTCCAGGCACTGCTGTGCCCAACCAGCTCCTGCTTGCTGTAGGAGCAGCCCTGGGAACTGGTTTTGTTCCCTCAGTGGCACAACATCCCTGTTCTCACACTGCCAAAGAAAGCTGTTGATGCCAAGTGCGGCCAGGATGAACCATTGCTGTGACTGCAGCCCCTCTCTCGGGGCCGTACAAACAGCGCTGCAAAAGGAGCCCCTTGGAGCTCTCCTGGGCCAGCGACTCCCTCTGAGTGGGGCCTCTCCCAGCCGGGAACTCTCCCGTTTGCTGCACTCGGGGATCCCTGAACAACGAGGGAGCCTCGGCCGATCCCCCCACTCCTCCAGGCTCAACCCTTCACCCGCTGGGGAGATGCCAAAGCATCCACAGGGAGCATTTCCTGCCCTCGGGGGAATTTCTCACAGGTGTGTGCACACAAGAGTGCCTGTGCTGGGGAAATGTGGCAGAAATGCTGCTCTCGGAGGGGTTGGAGTGCCTTGGATAGCTGAGTCAGTCAGGCCTGTAAGTAAAGTTAGGTCACGAGGTCTAAGCTAAGGTAAATGCTTCTAAGAGGTTTTCTTTTGCTAAGTTGTTAGGTTTAATTTATTAGCTAAGATAACTATTGTTAATTGTTATTCCACTGTTAAATTATTGAGGCATAGGTTATAAATGAGGTTAAAGACTGTAAAGTGTTGTTCTTTTGCTAAATTGTGAAGTTTACGGTAGAAGTTAAGGCTAAAGTATAAATTAAGTCCTATTAAGTTTGAGCTCTGTTCACCTTTTAGATCATATTCCTTTTATCCTTGCCCTCACTGTCCTTGTGTCACACACACACCTACACAGGGACAGTTCTTGGTTCATTTCTGCTTTATTTGCCTGGACTTGGTTTGGGTTTTGTTGTTGTTTTGTTTCTTTGGTGTGCCTGAAATGTCCAGTCAGGAGCAGAGTGACTCTTGACAAGGAACTTTGTGGTGCTGTCCCTTAATATTAAGTCTGGTTTTTGCTGATCCCTTGCAGGGATTTTTTCAGTGCTCTCAAGCCCTCGTTCGTAACAGGGTGAAGGAGCCCTGGCCCAGGCTCTGACCCTGGGGGACACGGGGATGCTGCCGGGGGGTCCCTGTCCCCTGTCCCACCCCCCAGGGCCCCGGCCCTCTGTCCCCATGTCAGGCTCTGGGGTCGATCTCGTGGAATATCCTCTGGGGGAGGCTGCGGCACCGGGGGCAGGGGGACCCGGGGGGACAGGGGACCCCACTGTGCACGGGCAGCGTTGGACTGCTCTGGGGGAACTGTGAGGGGGGCTGGGGCAGAGTGACCTCCCCAGTGACCTCACACAGCCCCGTGATGTCACACGGCCCCTGTGATGTCACACAGCCTCTGTGATGTCACCCAGCCCCTTTGTGATGACACACAGCCCCTTTGTGATGACATAGCCCTCATTATGATGTCACAGTTAATCTTGTGATATTACACATCCTCCCCTGGGATGTCACACAGCCATTCTGTGATGTCACAACCCCTCTGTGATGTCACACAGATACCCTGTGATGGCAGAATCCATTCTATGATGTCACAGCCTATGATGTCACAGAGCCTACTCTATGATGTCACAGGCAACTCAGTGATGACACACACTACTGCTCTGTGATGTCACAGCTTGCTATGTGATGTCACAAAGGCCCGTTCATGATATCACCGGGCCAGTACTGTTGTGTCACTCTGTGATACCATACAGGTGCACTGCAATGTCACAGAAGGTTCAGTGATGTCACAAAGTCACCTGTGATGTCACAGTCTGTTCGGTGATGTCACATCTGGCTCTATGATGTTACTCAGTCACCCAGTGATGTCACAACCCACTCTCTGATGTCACAGAGCCACCCTCCATGATGGCAGAGGCTGCTCCATGGCCCCACATCCTACTCTGTGACATCCCAGCCAGCTCTGTGATGTCACAACACCTTCAGTGATGTCAAAAAACCATGCCAGTGATGTCATACTGACACTCTGTAATGTCACAGCACACAATTTGACCTCACAGCCATACAGCCATGCCATGATGTCACAGCTTGCTCTGTGATGTCACACCATCTCCTCTATGATGATGTACTTGCCCAATGACCTCACACAGCCCACTCTGTGCAGTCACACAGCCCCTTGCTGACATCACAGCTGCTCTGTGCCTCCATGACACAGCCACAGAGGTGCTGCTGTGACACAGCCCCCTCTGGACATCCCCCAGCCCCTGCCATTGCTGAGCACCTGTCAGCTCTGTCTGTGCCCTGCTGCTGTCCCTGAGCTGCCCTGGCAGTGCCCCAGCCCTGCTGGGCTGTGCACAGGAGCTGCTCCTGGCCAGAGCTGTCTCTCTGCAGCGCTGCCCTTGACAGGAGCTGCCTCTGGGCCAGGAGCCCGGCCCAGCTCAGCAGCACAGACACAGCAGCAGGACTTGAATGACCCTCTGGGGCTTTGGTGCTCTTTGTGTCTGCCATGGCCAAAGTGCTGCCCAAGTTGGCTCTGTCAGGGCCTTGCAGCTGCTGCCCATCCCTGTGCCCTGTGCAGCCCAGGCTGTCCTACGGTGTCCCTGCCCTGCGCCTCTGTCCCTGCAGGCTGTCGTCATCCCCCGGCTGCCCCACCTGGCTGGCCCCTTCCTTTGCTGACAGCTCTGCCTCCTGCCTGCCTCTGCCTGCCCACACAAAGCCTTGGGCTGCTCCAGGCTTCTTCTGGGTGATGTGTTGCGCCACAGCCTTGCCCTGGCAGTGAAATGTTTTTCTCCTGGTGTCCAGTCTGGGCCTCCTCAACTGCTCTTAACATGATTATTTCTTCTTCAGGCTCATTCCCACTATGAAGAAAAGCTCCAGCCTCTCTGAAACCACCCTGCACTCCCTCCCGGACTACTCTTGTTCTGTCCTCAGTCTCCCGCCAGTGACCCCAGAGCTGCAGCCTCCTCCCTGCTGGTTATGTGATGAGGCCTCCAAACCCCATCTTGGGAGATTTTTGGGTCCTCTCCAAGGTCTGTGAAAATAGAAGAATAGTGGTTCCAAATCTTGCAGTGACAGGACAAGGGTCAATATCTTTCAATTGAATGAGGGTGGATTTACGTTTTTAGAAGGAGGAAATATTTTACAATGAGGAGAGTGCACCAAACTGCAAATGTGTTCTTCCACAGAACTGGATTCCTCATCTCAGGAATTATCCAAAAGCAGGAGCTTTGTGCAACCTGACCCAGTGAAACCCTCTCATCCCCAAGGACAGAATTCCTGTTGTGTGGGTTCTCTGCTGTGCTGGGTGCCCTCACAACGCTTCTGGCCAGAATGTCTGCTGAGGGCAGCCAGGCTGCTGCAGGGGCAGTGACCTCACAGCCATCACCATGGCAGCCCTGTGCCCTGGGCCCGGCTCTGCCCTTTCCTCTGCCCCTGCCTTGTCTCTGCTGGCATGAAGAGTTTTCTCCTTCATATCTTGTCCCCAAAGTGCTGGGGCCAATGGCTTCCCAGGCAGGCTCCTGGAGCAGAAGTGGCTTTTCAGAGCCCAGGCAGAAATGAGCCCTGAGGCAGCAGCTCTGCAGTGCTGGCCACCAGGCCGGGCTGCCAAGGGAGGCTTCTGGCCATGCCCTGCAAGCAGCTGCTGCTGCCAAGGTGCCTTTGGTGCCTCAGGCTCTGCCTGGCACAGCTCCCAGCACGCCACTCTGCCCTTGTGCCCGAGCCCTTCCCTGTGCTGGGGCTGGCCTGGGGCTTTTCCTGCAGCGGGACCTGCCCTGCTCCTGGCACAGGAAAGGCAGTTCCTGCTGGAGCAGGAGGGTCTGTATGCAATGGGCTCCAACAACTCCAGCCAGGCCCTGTTGACTTCAAAATTGCTTCCTAGAGCAGAATATTCTAATAATTGTTATAGTTCCTATACTGTGGAGTAAATAACTTCTTTTTAAATTTACTCTGTGGTATAAATAAGCCATTGTGTCTAATGATGATCAGAATCAATCAGAGCTGTATTTATATAAATATATGTGGTATTCCATCATTAATCCTGTGGGACAAATTGCGTTAAAGTTCAATTTCACCTGTCCAATCTTTTACAACTTTTGGCACAGTCTGGGGCTGGGATTGGATCCAGCTGCTCCCAGTCTCCTGTATTAAAAGGAATTTTAGAAGACTAGGGGCCCTGCAGGGGTATGAGGATCCACGGTGGGTGGGTGTTGGGTGTCATTTCTCCATGTCATGACTCAACAGGGATTTCTCTAATAAAGAAATAAAGCTTTTGCCTGAAGCTCCCACTGTGACCATGACTGGAGCCCCTATGAGTGTCTGGGACATCCCGGCTCCTTGGCAGCCTGGGGACTCCTGGGATGTCACCGTGAAGCCCCTGTGAGTGCCTGCGACAGATCGGTGCTTTTGCAGCCCAAGGTGCCCTGGGATGTCACCATGGAATGGCTGGGACTGCCTCTGACCACACGGCTCTTTATCATCCCCAGAAACCCCTGGGAGGTGTCCATGGAGCCCCTGTCTCTGCCTGTGACCTTCCAGCTCTTGAACAGCCTGGAGACTCTTGGAAAGTCCCCATGGAACCCCTGTGACAAATCTGATCCTTAGCGGGCAACCATCACCAGCCCCATTCCTCGGTCAGTTTTCATGGCAACCATCACCAGGCCCCTGTTCCCCCAGATGCACAGAATTGGCTGAGCTGGGAGGGACCCATCAGGATCCTGGAGTCCAACTGCTGGCCCTGCACAGGACACCCCAACAATGCCAGCCTGGGCCTGGCAGTGCTGGCCAAACGCTGCTGGAGCTCAGAGGGCCCTGGAGCTGGGAGCCTTCCCTGGGGAGCCTGGGCACTGCCCCAGCAGCCTCTGGGGAAAAACCTTTTCCTGAGATCCAACCTCAGCCTGCCCCGACTCAGCTGCAGCTGTTCCCTCCAGTCCTGTCCCTGGGCACCAGAGGGAAGAGGTTCCCACAGCCCCAGCCAGGAACCCGCTCCCAAGGCTGTTGCCACGGCCACCAGGGCAGGGACCTGCTGGGATGCTCATTTTCCATGGGCCAGGGTTCAGGAATGGGATTCCCCAATTTCCTGCTTCTGCTAAAACTGTGCTGCTGCTTGCTGCCCTCCCACCTCCCATGGAAAGCACAAAAGGCAAAGATCCCAGGCTGGGAAAACAACAATTTACTGGGAAAAGCAATGTGATTACATCGGGGCACAAAGCCCTTACGTTGCAGTCACGCCTCTCGCAGGGCTCCCCTTACCGGTGACTCCGCAGGTGTCTGGTGTAGTTAGAGCTGTCTGAGAAGCTCTTCCCACACTGGGGACACTCGTAGGGCCTCTCCCCAGTGTGGATGCGCCGGTGGGTGACGAGGTGGGAGTTTTGCTTGAAGTCCTTGCCACAGTCAGGGCAGCAGAAGGGCCTCTCATCTGTGTGAATTCGCTCATGCAAAAGGAGATGGGACCTGGCGTAAAATCTCTTCCCACATGTGGGGCAGTCATAGGGAAGCTCTCCAGTGTAGATGCGCTGATGGCTGAGGAGATTAGAGTTGGTGTGAAACTTCTTCTGGCACTCAGGACACTCATAGGGCCTCTCCCCAGTGTGGATGCGTTGGTGGTTCATGAGGTGAGACCTCCGGCTGAAGCCCTTCCCACATTCCCCACACTCGTAGGGCCATTCCCCAGTGTGGATCATCTGGTGGCGGATCAGGGTGCTGCTCTGCCTGAAGCTCTTCCCACACTCCAAGCACTTGTAGGGCTGCTCCCCATCATGAAGCTTCTCACAGACCACCAGCTCTGAGCTCTGGCTGAAGCTCTGTCCACCTTCCTGGCCCAGGGTGGGTCTTTCCTCCTCAGAGCACCCTGGGCTGGATTTGAAGCCCCTCATCCTGAAGGATCTCGGGGAAATATCCTTCTTGTTAAATTCATGTGCAGTAGAGCTGCTCAACACAGCCTCTTCCACGAGTTTCTGCCGTGGGGATTTGTCCTCCCTGGTCTCCATCCTCAGCTCCTTGTCTGCGGAAGGCAGGGCAAGGGGAGGATGGGATTTGCCTCCATGCCACAGGGAAGGGGAAGGAGATCCCCCATGAGTATCCCCGGCAGGACGGCATTGGCAGCAGGGTTGTCCTGCAGCTGGGGGCCATGCTGGGCTGGGAGTTGGAGCAGAAGAGAGGGGGAAAGGGGCACTGACTTCCTCCTCACCTACCTGGTGGTCCCAGGGAATCTTCCTCTTCCTCACAGCTTCCTCCTCCATCGGGTGATGGTTTTGGGATTGGAAATTCTGCTTAGGGATGAAAACAAGAGATGAGTACATTGAGTTTTGTAGTGGTTTGAGGGCAAACCAGGGGGAGAATCTAAGACAGAATTACAATTTAATAAGAAAATTAAGATCAGGGCAATGATACAGAAACACTGCCTTAAACTGACACAGTCAGGATGTAACCTGACACCCTGTTGCTCAGGGTGGTGGCAGCAGTCCCAATAAATGGTGGCTGCTGTTCTGTTGCAGTGATGAATGTGATTCTGTCAAAGCAGTGATCCTGTAGTAGGGTCTGGTCTTCCTCTGAAGGTCCAGTGGTGCTTATGGAGCTCTTGTCCTCTGGGAATCCAGTAGCCAAGGTGCTCCTGGGGCTGTAAGCCTCAGTTTATATCCAGGTAGGAATGCTTGGCTCCTCCCCCTGGGCGGAGCATCCCACAATGGGATGATGTAATTCTATCAGTCCTGCAGGGACACTCAATGGGCCATGAACAGAAGATAGCCCCTGCAGGGCGTTATCAGGGCTGAGTCATGGAAGAGATAAAGAACACTGCCCTGCCTGTGTATAACAGTTTATGAAGATGGTGACTGAAAACATGCATTTGGTTACATCTTATACTGTAACCTGAAACAGTGGGGTAATACCTGCTGGGGGAGTGAACACCACCCCCCTTACCCAAACTGGCTCAGGTGTAAAACTCCCACCCCAGGAAGTCCACGCACACAGGGGACAATGTCACACTTGCCCCACCCCAGTGAGGCTCTCTGTCCCTGTCTCTTGCTCTCCCCCCTTTTCTCTTTCTTTTCATCTCTCTTTCTTTACCTCACATTTACTGTTCAATAAAATCCACTTTGGATTTGGTCTCCTTAGTACCTTAATTGGGGCAGAGGCATCTCTCCAACAGTTTCCTTAACTAGATTGTGACATTATTTTGGCACAGTGAGTTTAGGCACTGTTGTCTGACCCCAAGTGCCTTTGACAACAGCATGGTTCCCTCCTCTGAGGAGCTTGTGGCTCTTTCTGGAGGAAGTCTTGGAAACTTGGATGCCGCTTTCTCTGAGGGATTTATGGGAGAACTGATGAAGGAAATGGCTGTTGTGGGTGGCCAGTGTGAAGAAAATACTTTCTTGTCCTTTCTTGAAAAGTTTGTTAAAATCACTGGAGAAAAGGGAGTGAATGATACCAGAGAGGCTGACAAGGTTCATTCACCGCAAGGTGAGGAAAACAAGGCTGCTAAAAGTCCTAAAAGAAGCCCAGCTCATCTAGCTAAATTTCCAAATAACTCCCAAATTGAGAGGGTTTAGGACTTTGCCAAATGTGAGAATCATTATTCTCTTTGTCCCTGGAGCCTTTGTGATCGTTCTACAGAAATTTGTTTCCTTTTAACAACCTGTATTGGTCCAAATTTCCACTTTTCTTTTATGGGAACCTGCCAGCAGCTGAGCTGGAGCTGTGCAGGAACCAATGAAACTTGGAATTGCCACAGAATTGCTTCTATTGTCAGTTTATTAATGCTTGGGATTTGTTTGCATTTTCATCATATGTGACTTGTCGGAAAATTAAATATTCATCAAAGTGGTTTATGCAGAGTTAAGTTTGATTTCTGCCAATTTTATTTTGTCCAGTGCCCAGGGGATGCTCAAGGGGTCTCTGTTCCTCTCGCCTTGGAGGATGCTTGGGAGGAGCTTGTGGGGGCTGTCCCTGTCTCTGTTACCCCAGACCATTCCCCAGGGGGTTTCCATCATTCTCACCCCAGGGAATGCCTGGGGAGGTCTCCCTCCCACTCACCCCTGTGTCAGAGGGGTGCTCAGGGCAGTCTCTGTCCCTCTCAGCCCAGGGGATGCTCAGGGGTCTCTGTCCCCTCAATCTGGGAGATGCTCAGGGGTCTCCATCCCTCTGGCCTCAGGGAATACTTGTGCAGGGCTGGGGACCAGGGGCTCTGTGTCCCTCTCACCGCTGAGAGTGCTTGGGGCTGGGGGGGCTCTCCGACCTTCTCATCCCTGGGAGGCCGGGGGGGTCTCTGTCCCTCTCAGCCCTGGTGTGACCCCACCCAAACATCATCGGGCTCAGAGGGACAGAGACACCCCCAAACCCCCAGAAGGGCTGGACCTGGGATCATGCTCATACCCTCTTCATCTATTTAGCCCAGAAATGAGTTCTGCACCTTTAAGGCTGGTTCTGAGATCGAAGGGAGGCAGGAAGTGAGCAGGTTTTTTAGAAACTGCACTCCTCCATATTCCGGCTGCTGGACAGATTGCAGGACAGGGCTCTCCTTTGGTTTTATTTCGTTCTTAGCTCTCTAAGGCAGATAAGTGCCCTGGACTGTAGTTTTTCTTTTACTTTAGAGCTGTTTAAACCTGCTCTGAACATCCAGAAGAGCACTGGCAGCTCCACCTGTGGCCCATTGGCCCGAGCCTGGTCCACGGCATTTCCAGTGATGGAGAAACTGATAAGAGACTGAGTGAGCAGAGCTACAGCCCACAGAGGGACTTTCTGAGTTTGTCATCTCTTTTGGAGCGTCAAGAGATTTTATTGTTTAAGATTCGTCATTTGCTGTGCTCATAAATGCTTTGTCTTTTAAATAACCAGGTTTTTCCACTTTTCTCCAAAGAAATCTTTTCCCAAACTGATTGGGGGAGAGGCTGCTTGAATTTGCTTTCTAGAGGAAACCCCTTTTCTAGGTTTTCTCCCAAATTTGCCCTAAACCAGGACAGGGCAGTGGGGAGAGGAGAGAGCCCCAAGTGACTGGATTGGGGGAGGCTGGAGAGAGGGAGCCCGGGACCCAAAACCCCCCAGCATCCCTGAGCAGGAGCCTGGAGAGGGGGGATCCACATGTGCTCTGGGATCCTTGGCAGCCATGAGACAGGGGACCACCAGAACCCCAGAGGGATGAGACTGGAAATGGGACACTCCTGGTGGCTTTTTTTGATTCACTTTTGCTTTTCAAGGTTTTTATGGATACCAGGTGACTTCTAGGGATGGACTTGGGCAAAGGACCTTCAGACACACTGTGCTCATCCCTTGTTTTTCCCCAAACCAGGATTTCCCCTTCCCAAATCTTGGCCCAATAGAGGAGAAGGCTGCAATGAAAAGGAAGAAGCCCTGAGACACTCAGGCAGGTGAGGAGGAAGTCAGTGCCCCTTTCCCCCTCTCTCCTGCTCCATCTCCCAGCCCAGCATGGCCCCTGGCTGCAGGACAACCCCACTGCCAACACCATTCTGCTGGGGATGCACTGGGGGATCTCCTGCCCCTTCCCTGTGGCATGGAGGCACATTCACAGGCTCTGGGGCAGGAGGGGGAACCGCGGGTGGTTTGGGGTGCGTGGCTGTGCTGCTCCCGGCGCGGTTCCCCCGAGCCCCCGGCGCGGCTCCGCCAGGCCCCCCCACCACGGCACTTGTCGGAGGTTCTTTAACAGAAATGCTGGTAAATTGACCCTCTGGAATTACACTAAATACAATTTCAAAAAGCTGCTGGTTTGCTGGGCAGTTTGCCGAATTCCACATTGTTGTTTCTTTCAATAAAACTGCACTTTAATAGGTCTTTGTAAATTTATGCTTGCATAAAATTTGTGGCTACCATGGGCTTCTCTCAAAACTAAATTACATAAAAATATTACACACTTATTACATGCTTTTAATCCCTCCAGTAAATCCTTCATGCTGTTATTTCAATCGCAGATTGTTCAACTTTTCAGTGCCTTATTTCCATTAATAGCATCAGAATAAGTTAAATTTTGTTGTACGTATAACTGTCCTGGGTTGACTATATGATGCTTTTATCCCCAATCGTCTTGTTCTGTTTATACCAAATAATAAGTTTTACATCTTTAAGACTCTCTTCCAGACAGTGAAGAGGGGAGGGAAGAAGCGCGCAGTTTGTTTTCAGACTGCTCTCACTCCTCCACATTCCTGCTCCTGGACTGTGTTGTCTGCAGATGGACAGACAGCCGGACAGAGCTCCTTTTTCCCTTTTTTTTCTGCTTTTAGTTAGTTTTAGCTAGCTGAGGCAAAGAAGTTCCCTGTACTGTGATTTTTTCCTTTTTTTCTTGGACCTGTTCAAGCCTGCTCTGGATTGAACACCCAGAAGAGCACCAGCAGCTCCACCTGTAGCCCCCCTGGCCGGGCCTGGGCCGCGGCATTTCCAGCTCCAGAGAGACTGATCAGAGACTGAGTGAGCCGAGCTGCAACCCGGGGAGGGGACTGTTCTGAGTTTGCTTTCTTTGGAGCAGTGAGAAGTTTTATTGTTTAA
Source organism: Passer domesticus (assembly GCF_036417665.1). Taxonomy (NCBI): domain Eukaryota; kingdom Metazoa; phylum Chordata; class Aves; order Passeriformes; family Passeridae; genus Passer; species Passer domesticus. The sequence continues at coordinate 1,543,819 of NC_087503.1, read as the reverse complement.
TATTGTTTGGGTTCTATTGTTTAATAAACAGGTTTCTTTCCACTTTTTTCTCCAAGGAGATATTTTCTCCCGAACCAGTTAGAGGGGGGAGGGGCAATTGAATCTGCTTTTGTAGAGAAGCCCCTTTAGGAGTTATCTCCCAAACCTGCCCTAAACCAGGACAATAACTTTTAAGGATATTAATTTTTGATTCCGCGATGTTTAATTTAATGCAAATTCAGGGTTGATAAGATTAAGCAAAGTTAAACTTCATTATTGTTAGATTTGAGCAATGTTATGTTACATTCTATTAATTTGAATTCCTGTTGTTCTGGTTTGAAAGATAATGTGTGTATTCTATTTGCCATTTGTCACAGGTAAGGCGGTTATTGTCTGTTAATTGAGCTGTAAATTGGACCCCCAATGGCTCCCACAGATCTCCAAACACCTGCAAGGACCTCCAAGCTTTCTAAACTTCTTTTTGTGAGAGGAGCCTTAGAGCAGCTGTTTCCAATCCTAGTCCCAGACTTTCAAGATTTTGCATGTAAAGAATTATAAAGGTGGAATGAAACCTTTATCGAATTTGTCCCACGGGATTAAGGATGGCAAACCAGAGATATATAACCTATATATTATTTATATTATCTATCTATCTATCTATCTATCTATCAATCTATCTATCTATCATCTACCTATCTATATTTATTTATTTTTTATATATTTTTATATATTATACATATATTTTATATATATATATTATATCCGATATATAGGATTAAGGATGGCAAACATATAGATTTCTGTAGATATATATTATCTATTATGGTAATGATTAGACAATATTATCTTAATCAGAAAAATTTACTCCGAGGTATAACAGCTGCAACATATTATATATCATATATAATATATCATATCATATTATATCATATACTAGGAAGTGATTTCAACGTAACTGCATTAAAGCAAAACCAGTTATCAAGCAGAGATTGATGTCACTCCATCTTGTTTTGGAAAGACAGATATCTGCTAAGGAAGGCAGAAGCCTCTCCTAAAAGCAAAATGTGAACCCCCTCCCCCTGAATTGTTATAAATTTGAAATTAAGGGGCTCTCAGGAAAAAATATGGGAGCAGGAATAACAGTTCTTTATTAGGGAAACAATAAAAATATAAAAGAAACAGTGCAGTAAAGCAAGACAACACTGACAGAGTCAGAACACAACCTGACACCCTGTTGGTCAGGGTGTTGGTAGCAGTCCAATTGGAATGGTGGCTGCAGTCCTCCTGGAGTGCCAGGAGTGGTTCTGCTGGAGCAGGGATCCTGTAGAAAGGTGTAGTCTTCCTCCAAAGATCCAGTGGAAGAGGCAGCTGCTGTTTCTCTGGGAAAATCCAGTGGAGAAAGCCATGCTGGTGTTCCAGAATGTCAAGATTATATCTGGGTAGGAATGCTTGGCTCTCCCCTCTGGGCAGAGCATCTCACAATAGGATGCTGTAGTTCTTATCAGTCATGCAGTGCCATTCAATAGCCTTTATCAGCAGATGTCTGCCCAGAGGGAGGATTGGGTGTTGAAGAGATAAGGAAAACTGCCCAGTTAATAGAAGACAACTGCCATACAGAAGGCAAAGAGAATACAATCTGTTTGGCAATCCAGGACAGTGGGTTAGTGGGCTACCCTCAGGGAATGCTCGCCTGGTATTGAAGGGCAGGGTGGGAGCACCTGGATCTTGGAGCACGCAGCTGCCTCCCAGGTTTGGAGGTGCCTGAGGAGGGCTGGGACAATGCCAGGGACATCCTGCAGTGACATCCCCCCTGTCCCGCTCGGGGTGAGCTCAGTCCCAAACCTGGCCCTGATCCTAGTCTCAATCTCACTCCATGTTTAGACACACTCACAGTTCTGTATATAATCTCATCCCAGTGCCAGACTCGTCTAGCCCCAGACCCATTCCCAATCCCAGCCCTAAAGCCAATCCCATCTCTAGCCTTAACTCCAATCCCAGTTCTAATCCAAATCTCAGCCCTAACTCCAACTCCACCCCCAAATCCAGCCCTATCCTAAATCCTCAGCCCCAAACCAAATCCCAGCTCTTCTCTGGGTTTGGGGGTGTCTCTGTCCCTCTGAGCCCGATGATGTTTGGGTGGGGTCACATCAGGGCTGAGAGGGACAGAGACCCCCCCGGCCTCCCCAGGGATGAGAAGGTCGGAGAGCCCCTCCAGCCCCGAGCACCCTCAGCGGTGAGAGGGACACAGAGCCCCTGGTCCCCAGCACTGCACAAGCATTCCCTGAGACCAGCGGGATGGAGACCCCCTGAGCATCCCCCAGAGTGAGGGAACAGAGACCCCCGAGCATCCCCTGGGCTGCGGGGGACAGAGACTGGGCTGAGCACCCCCTGGCACAGGGATGAGAGGGATGGAGAGCCCCCAGGCATTCCCTGGGGTGAGAATGATGGAGACCCCCTGGGGAATGACCTGGCGTGACAGGGACAGGGACAGGGACAGCCCCCACAAGCTCCTCCCAAGCATCCTCCAGGGTGAGGCAGAGACCCCTTGAGCATCCCCTGGGCACTGGACAAAATAAAATTGGCAGAAATTAAATTTAACTCTGCATTAATCATTTTGATGAATATTTGATTTTCCAAAAAGTCACATGTGATGAAAATGCAAATAAATCCCAAACATGAATAAACCGATAATAGAAGCAATTCTGTGGCAATTCCAAGTTTCATTGGTTCCTGCACAGCTCCAGCTCAGCTGCTGGCAGGTTCCCATAAAAGAAAAGTGGAAATTCGGCCCAACACAGATTAAAAGGAAGAGAAAGCACTGTGGGGCTGTCACAAGGGTGACAGGGATGAAGAGAATAATGATTCTCATATGTGGCAAAGCCCCTAAGCCTGTGAATTTGGCATTTATGCAGAAATTTAGCTACTTGAGCTGGACTTCTTGTGCGACTTTTAGCAGCCTTGTGTTCCTCACCATGGGGTGAGTGAACCTTGTCAGTCTCACTGGTATCATTTGCTCCCTTTCCTCCAGTGTTTTTAACAAACTTTTCAAGGAAGGAGAACAAAACATTTTCTTTACACTGGCCACCCACAACAGCCATTTTCCTCATCCATTCTTTCCTAAGTTGCTCAGATGTAGCTGCATCCAAATTTCTAAGAATTCCTCCAGAGAGGACCACAACCTCTTCAGAGGAGGGAACCATGCTGTTATCCAAGGCACTTGGGGTCAGAGAACAGTGCCTAAACTCGCTGTGCCAAAATAATGTTGCAATCTGGTTAAGAAAATTGTTAGAGAAATGCCTCTGCCCCAATTAAGGTGCTACCAAGACCAAATCCAAAGTGGATTGTATTGAACAGTAAATGTGAGGTAGAGAGAGACATGGAAAGAGAAGAGAAAAGGGGGGACAACAAGGGAATGACAGGGACAGAGACCTCCCCTGGGGTGGGGCAAGTGTGACAGGGCAGTGTTCTTTATCTCTTCCATGTATGAGCCCTGATAACAACCTCCAGGGGCCATCTTCTGTGAATGGGCCATTGAGTGTCCCTGCAGGGCTGATAAAATGACATCATCCCATTGTGGGATGCTCCGCCCAGGGGGATGAGCCAATAATTCCTACCTGGATATAAGCTGAGCCTTGCAACACCGGTAGCACCTTGCGTACTGGGTTCCCAGAGGACAAGAGCTCCATAAGCACCACTGGACCTTCAGAGGAAGACCAGACCCTACTACAGGATCACTGCTTTGACAGAATCACTTCATCACTGCAACAGGACTGCAGCCACCATTTAATGGGACTGCTGCCACCACCCTGAGCAACAGGGTGTCAGGTTATATCCTGACTGTGTCAGTTTAAGGCCGTGTTTCTGTATCATTGCCTTGATCTTAATTTTCTTATTAAATTGTAATTCTGTCTTAGATTCTCCACCTGGTTTGCCCGCAAACCAGTGCAAAATTCAATGCACTCATCTCTTGTTTTCCTCCCAAAACAGAATTTCCCATCTCAAAACCACTGCCAGATGGAGGAGAAGGCTGAGCTTAAGGGAAAGATTCCCCGGGACACGCAGGCAGGTGAGGAGGTAGTCAGTGCCCCTTTCCCCCTCTCTCCTGCTCCATCTCCCAGCCCAGCATGGCCCCCGGCTGCAGGACAAACCTGCAGCCAACACCATCCTGCTGGGGAAGCCCTGGAAGGATCTCTATCCCTTTCCCTGTGGCACAGAGGCAAATCCCATCCTCTCCTTGTTCTTCCTCCCCCAGACAAGGAGATGAGGATGGAGACCAGGGAGGACAAATCCCCACGGCAGAACCTCATGGAAGAGGCCATTTTGAGTGGCTCCAAGGCACAGGAATCCAATGGGGAAGAAAAGACACAGAGATCCCATAGGATGAGGGGCTCCAAACCCAGCCCAGGGTACTCTGAGGAGGAAAGACACACCCTGGGCCAGGAAGGTGGAGAGAGCTTTAGCCAGAGCTCAGAGCTGGAGGTCTGTGAGAAGCTTCATGATGGGGAGCAGCCCTACAAGTGCTTGGAGTGTGGGAAGAGCTTCAGGCAGAGCAGCACCCTGATCCAGATGATCCACACTGGGGAATGGGCCTACGAGTGTGGGGAATGTGGGAAGGGCTTCAGCTACAGATCCACCCTTGTGACCCACCAACGCATCCACACTGGGGAGAGGCCCTATGAGTGTCCTGAGTGCCAGAAGAGGTTTCGGATCAGCTCAGATCTCCTCAGACACCAGCGGATTCACACCGATGAGAGGCCCTTCTGCTGCCCAGATTGTGGGAAGGGCTTCAAGCGCAATTCCCACCTCATCACCCACCAGCGCATCCACACTGGGGAGAGGCCCTACGAGTGCTGCATGTGTCAGAAGAGGTTTCAGACCAGCTCAAATCTCCACCTGCATGAGCGGATTCACAATGAGGAGAGGTCCTTCCGCTGCCCCGACTGTGGGAAGGGCTTCAAGCACAACTTCACCCTCGTCAGGCACCAGCGCATCCACACTGGGGAGAGGCCGTATGAGTGTGCCACGTGTGGGAAGGGATTCACCCAGAGCTCTGACTTGACCAGACACCAACGGAAGCACCAGTAAGGCAAGCCCTGCAAATGCCCCAACTTCAGGGAGAGCTTTGTGCCCTGCTCCAGCTTCATCCCTCATTGGAGGACCCATGTTGGGAAGAGCCATGGTGATCCATGTTCCCTGTGATCCATGCTGGGAAGACACCTGTCTCTTTTCCTGCCCCTGCCAATGACATGATGTGGGATCAAAGAACATGAGGGTCTGGCCAGGGCCGTGTCATTACATTCACTCTCACCTCAAGTCATTGCCAGGGGCAGGAAAGGGTCTCTCTCTCTCCCCGAGGAGAAGATTATCCTTTGCAGGGAGGAGGAAATTGTGGCCGGGAAGAGACAGTCCTTGTGTTGCAGTTTTCCCTTTTTCATAGCCCTTCTGTTGTCAATATTATTTTTGTTTCTTTTTGTTTTTTATCTCGTTGCTGTTCCCAATAAATTTTTCTTATCCCAGCCCGGGATCATTCCTTTTTGTGCTTTCCATGGAAGGCGGGAGGGCAGGGAGCAGCAGCGTGGTTTTAGCGGGAGCAGAAAATTGGGGAATCCCATTCCTAAACCCTGGCCCGTGGAAAGCGAGGATCCCAGCTGGGCCCAGCCCTGCTGGCCATGGCAACAGCCTTGGGAGCGGGTCCTTTGCCAAAGGTATAAAAGATTGGACAGGTGGAACTGAACCTTAATGCAATTTGTCCCACAGAATTAACAATGGAATACTAGATAAATTTATGTAAATACAGCTCTGATTGATTCTGATCATGACTAGACAGTATAGTTCGTTTACACCACAGACTAAATTTTATAAAATGAGTTATTTACTCCACTGTATCGGAGCTAAAACAATTATTAGATTATTCTGCTCTAGGAAGCAATTTTGAAGTGAACAGGGCCTTGCTGTAGTTGTTGGAGCCCGTAGCAGGCAGAGGAATTCTGTGCTTGGGGATGAGTGTGTTTCACTGGGTCAGTTGTACAAAGCTCTTGCTCTGCATAATTCCTGAGATGGGGAATCCACTTCCCTGGAAGAACAGTTGCAGTTTTGTGCCATTCTCATAAATGTAAAATATTTTCTCCTTTAAACAATTGTAAATCTGCCCTCATTCAGCTCAAAGATACTGAGCCTTGTTCTGTCACTGCAAGATTTGGGAGAAAATAACTTTGACTACTTTTTTCATTTTCACAGACCTTGGAGAGGACGCAAAAACCTCTCAGGATATGTTTTGGAGGCCTCATCCCATAACCAGCAGGGAGAGGCGGCAGACTCTGGGCTCAGTGGTGTGGAGACTGAGGACAGAATAAGAGCAGCCAGGGAGGGATTGAAGGGTGGTTTCAAACATCCTGGAGTTTTTCTTTATTGTGTAAAACAGCCAGAGAAAGAGATAATGGCACCAAGGGCAGCTGGGGAGGCCCAGACTGGACACCAGGAGAAAGGAATTTCCTTCCCAGGGCAAGGCTGTGGTGCAAGATATCCCCCATTCAGAGCCTGGAGCAGCCCAAGGCTTTGTGTGGGCAGAGGCAGGCAGGAGGCAGAGCTGTCAGCAAAGGAAGGGGCCAGCCAGGTGGGGCAGCCGGGGGATGACGACAGCCTGCAGGGACAGAGGCGCAGGGCAGGGACACCGTAGGACAGCCTGGGCTGCACAGGGCACAGGGATGGGCAGCAGCTGCAAGGCCCTGACAGAGCCAACTTGGGCAGCACTTTGGCCATGGCAGACACAAAGAGCACCAAAGCCCCAGAGGGTCATTAAAGTCCTGCTGCTGTGTCTGTGCTGCTGAGCTGGGCCGGGCTCCTGGCCCAGAGGCAGCTCCTGGCAAGGGCAGCGCTGCAGAGAGACAGCTCTGGCCGGGAACAGCTCCTGTGCACAGCCCAGCAGGGCTGGGGCACTGCCAGGGCAGCTCAGGGACACCAGCAGGGCACAGACAGAGCTGACAGGGGCTCAGCACTGGCAGGGGCTGGGGGATGTCCCAGAGGGGGCTGTGTCACAGCGGCACCTCTCTGGCTGTGTCATGGAGGCACAGAGCAGCTGTGATGTCAGCAAGGGTCTGTGTGACAGCACAGAGTGGGCTGTGTGAGGTCCCAGGTTGGTCTATGACATCACAGAGTTTGTTGTGTGAGGTCATTGAGCAACTACAGCATCATGGAGGGGACTGTGTGACATCCCAGAGCAGGCTGTGACATCATGGCATGGCTGTATGACATCATAGAGCAGGCTGTAAGGTCACAGTGTGTGCTGTGATACTAGAGAGTGGCAATATGGTATCACAGAGAGGGTTTTTTGACATCACTGAGGGGGTTGTGACATCACAGAAGTCTCTGTAATGTCATAGAGTAGGGTGTGAGGCCATGGAGCACACTCTGTCGTCATGGAAGGCGGCTCTGTGACATCAGAGAGTGGGTTGTGACATCACTAGGTGACTAAGTAACATCATAGAGCCAGATGTGACATTACAGAACAGACTGTGACATCACATGGTGACTTTGTGACATCACCAAATTTTCTGTGACATCACAGAGCAGCTTTATGGTATCACAGAGTGATATTCTAGCACTGGCCCGGTGATATCATGAAGGGGCTTTGTGACATCACAGAGCAGCCTGTGACATCACAGAGCAGTAGTGTGTCATCACAGAGTTGCCTGTGACATCATAGAGTAGGCTTTGTGACATCATAGAATGGATTCTGCCATCACAGGGCACCTGTGTGACATCACACAGGGGTTGTGACATCACAGAATGGCTGTGTGACATCCCAGGGGAGGATGTGTAATATCACAAGATTAACTGTGACATCATAATGAGGGCTGTGTCATCACAAAGGGGCTGTGTGTCATCACAGGGGCTGGGTGACATCACAGGGGGCACTGTGAGGTCACTGGGGAGGTCACTCTGCCCCAGCCCCCCTCACAGTTCCCCCAGAGCAGTCCAACCCTGCTCGTGCACAGAGGGGTCCCCTGTCCCCCCGGGTCCCCCCACCCCTGGCGCCGCAGCCTCCCCCCGAGGATGTTCCACGAGATCGACCCCAGAGCCTGACACAGGGACGGGGGGCCGGGGCACTGGGGGGTGGGACAGGGGGACAGGGACCCCCCGGCAGCGTCCCCGTGTCCCCCAGGGCCAGAGCCTGGGCCAGGGCTCCTTCACCCTGCTAGGAACGAGGGCTTGAGAACGCTGAAAAAATCCTCGACAAAAAATCAGCAACAACCAGATTTAAAATTACGTGACAGCACCACAAAGTTCCTTGGCAAGAGGCACTCCTGACTGAACACTTCAGGCACAACAAAGAAACAAAGCAACAACAAAACCAAAAAAACCTCCACACAATCAAACCAGAAATGAACAAAAAACTGTCCCTTTGTGTGTGCGTGTGTGTGTGACACAAGGACAGTGACGGCAAGGATAAAAGGAATACAGCCTAAAAGTGTAACAGAGCTCAAACTGAACAGAACTTGACTTCATTTTAACCTTAACTGATACCTTCAACATCACAATTTAGCAGAAGAAGAGAGTTTAGCAGTATTTAACCTAATTTATAACATATGACTTTGAAATTTAACAGGGGAATAACATTTAATACTATTTAACTCGGCTATTAACTTATAGTAAACATAATGACTTAGCAAAAGAACAACTCTTAGATAATTTAACTTCACTTAGACCTTGTTACTTAACCTTTCTTACAGGCCTGACTGGCTCAGCTATCCAAGGCACTCCAACCCCTCCGAGAGCAGCATTTCTGCCACATTTCCCCAGCACAGGCACTCCTGTGTGCACACAGACACAAAGAGTCAGTGCAAGGCACCTGTGAGAAATTCCCCTGAGGGCAGGAAATGCTCCCTGTGGATGCTTTGGCATCTCCCCAGTGGGTGAAGGGTTGAGCCTGGAGGAGTGGGGGGATCGGCCCAGGCTCCCTCGTTGTTCAGGATCCCCGAGTGCAGCAAACAGGAGAGTTCCCGGCTGGGAGAGGCCCCACTCAGAGGGAGTCGCTGGCCCAGGAGAGCTCCAAGGGGCTCCTTTTGCAGCGCTGTTTGTACGGCCCCGAGAGAGGGGCTGCAGTCACAGCAATGGTTCATCCTGGCCGCACTTGGCATCAACAGCTTTCTTTGGCAGTGTGAGAACAGGGATGTTGTGCCACTGAGGGAACAAAACCAGTTCCCAGGGCTGCTCCTCCAGCAAGCAGGAGCTGGTTGGGCAGCAGCAGTGCCTGGAGCAGACAGTGTTTGTGCTGAGCTGCAGAGGAGCTGAGCCCAGGGGCTGTTGGCCAAGGCTGAGGCCCAAGGAGCATTTCTGAGCTGGCAGGGCGGCCTGAGAAGGGGAGGGGGGAATGCAGCAGCACAGGGCCCATGGAAGCAAGGGACCATGGTGACACTGTGGGGCCCTGTGAGACCAAGGGACCATTGTGACACTGGGGCATCATGGAAAATTGTGGAGATAATTCTGACGTTGCAAGGCCTCATGGAACCATGGAGAGACTATTAAGACTCTTCACAGCTTCATGGAACCAGGGGGCCATTGTGACATTGAGGGGACTCATGGGACCAGTGAGACCATTGTGACACTATGAGGGCCCATGGAAAAAGCAAAGCTTTGTGAAGCTGTGAGGCCTCATGGAACCAGTGAGACCATTGTGACCCTGGGGGTCCCCACAGAACCAAGAGGACCATTGTGATACTCTGGGGCCTCATGAAACCAGGAGGCCTTTGTGACACTGCAGGGCTGCATGGAACCAAAGCTCCAGGGTGACACAGAGGGGCTTCCTGTCATCAATGGTCCATTGTGACACTGTGGAGCAAAGGAGACCATTGTGACAACCCAAACCCCCAGGGTCCAAAGGGCCAGTGTGACACTGCAAGGTCCCATGGAATCATTGGGACCATTGTGACACTGCAAGGTCCCATGGAATCATTTGGGCCATTGTGACAGTGTGGGGCCTTCTGGTACCTAGGGTCCATTTTGACATTGTGTGACCTCATTGAACCAAGGGGCCATTGTGACTCTGCTGAACCCCATGGAATCAAGGCATCATTATGACACTGCGGGGCCCCATGGATTAAAGGCACCATTGTGACATTTCAAGGCCTCGTGTAACCAAGGTGTCATTGTGACACTATGGGGCCCCATAGAACCAAGGGGACACAGAACAGCACTGGCTGGTTTGGCCTCCTGTAGACTGCCTGACTGGTCCAGCTGACCTTGGTATGTCACATCTTATCTGCTGCTGAAACACTGGTGCTCTGTGTGGTAAAGAACTCTCCTTCTCCTCCAGGAACATACGGCCACAATTGGGATTTCACCTCCAAATTTCCTTATATCTAGGCATTGTTCCTGTAAGAATATTGCCAGGTCAAGTCTGGCCGGCAATGGTTTCATGAGGGTCACCTCTCACCTGTCCCCAAAACACTGGGAAAGGCTCTGTGCTTTATCATAGCATGGGTTCCTGCTGGGTAATTAATAATTAGCATTCACAACTCCATTATTCCAGAAGGCTGATCAATCACTTTAGTATACTATACTACACTATTAAGAAAAACCCATCACCCTTGCAGGCTGTCCAGTTCAGCTTTGACCAGATAGGTCAATTGAATTTGTTAAAAGATTACCATCAAGTGCCCTCCCCCAACACAACTAAAACCAAACACCTACAAGCTAGAACCCATACAAAATAACCCTACAACTGAAATTAAACACAAAAAACCCCAAAAACCAACCATAAAACCAGTCCTAACACAACCCAAGCACAACTCCCACCAGAAGTTACCAGCCGGTCAGGTGTTAATCCTTTCAATACTTCAATCCTCCCTCGAGTAAAATTAAAAAAAAATACAAGCATATAAAAAAACAACATGAAACCATCAAAGTCAGTAAAGAAGAATTTAAATCCCAAATAAAAAAAACCAAACAAACAAAAAACAGAAAAAATACCTTAATCTTAAAAAGAAAATAATCTTATAAACTATGGAGAAAAATCTCTTTTTCTTTATAACACATAAAACTATAAAAAATAAATTAATATAAAACAAAAACCTGCATATTAAAATAAACAAATGTTAAAATAACTGTAATTTCATCAAAAGTTTAAGCTGAAAAAAAAAGTAGTCCAGTACCCCCAAGAGAAGATCTCTATTCCCAGATATATAAGTAATTTTAAAAGTAAGTAATAAAAACTTTTACCTTTAAGGAACTCATCTTAAAAACAGTACCCCATACGGCAACATGGCCCATCAACAAGCTGTAAAAAAAACTTGTAGCAATAAAAACAACTTCACAATAACAAAGTTCCCCAGACAACTGTTATCCATGACAAAATTAAGAGCCACAAAAAAAAATCTAGTTTTTCCTCTTGTAAACCAAATCTCCAAACCTTAACAAGAAAAATTTCTCTCCCTAAGAAAACTAAAAAAGACTATTCTAGAAAGAATAAACTAACTAGAAATTTTAAGTTTAGTTTCTTTACACTGTCAGTAAAAAACAAAGGTCTAAAGCAAAAACGTGTTCTAAAGAGTTTATTTTAATTCTTACTACATTTTTTCTTTTATTTATTTATAATAAAAATTTATTTATACCAACTTATAATTTTAAACTTACTTTACTTTTCTCCTAATCCTATTTCACAAAAAAATAAATACATAAATAATTAACCGACACTAAAATCCACCTCACTCATCAATACATTAACTAAGAAATCTAAAAATTAGAAAAATCTTAATTTAAAAAACTAAAATCACTACAATCTTATACTAAACTTTTTGCCAAAGTTTCTCTGATTTTCTAAAGTTGCTAGTAATGGCTGTTTGGTTATTTTGAGCTTCTGAGAAACTCCTGTTGGTATTTCTCCAGGGAGTCCAACTCAGAATACACAAGTAATTGTAATTCCTTTTAAATATCTCATTGAGAGAGTTGTTTGGGGGATGGGAGTCCGGGCTTGTCTGTCCTGCTTGGCACAGCCCAGGCAGGGCTTTCCCAGCCACATTCCACACTCCATTGCCCAGCTGGAGCCGCTGGTGCCTCTGAGTTCTGCTGGCCCAGCCCCAGGGACGCTCTCCTTGTCTGCCCATTCCCCCACGGTCTCTGGGCAGGGATGGCCTCAGTGGGGGCTACTGACATCCTCAGCACCTTGGAGGCTGCTGCTGGATTTCACTGCTCCAGAGGCTTGTTCAGCCTGCAGCTCTTCACTGCAGGAATTCAGTGTCCCAGGGCTCATTAACATTCAGAACACCTTAACAAGCCAAGCCTCTGGGAATAATTTGATTTCAGATTTCAAATCATTTGTGGTTAATTAGACAGATTTCAGAAGCCTATTCAAACTGAATATATTCTATTTAAAACGACAGTGAGAAAACATTTTTTAGGTCCTGTTTAGGTTTTTTTTTTTCTCTGAACAAACTGATATGTGCAATCTCCAATTGGCACCGAATCCAAGTATTTCCTCATGCAGTCTGAATAGATATGAAAATCAAGACTCTTTATGGCTGACAGTCAACCAGACTCTGTCCCTACCCCCACCCCACCATTTCCCCCATCCAAGCCCTGGCACTCAGAGCAGCCTTGTGCAAATCTCAGCTCCCTCCAGCCCAGGCTGCAACTGCAGCTTTCAGCTCCTTGGCTCCAACTCCCACCTGCTTTCCTTGGAGAAGGAGCTGCCCGAGACACAGAGGGATGTTCATTGATTGTCAGCCAACAAAGCCAAGGGAAGGCACAGCTCCATCAAATGCAAAAGTCATTCTTCTCCCTGGCAGTGCCCTGCCCCTGATCCCCGCAGCCTGTCCTGTTTCCTTCATCTCTCCTTTGCCAGGCACTTTCTGAGACAAGGGAGCTCTGCTCTGGCTATGGAGGGAGATCCAAGTGCAGCCACTGGAGTGGGAACCACAACTCATCATGTTTGTGCCCTTGGAGGGACCAGGAACTGGTGAGATTCAGAGGCACAGAAGGGTTTCTCTTCATGGACAACATAAAAAAAGTGAACATGATAAAATTTAAGAAATATCAAACCCTTTCCTGAGCTCCTTGTGACATCCCAGCAACATCTGACATGTCCACCATCCACAAGGCATTGCCATACAGGAAGGATTTTCAACAGAGACTTAAGAAGAGGTGATAGAAAAGATAAAACTACAAGTAAGATGCTGACTAGGGAGGTATTAAAACTTCAGAGAAATTGGGCAGCTCCCTGATGCTCAAAGCATGAAGCCAGTCAAAGGACACACATTGGAATGACCTGAGAACAGCTGCAGGAGGAAATCTGGGAGCAAGGGGAAGGACAGAGATCCAGCTGCTCTAAATGAAGAGATGTCCTTAGACACGGCCATTTAACCAGGACAGCCGGAAACACCTGAAGAAAGAGGGCAGTGAAATACTAGACTGAATGTTGGTGGCAAAGGTAGAGGGGAAGATCAGTATTTTTTCTCCTGCCATGAGTAGAAGAATCCATGAGATCCAGGAAACTCCTGTTCCTGGTGGGAAAACTTTGCCATTTCTTATAAGTACTCAAGTAATCCAGATAAAAAATATTTTCTGGTATATTATGACACTAACAGGTATTAAAACCTGTGCCCCTTTCCAGGCAGACATCAGCTGTGTGCCCATGAACAGGCAGTGCCACTTGTGCCCTGAGGTGCCCAGCTGGGATTGGATCTCTCCGAGAGCACCTGAGGGAGAGCAGAGCACCTTGCAAGCTGCAGGTCCCTGCTAGCCCCGCAGGGCTCCTGTCCCATCAACATCTGCTCTGCTGCCAATCACAGCTGGGAGAGCACCACCCCTGCTGTGTGATTGACAGCTCTGCCAGGGCTGGGGGCGGGGCTCTGTCCCACCACAAACCAAGGCCTCACCCGGTCCTGGCCCCACACGGGCATTCCGAGCATCCCGAGGTGTCTTGGGACATCGATCTCATCCAGCCTCTGACAGCGACCACGGTGACACTCCAGAACCTCATGGAACCAAGGGTCACTTGTGACAATACGAGTCCAAGGAAACTATGGTGGGACTGTGGAACTTCATGGAATCACAGAATCCATTGTGCAATTCAGGGGCCCTGTGGAAGCAAGGGTCAATGATCAAACTGTGGGGCCCATAGAAACAAGGAGTCATTGTGACACAGCAGGGCCCCACAGAGCCAAGGGACCACTGTGACTCTGTTGGGGCTCATGAAACCAAGAAGCCATTGTGACATTGCCAGACTTCATGGAATCAAGGAGACCATTGTGATGGTGTGGGGACCCATGATATCAGCGGAACATGGAACAGGTCTGCCTGGTTTGACCTCCTGGGGCCTGTCTGACAGGTCCCGCTGAATTTGACATGTCAAGGGCCACTTCCCATCTGACTGTGAAGCACTGGGGCTCTGTGCTTTCCTTCCTATGGAAAAGAACTATCTTTTTTGTCTAGGCTCCCATGGCTTAAATTAGGATTGCTCCTCTAAAATTTCCTATATCCAAGGCTTTCTCCTAGACAAAATCTGCCAATCCAGTCAGGTCTGGCTAGTCTTGGCCTCTGGTGACTGCCTCTCATCTGCCCCTGGGGCTCGGCTGTTTTCTTCCTGTGGAGACCACTGAGAAGCTGTGGGGCATTGTGGAGCCAAAGGGCATTGTTACACTGTAGGAACTTGTGGAACCAAGGGGATCATTGTGACACTGTAAGGGTCTTGAGGAACCATGGAGACCATTGTAACACTTTGGGTTCTTGTGAAATGCAGGGACATTGTGACACTGCAGAGTACCATGGATCCAAGGGACCATTGTGACACTGTGGAGCCTCACCAAACCAAGGACATCATTGTGGCTCTGTTGGGCTGCATGGTCCCAAGGGGCCAGTGAGAAGCAGCAGGGCTTTGTGGAACCAAGAGGCCATTGTTGCATTTCAGGGCCTCATGGAGCCAAAGGGCCGTTGTGATCCTGTGGGGCACCATGGATCCATGGAGACCATTGTGGCATTGCAAGGCCCCATGGAATCATTGTGACACTCTGCGTCCCCACAGAACCACAGAGCCATTGTGACCCTGCAGGGCCTCATGGAGGGAAGGGGTCATTGTGACACTGTGGGAAGCTGTGGAACCATTGTTGCACTACTGGGCCCCAACAGAACCAAGGGGCCATGGTGACACAGCAGAGCTTCATGGAACACAAAGACCATTATGACACTGGGGGGCCTTTTCGAACCATGGAGACCATTAAGATCCTTAAGCACTTGTGTAACCAAGGGGCCGTTATGATGCCACAGGACATCATGGAAGCAAGAGAACCACTGTGATGTTGCATGATTTCATGGAAGCATACAGCCATTTTGACACTGCAGGGCCCTGTGGAACCAAGAGAACACAAAATAGGTCTGGCTGCGTTGGCCTCCCAGGAGTCACCTGACAGGTCTGTCTGACCTTGGAATGTGGAAGGCCACTCCCATCTGACCCTGAAACACTGGGGCTCTGGGCTTTCCCTTGTATGGAAAAGAACTGTCCATCTTTTCCAGGTATCCATGGCAAAATTAGGATTCCACCTCCAAATTTCTGTGTATCCAAAGATTGCTGCCAGAGAAAAGCTGCCAGGACAGACAGGTCTGGATGGTCTTTTACTCCTGAGTGCCAGTACTGACCTGTTTTCCAAACACTGGAAAGGGCTCTATGCTTTTCTTTTTGTGGAAAAAAATCATCCTTCTCCAGGCACAAATGTCTGACATTAGGATTCCACATTCATAATTTTGAATATCCAAGGGTTGCTGCCAGACAAACCTGCCAGGACAGACAGGTCAGGCTTGCCTTGGCCTCTGGTGGCTGCCGTTCTTCAGCTCCTGAAACATGGGGGCTCTGTGGTTTCCTTCTTATGAAGTCCAATGTGACACTTTGTGGCCTTGTGAAATGCAGGGGCCATTGTGACACTGCAGAGCACCATGGATCCAAGGGACCATTGTGATACTCTGGAGCCTCATGGAACCAAGGACATGACTGTGGCTCTGTTGGGCCCCATGGTCCCAAGGGGCCAGTGCAAAGCAGCAGTGTGGGAGTTAGCCCGGCAGTAACTCAGAGTCAGCCAGATTTTGTCCTGAAAGAACCAGGGGTGAGTTTCAAGTCCTGGGATTCATTCGTTTAACTTAGGATGAGCTTGGGAATTCTCCCATAAGCCTTTAGTGTTGTTATGCTAAGTTGTCCAAGTTCTGCTTCCCTACTGCTTACTTGTTTCCCCTATATGGGTATTGTTCTAGAGTGTTCCACCCCCAAGTGTATGTATTGTTGCTTTGTCTCAGGTCTTTGGATCTTCCCCTCATACTGGGCTTGACTTCTCCATGTTTTTTGTTTTTCACCCCATTATTGGAGTTCTTTTTGGGCAACTCCATTGAACCCGCTCGTTTTCATTTTCACCAACTTCACTCTTAACTCAGTGAACCAGAGAGGTTTGTTGCAGCCACCCTCACTGCACCTGAGCAGGGGCCCTGACATACAGTTGCGTCAGCTGGGGTAAGCTGAGAGATAGGCCAGGGCTCCCCAGGATTGTGGATTGTGCTGGGCCCAGTGGATTTCCCATCACTTCGAGGGACCTGAGCCAGCATTGGTGGGCATGATGATGGTTTCCTTATGTGGATAATTGCAGGTGGGTTTGGGAAAATGCAGGACATTTATCACCCATTTTGCCACAGTCATTTTAAAATACGGATCCACATCCCATAAATAATTTTGTGATTCTGTGGGATTTAAATTGTACAACCTTTTGATCAAAAGGGACCCCATTGCACCCCGCATGCTCCCCTTCTTCTACACCATCCTTGAGACCCTTCACCAGCAAGCTGTGTGTCGAAAACTTGATCCATCAGTCACTCCTAACCCGGGACCTCCCCTGAAACCTGCCTTTCTTAGACTCTCCATGATGGTCCAAGATGGCAATGGCCACGCTGTCTTGGAGCATTGTGCCCTGGAGACCCAAGATGGAAGAAGCCCGAATGTGGCTCGAGAGCCTGGCCATCCTGCCTCCATCCGGCTCCTCCACCTCCTGCTACCACAACCTTCTCTTCCACTCTGAACAAACCTCCAGACTCCACCCCTGTGACTGCAGGTCACGTCTCCACTGTTATTCATTCCACCTCCACCCTGAGCCACAGCTCCAGAAAATGACAAAATGGCAGCGCCCGTTACTCACCCTCCGGCAGCAATATAAACCCCATGGTCAAGGATACTAAGCCAAAGTGTCACACTATTTCTAATCCAAGTGTTTCTGCTCCAAGTTATTCTTCCTCCCCAGAAGACAGTTTGGATTCCCCAGAGCCACATCTCCCCTCAACCCTAGAAGATCCCTGGGAAAGGATCTGGAAGGAAGCAGTTAAGGAAGGAGACTGGCAAATAGTCTTGAAACTCCTCATTGCCCCAGGCCATGATGAAAGAAGGGAGCAGAATCCCAGGTATCAGCCATTGGTTTATGGGGAAATCAAGGAGCTGTGTAGGGCAGCTAAAGACTAGAGGCAGGATTCACCTTGTTTTAATGGCCTAATGAGGGCCATGTTCACGGCACATGTAACCCCCTATGATTTAAAATATATTATGACCATGTTTTTATCACCTACAGAATACACCCTGTGGGAAAGGGGGATGGAAGTGTTTACTAAATCAATTAATAGCAGACTATGCTAATAATGAGGCATGGGCGCAATTGACAATCAGCCATCTAGCTGGAAAAGGACAACATAGCCTGCCAGATGATCAAGCAGCAGGTATCCCCAGAGAAGTATAGTTTATATGTAGAAGAAGTATAAAAGAGATGGCTTTGAAAGCTTTAATCCAGATGCCGGATGGTAGCACTCCCAGTTTGCACTATGTAAACATAAGACAAGAACCCACAGACCCCTGCATGAAATTGATTGATCTCCTTAAACAAGCACTAGAGAAACAAGTCCGCGATGAAAAGACTCAAAACGAATTACTAAACTCATTGGGGGTAGCCAATGCCAACCTGGAATGTAAGAAAGGGCTGCGTGCCCTTCCACTAGAGATGGAACCCACACTCCTGCAGATGATTGAGGCTGTAATTGCCTCAGGACAGCAGAACACGTAGTGGCCGTACCAGCCCAGGCCATTGGGCAAGGAGTTGCAGAGGCCCTAGTGGCCATGCCATTCCCCTTGAAGGGGCCCCAGCAACAATTACAGGGCCCAAAAATATGTTTCCGGTGTGGTCAACAAGGACATTTTAGAAAATATTGTCTCTGGGGTAGGGGGGATATCCGGTCCCTAACAGAAATCAACATCAAACTAGGCAGAATTTCTCATTTTGCAATGGCCCAGTGCAGTTTGGGATGATGATCCACCCTCACAGCTGGCCCAGGGCAGGCCGGGAGTGGCCTTGGTGACACCTGGGTGACACCTTGGGCTTGGCACAGCCTTGAGGAGGGTCTATGTTTTCAACAGAGACACTCAAGAGTTTTAGATTGCTTCAAAGAATTAAAAAGACAAAGCCCCTCTTTGGCTGTGTGCAGTCAGACCTCCAAGCAAAGCAGATCCCAAGTGAGTGAGGAGAGACAGGATGGGGCTGGGGAATGTGGAGCAAGGTTGTTGACACAGGGTCAGAGCTCAAGGCACAGCTTCTCCGAACAGGCCAGACCTCCTTAGGAGAGTCCCTGGATCAATATCAGTCACAGAATGCTTCAATCACCTCTTGTGTAATAAGAAAAATAATAAAAGACATCCTTGAAAATAGGAATATATATTTAATAGAAAATCTTTGAAATATTTCCCCAACAGGCAGTGATGAACAGCAGTAGACCAGAGGGAAATCAAGGCAGAGCCATGGTTTGTCAGGACTTGCTTGATCCTAATAAGCCTCAGGGTGCATTTGGAGCTGAGCCCTGGAACCTCAGGGCATGAGAGGAGGTTGTACAAACCTATCCAGGAGTCAAAGTCAGAAGAAAACCCCAAAGTGTGTCAAGGCATGAATGGGTCCCACTAAGGTCCATCCCCAACACAGGCTCCTCATGGACTCCTTGGAGGAGAGAATTGGAGACCAGGATGGCACAAAAACTTCTAAAAGAATCAGTGTGGAAAGGAAAATCCAAAGTACGCTAAAAACCTTGAGTATCTCAAAGTATTAATGAGCCCCACTGAGTGTCAGTACAAAGCTCTCAAGGGACTCGTTAAAGCAGATAACTGGGGCCATGATTGCACAAACCAATCAGAAATTCAAGGCAAAATGAAAACCCAAAGTCCTTTGAAAAACCTGCAGTCCCTGGGAGCATTCAGGAGCCCCCAGGGCCATTGCTGAGCAAGGCTCCCCAGGGACTCCTTCCAGCAGATCCTTGAGGCCACTGGGATGTGGGCTAGGGGGGGATGCTGAGGGCAGGACAAGGGGCTGACAGTGCCCAGCCTGGCTGGGGCTGTGCCAGGAGGCCCCAGCGCCTCAGGACAAGGTGTCTCCTCCCAGCCCTTGCTGGCACAGACCCTGCTGCTGTGTCCCAGGGCACCAAGACTTGGCTTCTCTTTGTCCCCACCTTTCATCACTGCCTCCAGTTCTCTGCTCTGCCTGGGGCCTGGGGTCACATTCTCAGTCGTGTCCCTCAGTGGGACCCATTAAAAGTCCAAGAAACTTTGGAGTTGGATTCTGGCTTGGAGTTCTGGAGAGGTTTCTTCAGCTGCCTCTCAGGGACTGATGTTCAGGGCCTGAGCACAAAGCCCCAGAGGGTCATTCAAGTCCTTGTGCTGTGTCTGTGCTGCTGAGCTGGGCCAGGCTCCTGGCACAGAGGCAGCTCCTGGCAAGGGCAGCCCTGCAGAGAGACAGCTCTGGCCAGGAGCAGCTCCTGTGCACAGCCCAGCAGGGCTGGAGCACTGCCTGCAGCACCCCGGGGCACAGTGCAGAGGCACAGAGGGGTTAAATTCAGCCTGGGCTGGGGAGCACAAAGCAGAGCTCACTCAGGGCTCACTAGAGGAGAAATCACCCTAGCATCTGAAACAGTCATTCCCTGGCTGTGGGAAGAGAAGCTGCAGTTCCTGCAGGGATATCCTGGAGCTGGCACATCCCACAGCTTTTAGGAGCTTTCAGGAGGACTCTCAGAGCTGCTCCAGGGCAGGGATGTGGCCCCAGGGCAGGGCTGGCTTTCCCTGCTGCCCCAGCCGAGGCACAGCCCCAGGCAGCTCCTGTTGCCAGGCTCTGCTGCAGGGCTGAGCAGCCACGGGTGCAGCCAGGGGTGCCCAGGGCTGTCCTGCAGAGCAGGCTCCTGCAGCCCAGGACGCTGTGCTGGGGCAGGGACTCTGCTGCCTGCCAGTGACAGCTCTCAGCCGGCCCGGGGAGCTGCTCCCAGCGCTGGGGAGAAGCTGTGGGGGGAAGGAGCCACCCTGAGCAGGGCAGGTGCTGCTGCTGAGAGGGGCTGGGTGGGGCAGGGCTGCTCCCAGCTCCAGAGCAGCCTGGGCACTGCTCCGGAGGACACTGCCCAAAGAAGGTAAGCCTGGCATTGCTGGAAAGATCAGGAGCTTTCTCTGAGAGTGTTTTCTTTTTCCTGCTTGGAGAAGGATGGGAAAGTTGGGTTAATGACAAAAAGATTTTTTCATTTTATAATTTTTTTCATATATTCCTAGCTCTGTAAATTTCCATTATATAGTTATAAGACTATAATCCTTACTTAAATCTCTTGAACTCTTAATTAACTCTATTAAACTACTATTATATACTTCTGTAATTATAATCCTTAATTAACTCTATGCATTTCCTAACTTTTCTCTTAGATTTTAGAACAATAAGCGGACTGTCTAAATACAGTCCTGAAATACTGTGTAGTCTTATTATCAGGAAGAAGACCTACAAGAAGAACATTTTGGTTTTTGACCAGAATGTGAACAGTTATAATAAAGCATGAAGGCAAAGAAACATTTGGACCTACTCCAATGGGTTGATCCAGGGGTGTGTAATTGGGGCAACTGAGTCTCCTATTGGATGTTCCTGTTAAATATCCTAATTAATCAATGTTAATAAATTGTTGAAATCAGGGGCAGTGTGTGCCCCATCCCCACTGGGACACCTGGAAGCTTCCAATAAATGTCAGTTTTTACTTAAATGTTATTTCACTGTTGCAAGTGGGGTTTTTTTCTCTTTTGATTATAGACAACAGGGGGATGAGAGTAGCAGAACAGGAGTTGTAATCCCAGAATCACAGAACATTCTGAGTTGAAAGGGACACACAGGATCACCAAAGGAATGTTTGAACATTTACAGAGACTCCAGAACTGTAATTTTGGGTGGTCAGTCTCTCTGCTGGGAGCCTCCCAAAGGGCCCTCAGCCACTCCTCATCCCTGGACAGCAGCAGCATCATTTCTGCAGGGCCCAGCAGGGCTCTCCTGAGCTGCCCTTCCCCCCCTGCACACAGAGCCTGCCCCAGCCAGGGCCCTGCACACAGGCAGGTTTCTGTAGGGCCGGGGCCAGGGCACACAGGGTGGGATGGGCTCTGTGAGCGCTGGCAGGGACAAGGCTCCTCTCAGGAGGGAATGTCCAGGCCCAGGGAGATGCTCAGGCAAGGAGAGGGGCTGAAGAGAGGAGTGCTGGGGCAGGAGGGCACTGTTGGTGTGTGGGAGGTGCCGGGCACAGCTGGGCACGGGAACACTGTCCTGAGTGCCCGGCTGTCTCTGCCCTGCCCTCTCAGGCACAGCACCACAGCATCTTCTCTTGTTTCTGCCCTGCCCTGATATTGTCACTGTTATCTGCTGCTCTCAGGGAGGCTCTGGCATTTGCAGCAGCTGAGTCAGGCACTGCCCTTGGCATTCCTGCCAGGCAGGGCTGTCCATGGGAAAGGGATGTCCAAGATTCCCTGGGACCTGTGGGGCTGTGGGCAAAGCAGTCCATGGGAAAGGGAATGAGCTGAGCCCCCTCCCTGAGATCCCATCATGGGCACAGCCAGGGATCTCCTTGCTGTGCCCTTCCAAGCTCTGAGCTGCCCTCCTGGGTGCAAATCTGTGCCAGGGCCTCTGGCAGTTCCCTGAATGTCCCACGGGAAAGGGCAGAGCTGCCACAGCTGAGGAAATGCTGCTGGCTTTGCCAAGGGAGCCGTGAGTGTCCTTGGCACAAGGGGGTGCTGAAACCTTGCCCAGAGACCTTGAGAGAGGGTGAGACATTCAGGGATCCCTCTGCTCTGGGCAGGGTGTGGTTAATCCCAAGCTGACCCGGGAGTGGGATTGTGCTCTGATTGCAGCCAAAGGTGCCAAGCCAGGGCAGTTGGGAACAAGCCCATTCAGCTCCTCACCTTCCATCTGCCACAGGGAATCCTTTGCCTCTCTCATCTCTCAGTGACAAACTCTGAGTGCAGAAGGAATGCTGGGGATTTCTGACCTCAGAGAGCCAGGAATGAATTTCTAAAACAATTCCAAAACCCAACTCCTGACATTCTTCAGAAGTGTGAGTGCAGATGGTACCAATTCTTTCTCCATTAGGAGTGATTCCCCTGACAAATCCTGAATATCCAGCCTTGTCCCTCTGCCCCATTGCCACAAACCCAGGGCAGCAGGGCAGGGATGGCTCCTTGAGAGCCCCCATGCACAGGCCTGGCTGCTCCTGGCACACTCAGCCAGCACAACTGGAGCTCAGGCAGGAACCTGGGTGAAGGTTTTCCCAGAGCAGGAACAAGGGTGGGCGAGTACCGCTGGAACAGTCTGCAGGGAATGGCCCAGGTTTGGCTCAAAGCAGCCTCTCCTGACTTGTCACTGTCCTTTCTCCATGAACAGGTCCCCATGTGCAGCCACAGCAAATGTCCAACAGCAGCTCCATCAGCCACTTCCTCCTGCTGGCATTGGCAGACACGCGGCAGCTGCAGCTCCTGCACTTCTGCCTCTTGCTGGGCATCTCCCTGGCTGCCCTCCTGGGCAACGGCCTCATCATCAGCGCCGTAGCCTGCGGCCACCACCTGCACACGCCCATGTTCTTCTTCCTGCTCAACCTGGCCCTCAGCAACCTGGGCTCCATCTGCACCACTGTCCCCAAAGCCATGCACAATTCCCTCTGGGACACCAGCACCATTTCCTACACAGGATGTGCTGCACAGCTCTTTTTTTTGTATTTCTTCCTAGCTGCAGAGTTTTCCCTCCTGACCATCATGTGCTACGACCGCTACGTGTCCATCTGCAAACCCCTGCACTACGGGACCCTCCTGGGCAGCAGAGCTTGTGCCCACATGGCAGCAGCTGCCTGGGCCAGTGCCTTTCTCAATGCTCTCATGCACACAGCCAATACATTTTCCCTGCCCCTTTGCCATGGCAATGCCCTGGGGCAGTTCTTCTGTGAAATCACCCAGATCCTCAAGCTCTCCTGCTCACAATCCTACCTCAGGGAACTGGGGCTCAGTGCAGTTAGTGCTTGTTTGGTATTTGGCTGTTTTGTGTTCATTGTTTTCTCCTATGTGCAGATCTTCAGGGCTGTGCTGAGGATCCCCTCTGAGCAGGGACGTCACAAAGCCTTTTCCACCTGCCTCCCTCACCTGGCCGTGGTCTCTCTGTTTGTCAGCACGGTTATCTTTGCTCACCTTAAGCCCCCCGCCATCTCCTCTCCATCCCTGGATCGGGCCTTGTCAGTTCTGTACTCGGTGGTGTCTCCAGCCCTGAACCCCCTCATCTACAGCCTGAGGAACCAGGAGCTCAAGGATGCCCTGAGGAAAATAATAACTCTATCTTTTCAGAAGCAGTAAACTCTCTTTTTTTCTCCTCCAGAACCTTCAGAAGGTAACTCTTTACAATCTTGGCTGTTTTTTTCCTATTTGTCCATTTCTTCATTCAGACCTTTTTCTTATTATTTTTCTGGTGTTATAATATTTTTCATAAATTACTGGAGTACTACTCATCATTTTTACATGAACATCTACTTTTCTTTTGCAGCACAAAGAATTTCAGGAGGCTTGTTCCCAGTCCATTTCTATAAAAATAAGTGTTTTCCCTGACTTGTGTGTCCAAGGCATTTCCTCAGCCCTTCTCTGGCTCTGCAGGGGCAGTGCCTGTGAGCAGAGGTGGAGGGAAGGGGCTCCCAGCACAGCAGCATGGCCAGGGACAATGGCCCTGCCTCTTTCCACATCTGCTCCTCCCAGCTCCACACTCCCCTTCCCAGCCCTGCTGTGGGTGCCAGGCCGGAGTGCTCTGGCAGCTTGGTCACTGTCCTGCTGCGTGTCCGTGCTGTGGCCTCAGGCAGGGACAGGCCATGGGCACTGCTGGGACACAGCTGGGCTCCAGCACAGCAGCTCCAGCAGCAAAGGGCATCTCCTGAGCGCAGGGCAGGAAGGCTTTGCTCCCCTCCAGAGTCACTCTCAGGACTCCTAAGAGGCTCCTCGTGTTCCTTGTTCTCCCAGGGCTCAGTGGGATGAGATCAGGGTCTCTGGGGCCTTTGCGGGACTCAAGTCTGGGTCAGGTTTTGCTTGTTGGTAGCCAGTGCCCATCAGATGCTGAATGGTCTGTGCTGAACCTTCCTGGGTCTCTGCATCTTGTGCCAGGGCTGATGGCAGGGGAAGGTTTGTCTGGAGGGCCTTGGGAGCTGCCAGGAGAACACAGGGGACCTGCAGGGACAGGGTGTGCCAGGGACCAGCAGGGAGTGGAGCTCACTGGGCACAGCCTGGCCAGTCTGGGGTCACCCCGAGATCAAGGACTGAATGTCTGCTGTGAGCCAGGAGAGCTCTGCAGCCCAGGGACACAGCAGGCCCAGGGAAAGGAGTCTGGGCACTGCCTGCTCTGAGCCTCAGGGAACTCCCCCAGGAGGATCCAGGGCAGCCCCAAGCCCCTCTGGCAGCCCTGGCACAAGGCAGGCACCTCTAAGCCCCCTCCATGCCGCGCAGAGCCTGTGTGGGAGGGGGTGAGTGCAGGGAGCACCATCAGCTGCCTCTGTGTGCCAGGCTGAGCAGCAGAGCCCAGCAGAGGCAGCCCAGGGCCCCGGGCAGCACAGCCCCCGTGCTCTGCAGAGCAGCAGCCCCAGCTCGGGGCTCTGGGCAGCAGGGCAGGGGCTGCAGCAATGGCTGCGGGGGCCAGCACAGACGTGTTCCCCTGGGAAAGGCTCTGGGGGCAGCTGGCATGGGCCAGGAGCAGAGCAGGAGCCCGTGGGTGTGCACAGGAGCCCTGGCAAGAGGCTGCCCTGTCCCTGGGCCAGCAGGAGCTGCCTGAGGCACCCCGGGGCCAACTCTGCTGCTGGGCTGGGCAGCGGGGCTGGCCCTGGGGCTGCAGGAGCTGCCCGAGCTGAGCATCTGCTGAGCATTCCAGACCCAGAGTGGCTGTCCCTGACCTCCAGTGCCTGCAGTTCCTGCTGCAGGGCCAGACCTGACTCTGCTGCTCTGCTGGGCTGGGGCAGGGGCAGGAAAGGCTGAACTGGGCAGTGCCAGGAAGAGGAAAACAATGGACCCTTGTCGCCATGAGTCCCTCGCAGTGTCAGAATACACTCCATGGTTCCATGTGGCCCCAGGGTCACAATGGCCCCTTGGTTCCATGAAGCCCCACAGGGCCACCATGGTCCCCTGGTCACACGAGGCCCTGCAGTGTCACAAGGGCCCCTTGGTTCTGTGGAGCCCACAAGGTCAGTTTTGCCAGTGGGCAGGATCAGCACCAAAGACACAGACACCAACTGAAGGAACTATCTAATTTTTATAAGGTAAATCTGCAAAAATTACTAAAGTAAAGCACATAATCATTAGGAAATAATTACAATAGGAGCAGCTGAGCAATGCACTCAATCATCACCACCAAAGATCAAAGATTGCAGCAGTGATTAAGAAAGATCCAGCACCAGTTCCCCTCAGGCTGTGCCATCCCCCAGATCCACACAGCAGCAGGGGGAAGCTGTCCCAGCCAAGGGCTGCAGAGCCACTCCTGGACACTGGGAATTCCTGCAGGTGCCTCCAGCCACAGCTGAGGCTCCAACCTCGCTGTGAGAGGGCCCAGCTCTGACAGTGCTGAATGAACAAACTGACAGCACTTCTAGTGCAGGAACATCTGGTTTCGTCCTCCTCTTGGGTTCGTCCCAAAGCCTGGCCAGGGCCCCAGGAGGAACCAAGGGAGGTGACTTTGACCATTCAGTCCCAAACAAGACCAGATGGGGCCTTGTCTGATTTTTAAATACAGAAAGGTATAGCCATGTTTTACCAATGAACACATACAGAGATCATACTGCTCATAGTGATTCATTAATGAGTAGATACAAATATAACATTTGGTGGGAAAATTTATTTAGAGGTCAGCTTTGGCTCAGGGCCTGTTGTTCAGGCCTCAGACAGGGCCTGGTGCTGAGGCCTCAGGACTTCAATTGGTCCTTTAACCTGTCGAGGAACTACAATTCACAATAATGCTTTCAATAACACAGTTTAGATTTAGGCTTTAGGCAGAAAGGCATTGTGTCTTGTTCTTCAATTAAGTGCTGTTCAAGTTCATTACTCAGCTAGAATTCACATTCTTTTTAAAACAGCCCTAAATAGTTATTATTCTCTGTTATTTTATCCAAAAGTCCCTTTTTTCTTGAGACTGTGTGTCTTTTTAGACATGTCTCAATACTCCATTTCCAGCACAGTGTAATGAATGTACGAGGCCAGATTTAAAAAAAAAGATGAAAAAGGCTCTCGTTTATTGAAAAACAAGCCGGAAGGAACGGAGGGTCCAAGATAAGCTTGGACCCCCTCACAACAGCTCAAAAAAAATAACAACGTGCTGCGAACATGTTGGGTTTATTTCCGCGTGAATTAATCCCACTGCCCACGAACCAGAAAGAACCGTGCCCAAACAAAAACCCCCCCTTTTATAACTCCCTTTGGTCCAGGATTGGTGGGGTTTGGATCCGCGCACTGATTGGGGGAATTTAGGCGCTCTGATAGGTCTTTAGCCAGGTTCATTCTGGGCCAATCATTTCTTCAGGGCCTCGAATGATTGCTTGGTGCCCTAGCCCAATCACTCCTCACCTCGTCCACCTCCCGTCCCCACCAAGTCCTGGACACCTTTTCTCCTTACAACAAACAACTCCCCATTCTTTCCCCAAAACCAATAGGACCAAACTTATAACAGCATGTGTTAGAGACAGTCTGGAGTTCGCTCCCTTTGCCTCACGACCGTCTCAAGGACAGACATGGGGAGCCTGAGGACCTTGATAGGAATTGTGGGCTGCCAGTGGTGGATGAAGGCCAAATAATCCTGAGGCCCCTGAGCAGAGTTCTGGCCTGCCAAGCGATTGTTCACAGCTGTGTCTACAATGCCTGCTTCTGGCAGGGCCTGCCAAGGAGGCGACTCGCCCTATACACTGGCACCTGTTTGGTGACAATAGCTTGAGCATTTCCCCACCTCTTGGCCTGGTGGGACTTTTCTGGGGTAACCTTTGGTGGTCCCTCCCCTCACAGAAGAGCCATCCTCTGCTTTCCAACCACCGTGACAGACAGACTGAGATGGGAGAAGCCTCTCTCTCAAGGACTGAGACATGAAATCTCTCTATGGAGAAGCTCCCCCCTGCCAAGGACTGAGACTGAAACCCCTAACACGGGGGAGGTGTGTGGGGGAGCCGACCTGACCAAAAGTGAGATGTTTGCCTGCAGGTGTGGCCATTGAACCAAGAAGACAATGGTTCTCACCTACTGCTGAGAACACAGACTGGCTGTACCTTCTTTTCCCCTCAGTGATCAATGGACTTCTTTATTGGATCTGTTCCCCCTCAGTGATTTCAAGACCTGTTGCCTCCTTAGGAATGGACTATACTAGAACCTTGAGGTAACCAGGTGTTTTGAGATTCTTCCTCACATGACAAAAGGGATGTATTAGCCAGACCATGAGGATTTTGTCTCTCTGTTGGTAGCAATATTCTGCCTCCTCTCTCTCTCTCTCTCTCTCTCTCTCTCTATCCTTTATCTCTTTTCTAATCCTTCTATAGCATTTGCTGTGGGCACTCAATAAAAGGTACATTTCTGTTGATGAATACTGAAATCCCCTTGGTGTTGTTTGTGCACTCTGAGATCAGTTAATGAACCATCACGAGCCCCGCTTGTATGAGCGGATGGTGACAGCGTGTCACTGCAGCCCCGTGTGCCTTGGCAGCCCTTGGGAATTGTATGGGACACAGAGCATGCCCACTGTCTGCATTTTCCGTAAACCCCGGGCATTTCCCAGTCTCCATGGGATGTTCCCTGTGGCACAGTGAGGTTACAGGGCTATGGGCAGAGAAGAAACCTGAAAGGCTTTCCTGGAGAAATGTCCTGGTCTTTCCAGCACCACTGGAGGCTATTTCCTCTTGTCCAAGCCTTTCCCTTGCTAGTAAAGACAGAGAAAATGGAGCTAAGTTAATCTTTCTGTAACTTGTTGTTTGGAACTTCTTCAGCACACTAACTCAATGTTGTATTAATGCTGTCTTTGCAATCCTGGATTGAAACTTCACAGGGATTTCTAGATGAATGATAGAAGTAAGATGATGACATAATCTATTAAAATCAACTATGCCTGAAAGGACTCCAGTTCTTTCTGAGGGAGATTGACATAATTGTGTATACCCCCATGATGTGAAGACTGCGGCATGAATTCCATGGTTAGAGATGAACAGCTCCTCATGTTTTGAGAGTGCTGGAGGATGTTTAGATTTGTAAGAACTTTATTCTTTTTTATACTCTAAGGACTGGCAGAAATCTGCTGGGATTATAGTCTGACAACATTCTGATTTCTCTTAATGGTGTTTTAAAGATCTGCAAAAGTTATGGCAAAATGCTTCTATTTCTAACCTCACCTTCCAGTTTTTCTATGTGGAGTGAGTTGTGGTAGATCATAGTTTGAATGCTCAGTATGTGAAGGAATGAAATCCTTTTGCTCTCACTGAAGGTTCACTGAAGAGATTCCTGTTAGAGCTGATCCAGCAGTTCTGTAGAGCATTTCAAAATGACTGCATGGGACATAAAACTGTCTATAAATTTAGAAGCAATATTTCTATATTGACAGAGGCCCTTATGTTTTCCAAGTAATTCCTAAAGAAATGTAAGTCATGGTTTGTGAAGATTTTAGAAAGATTTTCTGGAATTTAGATGGAGTCATGGGGTGAGATGCCCATCCATGCACTCTGAATGCATTTATCAAGCCCAAAAAAGAAAGCCATTGTAGAATGGAGTTCAAACAGCCCCCACTGGAGGGCGGCGCTGGCTGCCAGAATCACTGTCAGTGCTTGTGAACCCCGAGGGTTTCTGCAGCCCGGGCTTTGCAAAGCCTGGGGCTGACAGATGCAGGCAGATGCCCCACATGCTTAGACCTCAGAGATAAGAATTGCTTTTCTTCCACTTCAGGAGGAACTTCCTTGGGAGTCTTGTCTTTGTTCACAGCAGTATCCAAAAGATTCTTGGGAAATGTGGCTGTGTGAGTCGCCACAGGCAGGCAGCTGGAGCAACCACAAAACCAAGAGGAACTTTATTTCAGTACGGCGCTAAGCTGTTCCTACATCATGAAATGATGTAGAAAAGGGAGATGTTCTTTCCTGTCATCACAATGATTTTGGGATACCATCCTCCTCTCCACAGTTTTATTTTAATGGCTGACACCAATCCCATCTCTTCTTTCGCCAGATAGAAATGCATTACACTCAAAAACCACAAAGCTTTGCAAAAGTAACCAAAAGAACATAGAACTATATTTAAAACAAATCAAAACAAATTGAAAAAAGCAGGTGTTTTGCATTGAACAGTAAATAGAACTGTTGGTAAGGTTTTGATGGAATAGAGAACTTGGAACTATTTACATCCTGGAGACCCAGTTAAGGCACTTGGTTCCAGTCTGGGTCACTGTAAATTCTGACTCATTCCATGGATGAGGTCAGTCCGGCTCTTGGTCCCCTCACTTGGCTTTGTTCAGCAGCAAACTCTGGAATAAAAGGAGCAAGAGAGAAAACATTTGGTTGCATTCATCCAACAGGCACACCTGGCAGAACACAATCAATGACTGGAGTGACTTTACTACAAGAGGACCTGCAAGACTTTTTGACTTTCAGCAGCTGCCTCTTTCTGCAGAGGATTTTTACAGCCTGCCAGCCACTCAGCTAGCCCCATCGTGTTTATTTTCTTTTGCAAGTCTGCCAGCAGATCACGGCAATGCATCCCTTTGCCCAGAGGGGCCCACAAACCTTGGTGTTTTATGGAAAATGACACTGCCAAGGCCCCATGGGATGGCAGGTTACAGCTTTTCAGTATTCCCCACTGCTTGTACCACAGGACAATGCAACATTTGTAATGATTAAAGTGTACAATCAAAAACGGATCAGCAGCTCTAGGAATTCCTTCTGGCCAATACTGATCCAAGGCCCAGCAAGGAGTCAAAATTCAAGTGCTGTTCAGCTGTAGCCAGGAGACTCAGCAAGTGCTTCCCTGAGAGGGCAGCTCTGCCCCATCCCTCCCTCTCGCTTTGCTCCCAAAAGAAGTGCTCATGAGGAAGCAGAGGCCAGGGTGGCTGCAGGGCCAGCCCTGGCTGCTGTCTTCAGAAACTACAGGCAGGGCTGCAAAACAAACACTTACTGTCCTAACTTCAGGTGTTCTTGTCTTGGCTTCATGTGGCACAGAAGTCACTGGAAAAGGATTCTTCTCATCCCCTGCAGATCCCTGAAAAACCACCGAGAGAAAGCTGCTCAGAGAGAGATGCCTAAAGCAATTGCAAAGCCAGGCTTTCCTAAATTTCCAGAGAAAATGTTCATTTCTCCCATGCATAGTCTATGCACCGGGCTCTCCCCCTCTTGCCTTCTTTCCCAGCAATCCCTCCTCTAATTGAAATGCCACCTTGGCTTCTCACCTGGCAGCTCACAATGCTTTGCACCATTCAACTTTTCCCAAGCACAGAGAAATTCAGCAGCAGATTTTCTTGCTCAATGGCTGGGAGTGCAGTGAGGGCTGGAAGCAGGAAAATGATCAGGAAAAAGCAAGCAGTTAGAAGGCAGCTAATGCACTGTGCACAGTCTGGCCTAAAACAGAACACTGACACATGCTCCCTCACCCCCAAACATCATAGGCCCCATACCCCGAGCCATCATTAAACAGACAAATTTTTTATAAACAGCCAGTAAATTCTAATTTTTTAACCCATAAATGCAGCAATTTTCTCCGAATGATATACAACCTAAGGCCCAGATTGCAGTCCTTTTCTTTTTATAAACACACTCCTTTTTGTACACACACTCATTTTAGTTGCAGCTGCCTACAGTCAGAAATGGTCACTTATCTGAGAGGATGTTTCTGCAGTGCATCACACAGCATGCCTGGGTTGCAAGAATACTCCCACCAGCCCTCCTGGATACCAATGGTGATGGCCTGGGTTTGCTCCTCGGGGTCTTCCTCCACTTTCCTGTGCTTGGCAAAGAATCCATCCTGCTTCCTGGCAGGGTTATCCACGGCAGGCAGCTCCAGGTTGTCAGTCGCAGCTCTGGGTCTCTTTTGGGTCCTCATGGTCAAATTTGGTGCACGTTGTGCAGCAGTCATGGCTGGCAGTGGTGGCAGCAACACATTTGCCCTCTCAGTTTGGAATGAGTCTTCTGATGCTCTGGACAAGAGAAGCAAATTCATGACTCTGATGTACATAGAATGTAGGCATTTCTTAAAAGCTTGGATACATCCTGCCATTCATGGTGTTGTTTCAGCAATACAACAATTTCAAAGACGAGAGACTTCAAGTAAAAGGCAGTTTGAATTGGCAGAGACTTTCACATTCAGTAACACAGTGGCCTAGCACATCTCTGATCATCTGAAATCAGGGGGTCCATGGAATTCTGGCAACAAGAAGCAGCACCAAGTAGCTCTCAACCTTGTTTCACCACTGCTCATTTGCACCATTTGTAGTCAGCTTTGCAAAGTTTCCAAGAACACACCAAGCAGAAAATCCCAGCTCATGGATTGCAGCATCAGAAGAGCAGGAAATGAAGTTAAACGCAGTGAGAAGGCTCAGGTGTAAGGCTGCACTTCTTGCCTGACCCTGCTGTGCATGGCACAGTCCTCTCACCTCTTTCAGCAGCCACTTTTCCCGTGCTTTGGTCCCTACTCACTGCAGACGTGCTCCCCAGCTGCTCTGCCTTGGCTCAGCTGATGCTGCACCAAGGACCATTTGACACAGAGCACAGCACCATCCCCGACCTGCTCCAGAGCCCTCTCTGCCCAAAACTACCTCCCACCCTTGCCACTCCAAAGGCCAGCACATGACTAAGACAGCTGCTCATTTTCCCTGAGGAAAAGGGAGGAAGGAATTCCAGAATCAAAGCTTTTCCATTCCTAATGCCATTGGAACAGCCCTTCTCCCAGCCAATCACCAGCCCCGACACCTCTGTGCTTTCAGAGAATGTCAGAAGGGAAAGGCTCCCTTCCCTGACCCACCTACACCTTCAGAGCTGCTTTCTGCACTGGGTGCTGCTGTGGGAATTCTTAAAATCACAGAGTTTTGGGAAAGCTACAAAAAGCAAACCTCAGAGACAATAAAACTACAATGAGAGCTAAGCAATGGCCCTAAGATTTATCAACAGAAAAATTATAGAAGAAGTGGAAAACTAAGACAAATCAAACAATGCTCTGTATATTAACACTTGTCCCTAAGCTACAGAGAAGTATATCTAACAAGATATTAAGAAGTTCTAAGCTTAATTATAGAGCTCTGTGCATTGTCCTTTAAAGCTTTCAAACAAGTATTATACACAAAAGAAGCAAACATATTTTTAACAAAAAATACATGTACTTATAGCAGCTAGATAGAACAACTTTCAAGATGCTTTTCCTTTGCGTGATGAGTCAAAAAAACTTTTAAAGTAAGTTGTAACATTAAGTTCTTTGTCTACTACCAAAAATGTAAACTACTAACATTTTCTCATTGTCATAAATATGCAACAAGAGTAATGCTAAAAAATAAATAATTTAAGACATGCTCCACATCAATCCCATCCCATTCATCATTTCTACATAAAGCCCCAACCAACAGCAGCTTCCAGCATGCAAAGGCCAACCTGCAGCAGCTGAAGTTGCAGAAGGCACACCATGTTAGAAGCAAACTCTGGAGTGTCTGGACAGGAGATCCAGTTCTTCATGCTACTCTTCTGAAGAGAGACTTAGATTTACACATCTTTCTTACATCCCATCACTGCATACTCACTTCAGTTGATTGGAGCCTTTGTTGGCTGAAAGCTGAAAGTATTTGGTTGGGAATGTTTTGTCTCATTCCTTTTTCTTCCTGGGAGTGTCCCCTTTGTCTTCCCTCTAGTCGGAAGAATAAAAAAGGGAAAAAAATTGACTCAGGTCTTAAAATTCACCTAAAGTACAGACCAAACCAGCTCACTTTGATAGATTCTGCCTGAAAACATTAAAAATAACACACTGGAAGTCCCTTGAGAAGAGAAGCATCATGGCTCCACTGCCAACCTATGAAGGGGAAACTCCACATGGGTTTTTCAAGAACCATCTTGCTCATTGTCCAAACCCACTTGCCCTGGCCCCTCTCACCTTCTTCTT